>NC_080788.1:11685153-12047653 GCF_028018385.1 Neofelis nebulosa
CCTGAAACTAACAATGTTAATTACACTTGCATTAAAAAAAAAAAAGAAATGGCCTACAAAGGGATAGTAATTAGACTGATAACATTTCACATTAGCATCAATGGGTACCAGAATTACATTTCCAACAGGCCAAGGGAATGTATCAACCTAAGAATTTTATACCTAGACAGGCTATCACTATGTTCAATAGGGTAGCCACAAGTCAAATGTGGCTATTGAGCACTTGAAGTGTGGCTAGTTCAAATTGAGGTGTGCTATAGATGTAAAATGTACTCTTGATTTCAAAGACTTATTTCACATCCCTGTTTTCTTAGCATCTTATATTTATATTGATTACGTGTTTGGATATTTTGGGTAAAATAAATTATGTTAACATTAAATAGATTTTTACTCTTTAAATCAACCCTATTAAGTTCTATCCAGTAACTAAAATTCACCACCTTCATCCAACCTCACCACCTTCCACAACCTTGTACTTTTAGCACTTTCTTGGTTTCAAAATACACATTTATTTGTAGACTAACTTTATCTAGTTCACTAAAATAAACCCCAGAAGGACAGAGAGCATATCTGCCACATTCACCCTGTATGCTCAGCCCCGAGCACAGTGTGAATCAGGCACCCTCTACTACTCTTATGGTTAAGACTGTACTTCAGCACTAGGTGACAGCTTTTGAATCTACCACCATGGGTGTTTCCTATCTGATCTGGGGGCAAGTTACTTAACTTTTATGAGCTTTGATTTCTTTGGTTTTAAAGAATATACTTTCCTTGCCTTCAAGCTTTTTATAGGAAAAAAAAGAAATAGCTCATAGGTTAGAGCCTTCTGATGCTTTTTAATTTGTGTCTGGGTCTTAATTTATCAAGGGGATGCATGAAGAGGTCAGTACCATTGAAAACTAAGTTCCCCTAGAAAGGAGAAGCATGGCCTGCATTACCACATGGGAAAGCACTGGTGTTGGTTAGGAGGAAAAGCTGGAGCCATGGGAAAGCACAGAACAGATTTTATTGGGGTTTCCATGGGAACAACATGATAGAGCAGGGTAAACTTATTAGGACTGGCTCGTTTGAGTAATTCCAGTGGGCTTTGGGGCATAAGACATCCACTAGCAATCTGATACCTGGCTGTGGGTAATTTAGGGCAGAAAAATATTGACTTCATTTTTGAGAGAAAGGAGTAGTTTGGTATATGGACTCAAGATAGAACAGTTTACATATATAAGGCATGTTCAAAGGCAATTTATATACTATCTCTAGGAATTGGCTAGTTCTTTGAGGGGCAGTTTTCCCCCATACAGCAAGAAAGCTGTATGCCCCTCACCCATACTGCTGCCAAAGATATTAAATCATCATAAAATTTAAAAACATGATTAATATACTTCTGAGCCCCTGGTATCCTTCAAAAGAGTAACTTGCAGGTCAAAGTAGCCACTCTCTTGTTTTTGAGACAATTCTGCCTTTTTAAGGCTTCTGTTGAACCACTTGTCCTGAGAGAGAGTACTTATACCTAAAGCACCCTACCCACTTATTAACACCCCAACAAGCTAAATGCTATGTTCTGCCTTAATGCTGATCTTCTGGAACACTCCCTGGCTCAGTCTATCACCAGCTCCCAAGATACTGTGGAAGAAATTACTGCAAATTATTCTGCACATTCAAGGAAATGCTATTAGGCATTCCTTTAAAAAAAAAAAAAGTCGGGGGGGAGGGAGAATCTAGTTTACTTTAAGTTGCAGAAGCCACTCACAGTGACTTGAGCAGAAAAGCAGAACCTATTACAAGGATACAGAAGTATCCCAGGAACTTACACTCAGCTGGACCCAAAGAATGAACCAGATCAGGGAAGTCAAGTAGATACTCTCACCTCCAACCCTCTTTGTTCATCTACTCTGTGCTGCTTCTACAGACTACTGTGCTTTGCTACTTCAGTGCACATTGCAGGTGAAGTGTCGACCACTGGAGCTCATTGGCCCAGTGTGGGTGAGGAACCTATCTCTTGTTTAATGAGTCACATTATCCAAAATGGCCACGAAACGGTCTCTGCTATGGAAAAGGTAATCATGAGCCAAGCAGATAAAAGTGATCACCATGATAGAATAGTTTGGAAAATTCTGGTGAAAATGCTGGTTAAGTTAAGCAGAAGGTTTCACACCATACATCTAGTGTTCACTGCTCACTAAGAGGATGATAAAGTGGGGTGCCTGGGTGGCTTAGTTGGTTAAGTGCCTGACTTGATTTCAGCTCAGGTCATGATCTCATTGTTCCTGAATTCAAGGCTGGCATCGGGCTCTGCACTGACAGTACAGAACCTGACTGAGATTCTTTCTTTCCCTCCCTCTCTCCCTCCCTTCTGAAAATAAACATACATTAAAAAAATTTTTTAAAGGATAATAAAGTATGCACTGTTAACCAAACTTCTTAAACTCCAAGCATCTTCTCCCTCCACCCCCAAAGTTATTTACTATACAGCCAGTGTCCTTAAGAATACAGTTGCTATTCAGAGACTGTGACATATTTTCAAGTTTCTAAAGTGTTTTGCCCATATGGCAGAAGTTCAAAAAGTTTGTTTTCTGTCATTTTATCTGTATATCTTATATAGTAGATAGATGGGGGTGTTGGAGGTTACAATTTCATGAAAACAGACCCAAGAAGAAACTGGCAACTCTAAAGTCCCTGCCTAAAATAGAGTCAAAGTTTGCACTAGACCATTCCTCCAACTGTCTCATCTTACAAGACCAAGAAAGCTGAGTGACCCAACATCAAACAGCCAAGTTGGTAGCAAAGATAAAACCAGAACCATAGCATGACAAGTAGAGTAACAGTAGTCCAATCTTGGAGGTGTTCAAGGTAGAGATCTGATTTTTCAAATATCTGCCAAGACTTCTTTGAGCTAACTGGCACATAGCTACTATAGAAGCAACTGGATTTTATAAGAGTAAGGAATTTAAACAAGCTCAGGGATGTAATCTGTGTTTGCCAGACCAAGCTGAGTCTCCAGAGACTCTGAAATCATATTCTTCACCTCCACACTGACAGCCACAGAAGCAGCCTGTACTCAGAATGCACTCACACTGGGAGCCTTGTGGAGTGTTTAATCCTTAATTTAAATCCTAATGATTATTCAGCCTATTTGAGAGTTTAACTCAGTCATCAAAGGTTAAACTGCCTCCGGGTTCTGCGTGCAACAAGGCAGGAAATTAGCTGCTCAGTCCTGAATCCAAGTGGAAATAAAGACGGGCAAGTGAGAAACTGACTCTGCCTTTGTTCAAAGGACCCCACCTAAAGCTATACAGAAAGGGAGGCACACCAGGACACCCTTCCAGCATCTCCAGTGGAAAAGAAAAAAAAAATGCCATCCCTCAATGCCTGGAGAGTACAAATCCTTCTAGGAAGGCACACCAGTAGCTGGATGGTGGCAGATACCTCTTGCCCCCTGCCCCTCTACACCCAAATACCAGTCTTTACATCCAGTGCAGAAAAGGCTATGTTGTGAGAAGACCCCCATCTTTGGCCATCACGTAGCAAACAGCTCCCAGCATGAAGACTTTCTTGGCTCAAAACTTGTGCCAGGAATGGTTTTAAAGTAGACTCACCCTTGACGCCTTCTATCACCCAGTGGGAATAGATCACATAACCAGTCCAGTAGTTTATGTACATGTACACCTGGGGATAGAAACATTTGAGGAAATGGAAGGGGCTAGAAGGATAAAGGCCACAGCAGGAAGAACCTCCCCACCCCCCAGAACACTAAATTGATGTTTCTTCTCAAAATCCACCTTCCTGAATAAGTATTAAGCCCCCACTCACCAGGACCACCTCTTCTCCCCACTTATCCCTGCATGGCACCCAGCAGAGCTATCAGAGGCCATTTGCTAGGTGTTGGATTAGGGTAAATTTTACAGGACATGGAATCGACACTTGATGGCTTTTGGCTGATTGATTGGCAGAGATAAAAATACATCAGGCACCCTTGGAACTGGAGAAGTTTATAATGATCTGTCTAGTAGATCCCTACTCTGCACCCAGCCAATTCTGAAAGTGGAGGCAAGCCCATGGAGGGCTCCTCTGATCTGTCTTTCAGCTGTGTTGCAGATGGTTTCTTCCTTGGCTTCATAGGAGAAGGTTAAGTCTTTCCACATGTGTTTCATCTTTGCTTGATTTTCTAAGCATTGCCTTGTGGCTATTGCTACCACCATATCAAACCAGTAGCTGGATCAGCTGGGCATACAAGTGTCACAGATCCTCCCTCTCCCTCCCCCTTTACTAAGTTGATTTGGTGGGGAATTCAAACATGGAAGGACCTTTATTTTCCTTTGGTTTACGTAATTTTATCTCCTCATATTTAAAGGAATATTGGTTCATTATCATGTTTGGAAAACTCAGAAAAGTAGCAACTCCTCCTGCAAACCAACCATAACACCACCAAAATAAAATTATCGGCTAACCCTGCCTTTGGTCCCTTTAGTATATACATTCACACCTGTATAGAAAAATCAAGGACTCACATTTATTCAGCGCTATGATGTGCCTAGTACTTTGGCAAGGGTTCCCAATACAGTATTACATTCTCATAATTCAAGGTAATAAATACTATTTATAATCTTCATATGTGATTATACTGTAGATGCAGTGTTTTCCAGGTTTTTGCTTTTAACATTAAAACATTTTCCACTTTACTAAAATTCGTGTGGTATCTTTAATGATTTTTTACTTTAGACATACTTTGAAATGTCTGAAAGGATTTAAAAGTTGTTTCCATTTTTAATAACACGGATGAGTATCTTCATGCATAAATATTTCTTATATTTAACATTATTTAAGAAGGGTTATCAGAAGTGCAACTACCAGATCAAATGATTATAAATATTTAGAAAGATTTGTTCAGTTGTTTGTAGAACTTATCCCCATGATTTAAAGCAATTTTATGTAATTTAAAGAACAAAATATCCATCACTGTCAGAAGTTACTAACTATATTATCCTGCTAAGAATAAAACAGTGTTTGAAATAATTTTTAAACTCCACAAACATTTCACCCCAAACTTTCACACAAAACGAAAAATTCTACTTAATATACTATTGAAGATTCTTAAATTGTGTTAATATAGTGCTTGTGAGTTGTTTGGGAAAATAGAGAACCATAAAGCATCATTGATAGTCACAATAGCACTCAGAGACTGTCAGTTTTTAGGAATGGAAAGAAACCCACTGAAATTTTAATAGAGAAATTAGATAGATAGTATTTTATATACTTTGTCACTGAATATCACACAATACAAAACCTCCTAAGGAATCTGGGTCCTTCTACTCAAATGTTTCCCAGAAGTGTTGTACAACTAGACACTCCCCACAGCTTTTGGGGAATGTGCCTTCAGGGAATGTTCTCCACAGACCTGCTTAAGAACTGAAATATAGGGGCACCTGGGTGACTCAGTCAGTTAACATCCAACTTTTGGTTTTGGCTCAGGTCAGGATCTCATGGTTTCGTGAGTTTGAGCCTCACCTCGGGCTCTGTGCTGGCAGCATGGAGCCAGCTTGGGATCCTCTCTCCCTTCCCTCACCCCCACTCGCATGGTCTCTGTCTCTGTCAAAATAAATAAATAATGAAGACTGGAAAATATAAAGAACTAAAATGTTTAGTAGGGAAGGGAGGCCCTTCCCTATTAAATCCCAGATCATAAATACAAGAAACTTCTCTGGTAGATATAGCTGTTGTGTCAGACTGAATGACTGAGCATTTGCTCTTACACTGAACAAAATACCCATCAGTTCTCTGTTGACCTGGGGGAGGTGACAGATTTCAAGAAAATGAAACTTTGACCAGGGACAGATGCCTCTTGGTTGAGCAGCAGGAACCGACTTTGATGACTGTAGCTTGTCAAGAACTGTCAGACAGAGTATGCTGCTGCTGGAGGTATTTTTAGAAGCCTAATCCAGCTGGGAAGGGGCAAAGGGGAATCTAGTTTTGTACTTAGGTTCAATGACAAGCAGTTTAACTTATTGAAATAATCTTCTGACCTCAACTCTGGGGAGAGGACCCCGCATTGATTGTTGGGTGCTCCCTCACCCCCCCAGAGCAGCTCTCCCAGCCTGCAGAAAGCATGCCGCTCAGGCTCATCCAGAGCCTTTGCTCATGGTTCTCAGTACTCATCCTCACTTCAGAGTAGAAAGATGTGAAGGCCTGGAGGAGATCAAGCAGTGCCTGGTCTCCCCATTTGTTGGCACTTACCAGCAAGCAGGCTGCAGTAGCTGGGGCTGACAAGGACCAGGACAAAAAATGAACTTTTCAACTGTAAAAGAACAGTGACTACCCAAGGGGGCTCTCTAGCGTTTTCATTGGTTGATGTGACTCTCATATAGACCCACCCCAACTAAGCATTTTTAGCAAGTTAGAGACGGGACTTAGAAATAATGTGGGTCAACACAAACTGCCATCCTTTGTAGGCTTAGCACTACCAACTAATACCATCCCAGAAATAGATTTAGAACATTTGAAGGTGTTGCCACAATGTAAAATTCAGGGGATTTCACATAGAAGTCCAGATTTGGGGCTTACCTTGAAAAATTAGGCAGTCTTCCAGCACTGGGCTCCTATTCTAGCAATGATAAAATGGGCTGCCCTCCTTCGGGAGTCTTCTGTCTCCAGTCTGCCACAGTCTCCCGCATTTCTTATTATATTGCATACTTCTTATCTAGCAAGACCCTCATTTCCTAGGACTCCATTGACAGACAAGAAAGTTGACCTCTAGAGATGCTTACCCCTTTTCCAAGGTGAATTTATCATCCTTGCTCCATCCCTCTTTGCCTCAGGCACCCTTCCATCCACAACTACATCCTGTTTACAAGATCTCAGCAAAAGCCTTCAACATGGCTTTTATAAGCCAGTAGGATTCCTTCCCTTTGAAAGCCCAGCTGATCTTTCTCTCTCTGCATTTTTGAATTAAGGTCCTTCTTCGGTTAACAAAGTGAATGGGGGTGAGGTGGGGAGACTAGCACTCTTCAATAGATCGCTGTAACTGATTACTCCCAATGATTGAAAACATGTGCGATCTCTTTAACCTCAATTGTGCATGAGAATCGGATGCCCTGGCCCCACATCAGACCAATCAGAATCTCTGGGTCCAGGTGTTGGTATTTTTTAAAGCTTTTCAGATTATTCCAATGTGCCATCATAGTTTCTGATCACACTCTGAGATTGTTGACCCATTCTTTGTGCTTATTACTCATGAGCCCTCCTAGGTAATTCATATTAATTTGAGGGGTTCTAGAAACTTTCCTCATCTGGAAAATGAGAAGGATAGTTCCGTTTCATGATATCCAACTTGGGATGCTTTGCCCCTCAGCATCGACAAAGGAAATTATGAGGTCGTTGAGCTACTTTCAGTACTACAAAATATCTAGTAGAAATTGCACACTTATCCATGTTAAGGCTACATATGTTAATGAAGATGTTAAGTTTTGGGGAATGGGTGGTTCAGTTGGTTAAGCGTCCTACTTTGGCTCAGATCATGATCTTGCAGTCCATGAGTTCGAGTCCCATGTTGGGCTCTGTATTGACAGCTCAGCGCCTGAACCTTCTTCGATTCTGTGTCTCCCTCTCTCTCTGCCCCTCCCCTGCTTGCACTCTGTCTCTCTCTCACAAATAAATAAATATCAAAAAAATTTTAAAGAAAAAAAAGTTGTTTCTTTGCTTTTGCCTGAAATTACATTTACCTGATGTGATGATTCTACTTTCAAAATATCAGGTTTGTGGGAAGAGGGGAAAGTACCCCTGGAAAATATAATGAGGAAGGAGAGGGGAGTTGAGAGAGACAGAAAGGAAGGAAAAAGAGAATTTGGGCTCTGACAGTTATTTCAACAGTTCCTTCCAGTTCTGGCATTCTGTGGTTTGATGGTGACACCTAGAAAGAGAAAGATGACTTCTGAGGAAGTCTCTAGTCTTGGAACACCCCCTCCCTTAAAAGAATCATATTCTAACACAATACATTTTAAACAAGACTCTATCTTAGTACCCTTCTTTGTGAAATGCTCTACCCTTGGAAGTCAACACCTCTGAAAGGAATTGGTCCTGAATTCAGGGACCTCATAAAAGGAGGCCTGGTTTACCTTAATGAGCCCAGCAGTTTGACAGCCAGAACTGGGCAAGATGACAGGGACAACAACAATGTTGTCAGGAGACATGTCAGTGGGCAGTGACAGAAAATAAAACGTTTTGCTACATGACAGATAAGTGCTCTCTGACTATCTACCAGCTTTTGTCTCTATTCAAACATAAGTGTTAAATTATTCCAGCCAACACATTCATTTCATCTATAAACATTTTCTTTGCCTGAAACTAGTAGGGATTTCATCAAAGAAGTAGAAGCTGTGTTCCTTAGGCTGGTTTTTCTCTTTGTTGCATCTCCTGGGGAAACACCCCCTTGAGTGTCTCTCTTTCCTATGCAGGCTGAGCTGGTGACCATTGCTAGGCAACATGTCATCATAAATATTTCACTGGTGAAAGAAAGTCTGTCTTAGAGAAGCCATTTTTCATCTGTTCTAGAGCTTCAGCTCTCCTTTATAAAAAAATAGAAAAAATAATAGAAATCCACTACCCATATGTTCCATGACATCCATGATGAGGAATGGATGACAAGGGAATCAAGTGAAAAACTCTTGAAATCAAAGCAATGCCAATAAGTAAATTAGAAAATATCATGGGAGAAAAATGTTATTTGTGATGTTGTCTTAGCTTGGGCTGCTCTAGAAAAATACCACAGACTTGGTGGCTTAAACAACAAGTATTTATTCTCAGAGTTCCACATGTGGAAAGTCCAAGATCAAGGTGCTGTCAGATTCCATTCCTGATGAGGACCCTCTTCCTAGTTTGCAAATGGCCACCTTCCTGCTGTGTCTTCACATGATAGAGAGAGAGAGAGAGAGAGTGAGCTCTGGTCTCTCTTCTTCTTCTTCTAAGGGCACTAATCCCATCATGGGGACTCCACCTTCATAAGTTTATCTCAAACTAATTACTTCCCAAAGGACCCATCTCCAAACACCATCACATTGGGGGGTAGGACTTCAACATATGAATTTTAGGCAGAGGGGCGGGGCGCCAACATTCAGTCAATATGTTCAAATGATTCATTAAAATTTTACACTGACACATTGGCACATTGTGAAGAGAAAAAAAGACCTGATGGTGACTGAACACTATAATTATAATTTTTTAAAGATGTATTAAACATAGGAGTGACAGTAATCTAGAGCAGAACAACATATCAAGAGTTTTCTGGGGCGCCTGGGTGGCTCAGTCGGTTAAGCGTCCGACTTCGGCTCAGGTCACGATCTCGCAGTCCGTGAGTTCGAGCCCCGAGTTGGGCTCTGGGCTGATGGCTCGGAGCCTGGAGCCTGCTTCCGATTCTGTGTCTCCCTCTCTCTCTGCCCCTCCCCCGTTCATGCTCTGTCTCTCTCTGTCTCAAAAATAATAAAATAAACATTAAAAAAATTAAAAAAAAAAGAGTTTTCTTAGGAGATTAGTACTATGGACATGGTAGACAGAATTCTAAGAAAACCCCCAAGATTCCCACCTCCTGGAGTACATGCCCTGCATAATCTCCTGTCCATGAGGCAGGACCTGTAAACGTAATGGGGTATCACTCCTATGGTTATGTTGTATTATATGCAAGAGGGAGTTTTTTCAGATATAATAAACACCCTTAATCAGTTGAATTAATCAAAAGGAAGATTATTCTGGGTGGACCTAACCTGATCTGTTCAGGTGAGCTCTTAAAAGGAATCTGAAGGTTGGAGATAAAGGGAGTTAGAGAAGTCCTGCTAGCTTGGGAGAAAGAAGAAATCCATGCTATGAACTGCCTGTGGGGACCATGTGGCAAGGAACTGTGAGTGGCCTCTAGGAGCTGAGACAAGTCCCTAGCTGACAGTTAGCCAGAAAATGGGGACTTTAATACTATAACTACAAGGAACTGACTTCAACCAACAACCTGAATGGACTTGAAAAAGATCCCAAACTCCAAATGAGAATGAATTAGCACAGTCAACACCTTAATAGTGGCCTCCTGAGACACTGAGCCAGGGATTCCAGGTAAGCTGTACCCAGATTCTTGACCCACAGAAACTATGACATAATGTTTATGTTGTTTTAAGGTAAGTTTGTGGCAATTTATTATGTAACAATTGAAGACCAATATAATGGGAGACTGTTAGCTGCTTTTCTGTCTCTTAAAAAATTCTTGTTTTACTTGTATCACTAACAAACCAAGAACAAAACTGAAGACTCCATTTGGAGCAAAGAATTATTAAAGAAAATATCCATTATCTTTGACACTCTGAGCTAAGGGAGTATCCCCTCATCACTTCCCGACCCTTGGCCCACTTTCACAAACTTCCTTTCTGATCCTCACTAAGTCAGAGTCTCACCATGACACTAACTCAAAATGTATTTTAAAAGAAGTGTACCTTATAAACATACTTTAGTCTGAGAATAAACAGAGAGGCCAGACTTCAGTGTCCCAAGGAAATAGTTAGAAAAGTACGTGGGAATGTATACAAATAAATGTCCATCATTGTCGGGGCGCCTGGGTGGCGTAGTCGGTTAAGCGTCCGACTTCAGCCAGGTCACGATCTTGCGGTCCGTGAGTTCGAGCCCCGCGTCAGGCTCTGGGCTGACGGCTCGGAGCCTGGAGCCTGTTTCCGATTCTGTGTCTCCCTCTCTCTCTCTGCCCCTCCCCCGTTCATGCTCTGTCTCTCTCTGTCCCAAAAATAAATAAAAAACGTTGAAAAAAAAAATTAAAAAAAAAAATGTCCATCATTGTCTGGCTTATAGAGATAAAATTCATAACATGCATAAGGGTCTAGTAATAGGAAATTGATTGACATATGTTGCATTCATTCAATGGAATACTATGTACCATTTAAAAAAATTATATAGCTCTATGTTTATAATGTTGAAAGATGTTTATGATATAGTCATGTGTAAAAAACAGATTACAAGACCTTATATATAGTCAGCATCTCAATTTATTTTAAGAGAAGATAGTGAATACAGACACAGGTCTAGAGATGAAGACAGATAAAAAGCTCTCTGTAAGGATGTACACTATGGTGATAAGACAGTTATCTGTAGTGGTTGTTTTAAGATATCTTACTTTTTGTTCATTTAAACTGTCTAATGTTTCTTCAGTGAAAAAAATAATTGTGTAATTTTTCAAATGCAAATAAAAGTTAATTATTCAATAGATTAGAGACATAGAAGAGGCTTGAGGCAGAAAGATATCCATTTCTATTTAATAGTCAATAGCCTTTTGATTTTTCTTTAGTTTTATTAACTGGTAGCAATATTCCTATCTGTCCTCACGTTTACAGCAACAGTTAGATCGGCTGATTCATTCTAAAAGATGACTGGCCTCCAAAATACTGAGATAAATCTGTTTTTCTTAGCATTAACACCATATTTTTTAGATGCAAATTACAGGGGTCAGTACTCAATAATTGGTTGTTGTTGTTGTTGTTGTTGTTGTTGTTGTTGTTGTTGTTGTTCCAAACATACAAAAAGCACTGAGAACATCATTTCGTTGACACATATTGATGCTTCCACTATGAAACTCCCATGAGAACACATACCTCCTGAGAAAATGAGCCCTTTCAATGACCTTCTCTCCAGTTTAATCTGATGGACAAATAATAACCTCACTCTTCAGGTTCAGCATGTTTCTTCTGTGTTCTCTGTCAGAGTCATCAGAACAAAAGGCATTTAAAGTCATAGTAAAATCACTGAATATGTTGTCGAGAAACACCTCTGCCCAGTAAGGTAAACCCTTAGCTGGAAGAGCATGTCTCTTCATGATCCAGAGAATAGAAAATTCTCCATTACATAGAGGGTGTGAATGAGGGCTTTTCTATCAACTGGACAGCCTATAGCAATAGTTATCAAATATCTCCTGGGCCACTAAGAGACAATGACAATGTTTGGAGACATTTTGATTGTCATATCTGGGGTGTAGAGTGTGCTATTGAGATCTAGTGCATAGAGGCTATGAATGCTGTGGAACACTCTACAGAGCACAGGACAACCCTCCACAATAAAGAATTTCCCAGTCCAAAATATCAATAGTGTCAAATTTGAGAAACTTTGGCCTAGAGTTTCAGAGTGATACAAAACTAATGGTGATAGTGTATCACTAATTACGATACAAAACTAATGCTTTTAAGGACCTAAAAGCAGTGAGAAGACACTTATCTTACAAGGTAGAAATACCCATGCACAGAGCAACAACAGAAGTTATACTCAATTCCAGCCAATATGGAATAACCAGGAATGGATTTACCCTCTTGCCAACTAGGAAACCACGCAAATATATCTAAAAGAACATTTATCAGACACTGGAAAATAGGTAACTAAGGACTGTAACCACCAAGAGAAAGAAACAAGTGAGGAGAACCCTACAATTACTCTATCTCACTGCCTGGAGGCATTTTCCAGACTTCAGCACAGGGAATTGGAACCCAGAGAGAGCCACGTAGTCTCCTTGAGTTGAGTTGAGTACTTAGTGGGGGCAGGGCAAATAAAATTTGCAGGGACACAAGTATGAAACAAAGAAGGTCTTGAGTCTTTGGTTGAGTACTGGTCCACACATGCTTGAGGAGATATGGAAAAGAACTACCAGAAAAGAGTACATAGAATAAATTCTAGAACTCACAAGGGGCTGGGTATAGTTTCAGTTTCTATCAGCCAGAATTATGTAATAATTGGTAAAATTCTCAAAAGCATATTAACTTAGTAGTGGGATCAAATTAACCCTCAAGTAAAGGATGCTTTGACAAGCCCTAAAATAAATTAAAAGCAAATCTCAAAAGGATCAATGACAGTCCAAGCAATTTAACTGCATGCCAGAATAAAATCCAATACTACATAAAAGAAAACAACAAAAATCAGCAAACAACAGCATGAAAATACACAATATCCAGCATCTAATCAAAAATTGCCAGACAAGCAATGAGCAAGAAAATATAATCTGTAACCACAAGAAAAATCAATCATTAGAAATAGACCCAGAAATCACAGAGATGATGGAAGTAGGAGACAAGAACATTAAAACGGCTTTTATAAGGATGTTCTATATGTTTAATAAGGCAGAGGAAAACATGACAAGGTAAGGAAAGAAAAGGAAGACATAAACTATTGAGAGTGCTAAGTTATTTCTTCATTCCAACACTTATGAGTATGGTATTCTCCTAGGCATTGGGGCAACAGAGATAAGTAAATTGTAGTCCCTGCTCTCCTGCAGTTCATTATTTAGTAGAAAAGGTAAAGGTAGAAATGATGAAATATGATAGAATGTGACGAATGCCAGTAGAGATTTGGCCAAAGTGCTAGAGGAACACAGAAAGATTGGGGTGGTGATCATCCATGGTAGGGATTAGGGGTACAGTTGGGGTTCTTTATCACTGGGACAAATAATAATATTCAATGTCATGCAACAAAAACAAAATTTATTGAACACTTAATATATGCAAAGAAATGTAGGAAACTTAGTCGTAAGATGGGGAAATAAAAGCAGAAATGAACCCTGCTCTCTTGAAGGTAACACTTACTGAGCACTGAAATTTTTATATCATTTTGTCCTTACAACAATAACTTAAGAGTGGGTATTATCACCCACTCTTAGATCATATTAATGTTCCATAATTCTTTACTCCTCTCTCTATCCATTCCCTTTGACCTGTGACTTTGAAGTTCTTCCTACTAAAGAGGCAGAATATATTTTCTCATCCTTTCCTTCACTTTGTTTGGCCATATGTCTAGCTTTGGCCAATGCAATATTACCAGATGTGATGTGACCAAAAACTTTTGAAATGCCTGTGGATTTGGTGCATGTGTGTGTGTGTGTGCGTGTGTGCAGTAAGAAACAGAGTCACTGACCTGAGCTCCATCTCAATGGGCTGAACCCCAGCCAGCCTTCAGATGTGTCTTACTGCTGTGTCTACTGATATTTTGCACTTGTTTGCTAGGCAACAGTACAGAGCTTAAGTAGCACAGCTAAAGTGACACTCCTAGTAAACAGTAGAACCAAGATTTGAATCTACATCTGCCTGACTCTAGAGCCAACAGTTTTACACATTTACTGCTCACCAAAAGCTTCACTCTTGAGAATTTGCCCTAAGGCAATAGTTCCTTAAAATGCTATATACACATATACATTTACTACAGTTTTTCTTAGGACCAAAAGAAATTTGAAAATGACCGACAGCCCTCAATGAGAAAAAAGAGCCAAGCAAAGTGTGTTATACCATGTTGAAGGAGTGGCTTGTGCATATAAAATGACAGTCATGAAGTGCATGCAATGTGGATAGAGGTCTGTTTTCTACTGATAATCTTTAAAACTAAAATATACATAGTTTGTAGGTCAACTAAAAGTAAAAATGTATGTGTATAGATATGCAGATATGTGTGTATCTGTGTGTGTGTGTGTGTGTGTGTGTGTGCAAGTGAAAAGGGTCAAAAAAGCTACTTATTAAATAAAATCAATTTCATAGAGTTATGGGATTAGAAGTGATGTATTTTAGTCTTTGAATTTTCCATTAGAGTTGTTATAATAAAAACAGTGATTAAACTGACACCCACAGCTCTGGTGTCACCCTAATTCATTTAGAGGGCTCACACAGCCACCCACCATCAAATCCACACCAAGCCTCTGGAGCCTTTAGGAGGCCTTTTGGAAAGCATGTACAAGTGCAGGATTTTTATGCACCACTTTTTATAGCACCTTTTTTTAATTACAAATGTGCTCTTATTGTTCTTTGATGACTTGGGTTCATACTTTTAATGTATTTTGGCAATTATGAATTTTACACCTAGCAACACACATAAGGAAATTATTTTGAGACAATTTTCTTCGTTGTTAAACTTTATAAATGATTAGCTTCATTCCTTACTTATACATCTAAAAGGATAATGTGATGAAGTACTTATATGAAAGGAATTACTGTAAACTATTTTAGATTTCCATTAACAACTTGCATCATCAAATTGCAAGGAAAAGTATATTGTTTTCTATCTTTAAGCCAAATAAAGCTTGTATTAAACAAACAAAAGATCTCTCTCACCAATGCTGTTAGCAATGGCTTCAGAGAGCATCTACCATTACCCACTCCAACTAGGAGCTGCCAAGGCTTACACTTGGTCTTAGCAGACGAACAGAAAAGACCTCAATTTCCAAAGGCCTTGCATTTGTCAACCAGGACAGATTTTTCCATCAATTAATTATTTTACATCAAAGCTGGAGCCAATTCTTATCCTGGTTGTCAACCTGATTGGAGAACAAGAGGATCTGGACACAATATGGAAGCATTTGTCTCCTTCCCTTCGGCCTTTCTGGTATTCATAGTTACTTGTATAGATCATTTACTGGTGCCACTGTTCTTTTCTGGGTGTGTTTGTATGTTATCCAATTTAATCTTTGAATAGTAGGTATCACCCCACTTTCTAGATGGCAGAGCCAAGCCTTGGGGAAGTTGAGTGATTTGTACCAAGTGGCTTTGAGCAGCAGTATTGGGTTAACCAAGTAAACAAGTTGTTACCAACGTTGTTTTCCTCTTAAGCAATTACAACCTAATTCTCTAGTGACTCTAACTGGAAGGTCTTCAGGTCCATTGAAGGTAGATTGGAGAAAATACTGTATTAGGGACATATGAGAGAGACCATCTATGTTAGTCCAGGCCTTTACTAGCTCTTTCCTGAGCCATGGCCACAGAGGATTCATTCCCTTCTTCCACCCCACTCTGCTCTAATTCATTCTCCTCTCCACAGATGTCTCAAAAGCACATCTGAATGCAGCACGTTTGTTTATAAGTCTTCAATGGCTCTCCAGGACCTTCCTATGGAATTTTAGAACACCTCAGCATGATGTGTTGAGTCTTTTTATTTTGGGTCTGTTACCTTTTTAGCACCATCTCCCATATTCTACAAAAGTGTACCCTTCAGTCATCCAGGGCTACTTACAGATCCCTCAATACACCAACTCAGGACTTCAGGTCTGTGCCTGAATGCCCTCTTCTTTTTGTCCATCTGTGTTATGGACTTGTGTCCATTGTTTGTGTCCCCCCAGAATTCTATGTTGAAGCCCTACTTCCCAATGTATGGTATTTTGAGGTGCAAACTTTCAAAGGTAACTATGGCTGGATGAGGTCATGAGAATGGAACCCCCCGATGGGATTACTGCCCTTATAAGAAAAGGCACCAAAGTGTCCACTTTTTTCTCTCTTCCTTCTCTCTCTCTCTCTCTCTCTCTCTCTCTCTCTCTCTTTCTCTCTCTCTTTCTCTCTCTCTCTCTCCCCCTCCCTCCCTCCCTCCCTCCCTCTCTCTCACATGTAAGGACACAGCAAGAAGGTGGCCTTATGCAAACTAGGAAGAGGGTTCTCACCAGGAACAGAATCTGTCAGCACCTTGATCTTGAACTCCAGAACTGTGAGAAATAAATATTTTCTTTGCTTACACCATATAGTCTATATTTCATTATAACACCCTGAGCAGACTAAGAAAGCCTGGAAAACTTTTCTTTCTCAAATGGCAACTCCTGGTTATTCAGCCCCAGAGAGAGGGAGAGAACTATCCCTTCCTGGGCAACTCTGTGTTATGTATTGTGTGTACTGTAATGCTGTGTACTGTAAACTTTGTCCTGTAAAACAACTAGTCTTGCCTTTCTCTGGCTAGAACAATTATATTTACATGTCTATTTCCTTTCCTACATTGTGACCTTCTTGAGAACAAGGACTTTTTCGTTGGATTCATCTTTGTGTTCTCAACAATGGCATGTGCACAACACAGAGTAGGAACTCAGTTAATGTCTGTCAACTGGAACTAAGTCCAAGTCACCATTCAAAGAGAAGAAGGGGGGCTAACTATTCACTGAGAGCCCATCAGATGGCAGCCACTGGGTTAGGCTCATTACCGTGTTATTACCTTTGGTGTCTCATTTAATCCTCGCAATACTGTGTAAGATGAGCGTGATCATCCTCATTTGCAGATGGTGACAAGGACGGTCAGGGAGATACCATGGCTTTCCCATGGTCATGGAGTCACTAAGCAGTATAGTCAGGATTCACTCTTGTGTCTGGATCCAAAGCCAGCAGTCTAGTCCTCTCTAGCTGCCTTCTACTCAGAGGGGATACATATCCATGCACAAGCTGGGTGAGCCAAGTCTTTCCAGACATTCTTCACCTGAGGAGCAGAGCCCCCACCCAGTCACCCTGATTTCCATTCTACATCTGGCCTGACGTGTCAACTTCTGCAGGTGTTGCCATAACAGGGCACCTCTGCATTTGGCTTCCTGGCAGGAACCAGGGAGGAGAATGGGAGCTCAACAGGCTCAACAGGGGTTCTCATGATGAGAAGGGAACTGAAAACAAGGCACAGGGCTGTAGGCTGGCCTTCCATGAGCAGGGCAGATTCACCAGGGTAGGAAACATCTTCACCCAGTGAGAGCACTGGTGGGAACTCTTAAGGTGCTTATCAGCTCTCAGATTCAAACCCAAAGGAACATGCAATCCGAGTCTTTTCTACCATGCTTCCCAAAATTCTACCAGGCTCTCCCCACTGTCCACTTTTAAAGCACTTCCATATTGGTAGATATTTGCTATAGCAATTCCCTATTTCCTGGTAGAAAAATCTGGATTAGTTTCCTAGAGCTTCCATAGTGAATCACCACTAACTTGGTGGCTTAAAACAACAGAAATGTATTATCTCATAGTTCGGAAGAGCAGAAGTCTGAAATCAAGATGTTGGCAGGGCCCTGCACTCTATGAAGGTTCTAAAAGAGGATCATTTATTGCCTCTTCCAGCTCTGGTAGCTTCAGATGTGACTTGGTCTGTAGCAGCACTGATTCTAATCTCTGCCTCTGGCTTTCCCCCCTATGTCTCTCTGTGTCTCAAATCACCTTTTTTTTCTCTTATAAGGACACTAGTCATTGGATTTAGGACACACCCTAAATTCAGGGTGATCTCATCCTGAGATCTTTAACTTAATTATATCCATAAGGATCATATTTCCAAGTAAGATCACATTCATAGTTACTAGGAGTTAAGACTTCTACATGTTTTTTTAGGGGATACTACTCAATCCATTACATGCCCATTGTTATTTTTTTGGTTTGTTTCTTTTTCAGAATTTAACTTTTGTTCATAAACCAAAAGATGTAAAATTCATAACGATATAATTTTCTCCCTGCATCTTAAAATAATCTCTGGTCTTGTTAATGGCTTGCATTGCTTTGGTGGAATCAAGTAACTGCAGCCAACTGTCAATGATGTATGGCATGAAAATCCTTTGCTCACTACAAGAGGAAGAAAAGTGCTGAAGTGGACTTAGACATGATTACAAATGTCTGTCCGTCAAGAATCTGGCACATTTTAAAATTAATATGAAGCCATTCATTTGGATGAAGATTCCTATTTCTCTTTACCATCTCTTAATCATGGTTAGATAGTAGGTAGATCTGAGTCAGAGAGATTCAAGTTCGGGTCTTGACTTTATCCCTCTTAGCTGTATGTCTTTCAGCAAATTGCTTAATACCACCAAGTATGCTTTCTCATTCATAAAACAGACACAAAATGATAACAAAACACACCATCTTCCAACCTCCCAGAGTTGTTTTGATTACAAAAATTGTGTGTATATAGGCACTATGCAAATATCCATAGCTATTTGAGAGATTCTTGCAGAGTCTTGGTTACCAAATTGAGTTTCTCAAGGTATGATAACCACATGTTATAGTAAGTCAAATATGGGAATTACTTAAATTCCAGTGATAGCCCTTCTCTGGAGCCTGGTTAAATAAGCTGTCATGTTAAGCACTGATGATGGAAAAAGAATTTGAAAGAATCAGCTAGCTGCCTGCCATCTTGTCTTTCTAATTCCATTTCAAGGCACTGTAAGTGTCATAGCAAATGATGATTCTAGTGGTACATGCAAAATATGCCCAAAAATGCTCGATAACTCATAGTAAACTTATATGTACCTCCTATAAGATCATTCTTTTTTCTACTATATAAATTATGTGTTTATTCTCTACAGAGCCTCCCTCTTTTCTTTTTATTAGTATGGTTTTATTCACTCAACAAACATTTGTTGATCACCCACAGTGGGGCAAGCCTCAGGCTAGTGCTGATGCTATAGGTCATGGAAGGCAGGGACTATACCCTTGTGAGTATCATGATCTAGTAAAGGAAAAAATATCTAAATGACCAAGTACACCATGATATTTGCCATCACAGAAGTGAGTAAAATTTCTATGGATAGGGGTGTAGGGGAAGAGTAACCCAGGCAGAGAGAATAGCAGGGGCACAGGTTCACATGGGTGGGGAAGGGAAGGTCTTATGTGAAAGTAGATCACATGCTGGAGCTTCCAGGGTGTAGAACGTGAGAAGAGGAAAATGAGATGGGTCCTAGATAAGTAGCCGGGGCCCAGGCTGGAGAGCTTTTTATGTCAAAGGGAAGAGTTTAGATTTTATTCCTCAGCCAAAGGGAGTCCAGAGAGTCATAAGCAGGACAATGGCCACACTGGACATGCCCTAGCACTTGGAGATACAACTTGAAGAAATGCTTCCCATAGGAAATATGTTATTGTGGTTATCTTATCTAGGGAAGTCTATTTTTGCCTGTGGGGTGAGAGAATGAGGTCTCAGCAAATGGCCTAGAATCTGTATTATCCCTACAATAATACCCCAACACATGTTAGAACATGTGTTAGAACAAAATAGCTGCCTGGCTTCATGCCTCTTAAAATCTCCTGCTAGAAAGAGTACCTTGGAGAGCAAATGTATCAAGCAAGGTAACTGAAGGAATCTGGCAAAGGCAACAAGAAGGTGCCATGAGAAGTGCAGAAGAAGATGAGAAAGAGTGATGGAAAACTAACAGAGAGATGGTCCAAAAATGGTTGGGCTCTCCACTGGTGCCCCATGCACAAGTGGGTTGAGTGAAAATCAATAACTCATTCCCTGATGGAAAAGGGCATAATTCAAAAAAAAAAAAAATCAGAAAGTCAAGATAAGAAACAATATTCCAGAACCACACAGGAACTTCTGACATAAAACATACTTATAGATGGTGTTAGCAACCAATGGGAAATTAAAATGAAGTAGTGTACATCTTTTTGTCTGTGACCTAGGTAGCTTTACCCGCCTTGGAGTAGTACTGATGGACACCAAAAGTAGAGGTGATAAAAGAATAGATTGGTAGAGGGGTGCCTGGATGGCTCAGTTGGCTAAGCATCTGACTCTTGTTTTCACCTCAGGTCATCATCTCACAGTTTGTGAGATCAAGCCTCGCATCGGGCTCTGCGCTGATGGCACAGAGTCTGCTTTGGATTCTCTCTCTCCCTCTCTCTTTGCCCCTTGTCTGCTGGCATTTTCTCTCTAAGTAAACAAACAAACAAACATTTAAAAACATAATATATTGGTAGATATGACAACCTAAAACGTAATACTCCTTTACATCAAAAATCTACAGGTACAAAAAAAAAAATACACGTACAAATATAAAAGACAAATCTAGAGGAGAATTTTTATGCACAAAGCTGTCTTTAATCCTTTTATTTATTCTCATGAAAAATTGGAGACAACCTACTAATCTGACAATCAACTTCTAAAAAGGAGTTATGAGGACCAGTAAATGTGGAAAGTGCTCACAAATGCATCTAGGTAAGTAATAAAAACCATGGCATTCTGACTATATATTATGATTTTATCTAGGTAATAATAAAAGTGCCTTGCATAAAAAATCTAGAGAAAATTTTGAAATGTTAGTTACTCCTTATTCCCTTGGATAAATGTTATCAACCAAAGCCAACAGGAATGTTTCCAGGCACGAGGGTTCAGCATTAACTATCAAATCCATCGACTGGGGATTCCTTTATCTTGTTTTCAGAGTCTGATCCCTCAGCTTGGGCTGGGAAAAGCCATCTATGGAAATAAGGATGTCCTTAGAGATTGTAACATGAATCTTTCTTTCCCCCTTTGGGGGCCAATGATAGATGTAGCTACTCAGGCTCCTAATAATTCCAGAATGGAAAAGTCAGTGCTGTTTTTCCTCTCTGGTACCTCCCATGGCCCTTACCTTCTGTTTGGCAAAAGCAGAGCTAAGGAACAGTATATACAGAGAAGGCACATCATAAGCATTCAAGCAGAGGGCTTCTCTTGCAGTTTCCTGGAGGTGACACCAAAACTCATTCAGCTCCTTGCTCTGTAAGTACCTAGCACAAAGCAAGTGCTCCATAAATGCTAGATAAAATGTATCAGAAGCAGGCCATCTTGGAACCTGCAGAGGCCTGCTGGGAACAGGACTCCTAAAATGACAAGTATGTCTAGAAAGCTGTGGTTCAAGGCCATTCTTTGGGGCTATACGTGAGGTCTCTGGAACCAAAGGAAGCACACAACTCTTCTTAAAATTGAAGGTGTTTATGCTCAAGATGAAACTGAATTCTATCTAGGCAAGATATGTGCTTGTGTGTACAAAGCAAATACCAACACTTCTGGTGGCAAACCGAACAGCACTAGAGTAATCTGGGGAAAAGTAACTTGTACTCATGGAAACAGTGGCATGGTTTCTACCAAATTCCAAAGCAACCTTTCCACTAAAGCCATTGACCACAGAATCTGTGTGATACTGTACACCTCAGGATTTGAAATTACTGAAAAGTAAATAAGTAAAGGTATAGATTTGTTCTCTTGTAGAAAACAAAAGTATTGGAAGCATAAACAAATTTCATATTTAACCAAGTCTCCTGATAAAAGATAAATAAATGCCATATGAAAGCCAGAGTTTATTCTAAAGGTCAAGAAAGATGACATACTCTATTATTAATGGACTCTTTTGTGTCCTTCCCAGATGAAAAAGTTGTCATTTGTGTAAATGAAGTGGACCCTTGCCTTATTCTTACACCATATCCACCAGCTGGTGTGGGAACCTAAAAAGAGTGTTTCCCTTTCTGAGTCAACAACAACATTACACCCACAAGGTAGAGGATTGGAGGATGGGCATAGATGAATGTGCAAAATGGCACCAGCTCGTGGGTGCCACATGGCAATACCCATATCAGACATGTCCTAACAGTCTATGTGTCCATGTGGAGCAGGAATGAACTGCTTAGCACCAAAAAGAAAGACTACATAATGGAAGAATCAAAGTTCATAATGGAACTCAGTAGAAATAGAATGGACACAAATCTCTATGGCTTTATGCCAAAGCCCTACTGAAAGATTCTGCTTGTCACCTTTTACTGGAAAAGATACCCATGGGTGCATCAGTGCTATTTCCAACTAGGTTGCCTCCACCTAGCTGGAATTGCCATGGGAAGGTGTGTATGGGGAGGTTTTTTTGTTGTTGTTTTGTTTTGTTTTGTTTTAGAGAGAGAGACAGAAGAGCACATACAAGTGGGGTGAGGGGGAGAGGGAGAAGGAGAGGGAGAGAGAGAGAGAGAGAGAGAGAGAGAGAGAGAGAGAGAGAGAGAGAGAGAGAGAGAGAATTCCAATCAGGCCCTATGCTCAGCATAGAGCCCAACACAGGGCTAAATCCCACAATTCTTGGATCATGACCTGAGCCTAAATCAAGAGTCAGAAGCTCAACTGATTGAATCACCCAGGCACCCCAAGGAAATTTTGAAAGGAGAACTACAAAACAACAGTTCTCTCAGGAAGCTGACAGCCTACCAAGGCATCTTGGGGCTCCTGAGTGTGCAGACCTGAGTCCAAACTCCAACCTGGCCCCTAGCCAACCCTATAGCCTTAGGCAGGTGCCAACTCCTAGACATACCCTTTGGCTTTATGTATAAGGTAAAGGTGGTGCAATTGGGGATTCCTGCTCCTCCAGCTGCTACTGGCATGATTTAGCAGAGTGGTATGACAACCTGAAAACTTCCCCTAGGATGCCTAAGAACAGGAGGACAGACACCATTCATGCAGGATTTCCACTGTAGCACTCAGGGAAAGGAAATCCCTGCGCACCAAGAATTCTGGAAAGCACAGAATGCCTGAAGCCCCATGTTTACCAAACCTAGAAGGTCATGGTTTGTGATTGATCTGTCTTCCCCATATCCCCAGCATAGCTGTCTATTTGCTTGGGCAGTGGGTATGAATTCAGTTCATAAAACTTGGGTTTGCAAGCAACATGACCTTATTTTGCTACAACTCAACTTAAATTCTATTTGAAGCCTTGTTCTGTTTGAAGGCAGAAAATATCATCTTGGTCAATTCCGGGTAACCTTAGCATTCTAGGTTTAAACTCAAACAGTTCAAGTTTTCCTCACCCTCTTTCTTTTCCCAGGAGTGACATCATAGTGCAGAGGCCTCCTGCAGCATCACAGCATTGGTCCTGGATAAAATGAAAGACTTCATGTTTCCCTGTCCTCATTTCTAGGTGGGGAGATGTTTGTAGGTAATACTCCAGGATCATTTCCTTTCTCCTCCATGAGGTATCTAAGAGAAGGAGCTAGGCCTGCCCTTCTCCATGGCTCCCTCTTTTGGGGATTCATATGCAGAGAGCATCCATTTCACTCTGCCCCTCCCAGGGAAGGGCTGGGGTAGCCTGTGCCTTCTGTGAATGAACTAGTCCATGAACACTGGTATTCCACTCCAACAAGCAACAGCCTCCTACCTTGCCTTTCTCACTTATAAAGATGATACTTGGATTTATAACTGCATGACTTACATGTGTGTCAACTATTTCTGAACTTAGGTGACAAACAGGGATGTCATGTATGAGTGCCCTCAAATCCTTATGGGTGGTGTCTGCCCATATAGGAATCTGCTGATGTGTCTGTATTCCTCTCTGATCCCTGGCTAGAGGGTACTAGCCAATGTCAGCTGATGTAAACTCCATCATGACCACGAACCTGCCAGCACCTGTTCTCTTGGCTAATGCCCTTCTCAAGGACAAAGGAAAATTCGTATTCCTTCTTCTGTCCCACTGAGAATTTTCAGGCTCTTCCTGACCTTGATAGCCCCCGTGTCTTTACTGCTCTCATTCTATAGTGGTACAAGGATGCTGCCTCATTGGCTTCTCTTTACTTCTGGATCCCTAAATTCCTCTGGGAATCATGTAGTTTCAGAGTACCCCCTATAATAGTTTCCTGTAGCTGTTGTAACAAATTACTATAAACTGGGTGGCTCACAGCATAAACATACTCAGTTATGGAGGCCCCAGATGTCTGAAATCAAGGTATCAGCAAGATAGCAGCAGGACCATGCTCTCTCTGAAGATGTTAGAGAAGGGTCCTTCGTTGTCTCTTCTAGCTTCTGGTATTTTCCAGGAATCGTTGGTGTTATTGGACTAGCAGATGAGTTACTCCAATCTCTGCCTTTGCCTACATGTGATCTTCTCCCCTGTGTCGTCAGTCTTTGTGTCTAAATCTCCTCTTCTTATAGGAACACCAGTCACTGAATCTACTATGACTTCATCTTAATTTGATTTCATCTGTAAAGGCCTTATTTCCAAATAAGGTCATATTCACAAGTACAGGAGGGTTAGGAACTTCAACATATCTTTCTGGGAGACACAATTTAACTCACAAACACAGCCCCTTTCCAGATGGTATCACCTGTCACTTTCTCTCTCATTTCATTTCCAACTCTTTCTTCTGTAAACCAAAGATATTTTAAACTCTTTTTCAGGTGGGGAAAATACTACCTTTGGTAGCTATCCTACCACATCTTCTTCCCTTAGCCATGAAGAGCAGTTTTCCATTCGTTTGCTTCATTTAAAAGCCAGGAATTTGGTATTCTTTGTTTTCCAGCTTCTGAAGTGTCTCTTCCTTGGTGGAATAGAGGTCTTCTGTCCAGAAGCAGGAATGGAGAGAGGGTCCTCTGGAAACAGGCATGGATGGAAGCACATATTTCTCATTATCTTGACACATATATGTTTACTTCAAAATGTTTTCTGAGTCTTTATTGATTTTCACTGTTTCTTTTTTCAGCTTTCTACCGCTATTGAGATCTTGTGGCTCCGAAAATCCCTATTAAGAATGAAGATAGATAAAGGGGGCACCTGGGTGACTCAGTCAGTTAAGCTTTTGAATCTTGATTTTGGCTCAGGTCATGAACTCATGTTTTGTGAGATTGAGCCTCACAATGGGCTCCACACTGTGTGGAGCCTGCTTGGGATTCTCTCTCCCTCGCTCTCTGCTCCTCCCCCATGCAAGCTCACTCTCTGTCTCTCCCTCAAAATAAATAAATAAATAAATAAATAAATAAATAAATAAATAAATAAATAAATAAATAAATAAATATTTAATTTTTAAAAAGAGTGAAGATAAATATGAAAGGCATGCCAATTTGCAGAACAGGCTCTCCTTATAAAGGCTTTGCAGACTGTTGGTGAGAAAGCTGTATTTAGCATACCTCTATCCAAAGACCTTGGTGCCCACCCAATGATGTAGGTGAAAGGGGAGAAGAGCCATTCTAACAAAAATACTGTCCACAGTAGAGCCCCAAATTCAATTTTAGAGGTTTATTTTGAGGGCTTTGACTCCCTATCTCCAAGAGTTCTTCTTCAAAATACAGACACCAACAAGAGCCATGTAAACCCAATGATCATTACATCCACATTTTTCACTATTTCCAGATGTAAGCCCTCTTTTGACAAAGCTAAAAATCTCATGGAATTCTTTAGAGTTATTTGGAATTTCAAAGTAAATAGGATATCATGAGGGGGGAAAAAAGGACAAAACAAGAAGTGTTTTGACTACAATCTATATGGATCTACCCTATGCCCTGGGAATTCTAATACCACCCCCAACCCCACACACACACAAACACAAAAAGGCACAGTGCCCTTCTCACTGCTCCATGATAATCACTACTCGCAGGGCTTTAAGATCTTGATTGTCTGGGTGGGGGGGCGTGTGGGTGACTCAGGCTAAGGTTAAGCATCCAACTTGGGCTCAGGTCATGATCTCATGGCTTGTGAGTTCAAGCTCCGCGTCAAGCTCTGTGCTGACAGCTAGGAGCCTGGAGCCTGCTTCGGATTCTGTGTCTCCCTTTCTCTCTGCCCCTCCCCCCCTCTTTTTCTCTCTCTCAAAAACAAGTAAACATAAAATCTTGATTTTTCCCTTTGGATTTAGAGAACATGGTTTTGTGACAATGGGTCCTGGACTGAGAAGTGATGAGGGATGGAGGACTGAATCTGAATCAAAAGAGCTCCTACAGGGCAGAGAGGCCCCCCAACACAACACAGCTGAGATATGGGGCAGCATACAAATACTCCAGGTGTGGAGGAGGCCTTGGGGAAGCAGGGACAGAGAGACCATACAGGAGAGTGGTGAAAACGCTGGACAAGTAGTCAGAAGGCCCTGGTTCAGGCCCAGAGTCTGCTGCTTATGAGCCACAGGATGGTGCTGAACTCCCCTGAGAAAACTAGACCTCAGTGATGTCATAGGTAGTGTGAGGCTGATCATTCAGAATTAACCTGGGATCAGGAGAAATAGTTCTAAATTAAGTTACTTGATTCTATATTAAGTTATTAATTTCCTGCTCACCCCTTTCCTGATTCAGATGAGCCTTTTATTAACCATCTTGTCTCTGGTGGGAGGTGGAAAGCAGGCTAAATCCAGTAGAGACATAGTATGGTTTTTATGTCATTTTTTCCATATGTGGCCCACTACCTATTAGGCAATTTTGTCCCAAAGCCATTGCTACCATCAATGGCATCAATGGCAGCCAATGCCACCTGGTAGCTTCAGGCATCTCTATTCAAGAAGCTTTGTGAATCCCCCCAGAGTTAGTCATATTCTGATGACAAGGACATTCTGGGCTGCAATGGAAGTGTCTTTGCCTTTGAATGCCAACCTGATGCCCCTTAGCTCCAGAGGTTCATGCTGATGTTGGGAGATATTCTAAGCTCTCTACCAGATGATGGCAGGGTGCTGCTTGCATATACCACCCTTCTTTCAGCAAAGCAGATGAAGTAGCTTCATTCAAAGAGAGAGAAAGGGATGTTCCCTTGGGATACTCATTATGAATACAGTTCTGGGGTGAAGGAAGGAGTTAAGCTTGCTGTTAATCTTCAGAAACAGGAAAAAAATAGATGGGAAATAAGGGTGAGGTCTCCAGTTAGTGAGTTTTTTTAATCTGTCAGATTTAATTAAATCATCACAAGTGCCTTTAAAGGGCTCTGTGTGGTTGTCCTACACGGATGGAGGAACTTGATCCAAGAGGCAGCCAGGGTTTTGGTGGCAGGCCAACTTCTGTCCTTTCCCAGGCAAACAGCACAAGTCAGCCCAGTAGTGTACCTCATTATGTGGACCCAGAAGGCCATCAAATGCAGAGCTGGCGTCAGGTCCTGAGGCCCAGCACAGTGCAGGAACTTTGCCAGGAAGTCCGATACCCACATCTTTCTGCCCTGAACTGACCCAGACTTCCTCTGTAGTGCTGTCTGTCCACTGTAGCTACTGAGTTCCTAAGCTGTACCTTCCCTTCCTCTTTATTCCCCACTGCACCAGAGACACAATGAACAGAGCTTAACTTCTGTTCTCTCATTCAAGGGACAGCTGTGAAATGAGAAGCTTCTATCAGTAAAAATACTACAATATATGTTATTATATATGAAATAACACAAGTCAAAATAATAATAGAAAACATTTGGTTATAAGACAGACACTGTTCTAAACACTGTACATATTTCCAAAATATAAGGTGACTCAAAAACTAAGTGCAAATCAGTGCATGTGGTACTCCACCTTGCTGTTCACCAGACACCCCTGGTTCTCCCTTTAATGAGCACACGGCTGGCTGGGAATCTTGGCTCTGTTGCACTTGGAAGGGGTTGCATGACTCAGTCTGGCCAGTGAGTTTTGAACAAAACTCATGTATGTCATTTGCAGGCTAGAGCATTTAATTGCTGATGCAAAACCCTCTAGTTCTCTCTTTCCCCCTGGTGTGGTGACTTTTGGGATCAGAGCCTCCTACCAACCCATCATGGATATGTGGCATGACTGGGAAATAAACCTTGTGTGTTTTTAATTTTGAGCCACTATTATGTTGGTTATTAGCTAGTGTGGTCTCTTCTAGTCTAGCTGATTAAACACACATTCATGGGTCACTTCTGAAGAGATAAACAAAAATTTGGCAACAGAGAGAGATGTAGAATCAGGCATGGGAGGAGTTTTATGTTTTTGTTTGTAGCACTATTGTTTTGTTTAGTAAGCCCATGTATGAATGCTCTGCTCCCTCCTCCACCATGGAATGGAAACTAATGAATGAATAAGACATACTGAGCAGACACTATACTGGGCATCATGCTAGGTAATTGAGAGACAAAGTTTGAAGCCATGCTATTTTCCTGGCCAGACTCTTCTAGGTTGATCTTCCTGAATCTTCTCTGGTCATCTAGATCTTGCTTAAATGAGTCTCTCCATACCACACAATGCTCCTCTTCTCCTCAGAGCCAGGGATGCATAGAGAGTAGAGCCAGAATCTTCCTGGCATGTCAAAGAGGTTTAATCAAGCATCACCATTACCCTCACTGGCAGCCAGTGTGGAGAGAGCTTGGGAAAGGCTGAGGTGAAGCTCCAAGCCTCTCAGCTCACTGCATAGACAAGCAGTGTTGCAACTGTATCTCTTAAGGGTCACTTCCTGACACTAGAAGCAAGGCATGTCCTGAAAAAGCTTCTGTTATGCGTGAGCCCCTATACAATCCTCCTTGCCAGAGACTGAGGGTTAAGGTTGCTCATTCAGCTAAATGAACCCCACCACAGTGGCTTAACTAAAAGGTTATTTTCCACCACAAGCAGGAGCCCAGGGGAGGCTGTACAACAGTGCTAAAGCAGCCCATGGTATCATTGCTGTCCCAGGCTCCGTCATTTGTAAAGTGTAGCTTTTATTCCTCATGCTTGTCACCTCATGACTGTGAGATGATGGCTCCACCTCACATCTCCCATCAGCATTACTGGCCAAAAGAAACAAAGAAGAAGGAGGGAGTTGACAGCTATGTCAGAAAAGCACAAACTTTCTGTGAAATCCAATTTATATTGGCTAGAACCAGCCAACCATAACAGTTATGAGCACTGACTGTATAAACTAACTGGGTTTGAATCCAGGCTCCACCATTTAATAGCTGTGTGCTTGGGTTATTTACTTAACTTCTCTGTATCTCAGCTTCCTCATGAGCAAAATAGGAATAATAGTGCCTAAATAATAGTACCTACCTTATATAAATATTATGGGACCTACATTGCAAAGTGCTTATAACCATGCCTGGTCCATCATAAGTGCAACATAAGTGTTTGCTACATAAACTCTTGATCACCTCTCCTGCAGGGACTCTGGGAAGGCAAGTAGTTTAGCTGGGTATATAACTGTCATGAACAAAAGCAGGGCCCTGCTAATAAGTAGGAAAGGAAGAATAGGTGCTAGGTCAATGCTCAGCCATATTTGCCACAGCCAACAAGATGGGCAGGGGCAGAATTTGAGTCTGACAGGTGAGGTGAGCAAGAGAGGAAAGAGACAGAGGGATCTTTGAACCAAAATCCTTCATCAGGGTTGGGAGAGGGGGAAGCTGGGAAACAAACAGTAATCCATCAGTCAGCAGGCGGGGGGGGGGGGGGGGGGCTGCACATGGATCAGGCCCAGGTTTCAAAGATAGTTCCTATCCACTGGGGACCAGGGGGCAAAAACAAGGCTATCAGAAGCGATGCCTAGACTCACACACAGAGTGATGCTCAAAACATCTGTCAACCAGTGAGGTAACTTGCCAAACTAGGAGTCTAGAGACCCTGCTGTGCCAGGAACACTAACCCTTTAGTTGATGGACTGTGAAGAGGTCTCGGTGTCCAAAGGAATCCCAGGGAAGGGGGTGGGACAGCCAGGCAATGCAAAGCCATTTAGGCAGTGGCAGAAAGTTTCCAATTCCCAAGGAAGCATTTCAGTATTTTAGCAACTAGCATATCTGTGGCAGTGCCTTCTGGTTAAATGTCAGTCGTGCACTTAAATTCCAGACGCTATCCCCACCACTGTGGGTATACATTTCCAAAGGGCCACTGTCCTGCTCATAAGGGCTCAGGAAAGAGCAGGGCCTAATCTGCAGGTACAGGGCCTCAGTGCCCACAGACCAAGAGATAGGGCTGAGCCCTTTCCCATCTGTTCTTTCTTTAAAATTTTCAGTCTGTAAAGCGGAAGGTAGGAGTTGCCTGCTTTTTGTTTTCTGCTCTGAGGTGTGTAGGGGGATCAGGTAGCTGTTTGGGGCTCCTGACAAGGCCTGAGGGGTAGGCCCAGATGAGTTCCAGAGCCCCTGACTTCCTGGCACAGGTAACATGGAAGCCACACCACTCATGCTCTGCTAATTGCTTTGTAGCTTTAGGCAGCAGGATTTTTCATAAAAACCCCATTCTGTTTCTACGCAGTCGCCCTCATCTCCACCCTCACAAGCTGCTTTCCACTACCAACAATTTCAAAATTGATCTTTGCAGTGACTCTTCACTTAAATCAGCTTCTGAGTTTTAAAGGGTAAGAAAATGTCTCTTACTCATTTAGACTAAAATAATGCACCCATTAACCGTGCTAGAGGCGTGAAAAGTCTACTGCCTAGAAATTATCCATTAGCCTCATTTCAGGCTCTCCCACCTGCCAGCCCTCCTCCCCTGCTGCCTGCAGAGTTCCATATCTCAGACTTCATCTTGACATTCCCCTCCTCAAAGAGTAACCTTCCATGGCTCTCTACTGCCTTAAGGGTAAAATCCAAAACCCCCAGCCTGAGATCTGAGCTTAATCTTTTTTCTGCCTTTAACTGTGTCATTCCATCACTACCGACCTGGGAACTGCAGGCTCCAGTTCTACTAGACATTTCACAGTTTTATCCCATTTATTCAGTCCCTTCTACCTGAAGAAACTTCACTCCTTCTCCACCTGTCAAATCCTAGCTGTCCTTCAAGGAAGGACTTGACTCCAACCTTCTCTAAGCAGCCCTTCCAAACCCTCCGAGCCTGGAGGATTAAGCACCCAGCACTCTCTCTCCTGCTGCACCTTGTTCTCATCTGTTACAGCATCTCAGCCCATCTCTCCTGGGACCCCAGCTAATCAGCTAATCCTTTATTCTCTAGCTATGTCTAATCTTTGTTATTCCTTGAAGGCAACTGGCTCTATTGTATGTTTGGTGCCTCTATATATGTTCATTCCTGGACTATCTTCTCTCCCCTAATCTGTACAGCAAACTCAAACTCATCCTCCTAAAGCAGTGATTCTTGACCTTGGCTGCATGTTAGACTCAAATGGAGGTCATTCAAAAAACCTGATGCCCAGGCTTCACCCCAAAGCAACTAAATCAGAGCCTCTGAGAGTGGGATCTGGACATCAGCACTTTCAAAGCTCCTCTAGGTGAGACCAGTGTGCTGTTAAGGTTACAACACCTGTTCTGGGATCACCTCAAGCTTTTACCTACTTCTTTCAGGTTAATTATTATTTGTATCCTGGGAGCTTAGCTTGATGCTTGTAACAAACTAAGTTTTTGTTGAATGACTAAATAAGTGGATGGATGGATAAATGGATGGAAGGAAGGAAAAGTGGAAAGATGGACAGATGCTGTGTTACTCAGGAAAAATCCTAGGCTGCTTTCCAGTGCCAAACTTAACTACTGGAAAGAAAGTATTAACCCCACACCTCTAACAGTGCAACTCCTGTTGGTTTTTAAACTGGCCTCCCTACACGCAGGGCAAGGAGAGAGCAAAGAGGAAGCTCACTCCAAACTGCCAGGTGGCAATTTCAATAAACAAGGGAACTTACATACAAGGCTGGTCTTGGGGAGCCACAAGACAAGTTCTCCACACCCACCCACCAGAATCTTAAAAGTCCATATAAGGGCCTTGATTGGTTTCAGTCTCGCATACCATCCAGATGGTCTCCAGGCTACATCCTTGAAAATGGCTCCCACTGTGGGAAAAGCAGGCAAGGCAGACATTCCAAAACAAGAGAGGGCTTGGGGAGCCTCCAGTTGCCTGGGTCCATGTCATGGGTCAACCAGTGGTCAGGTCCTCCTGATGACCTCCTCCCAACACTCCCTTATACAACATAGGTGCCAAATGAACGTTTGTAGATTCTTAAATTTTTATTTAAATTCCAATTAGTTAACATGCAATGTAATATTAGGAATATTAGTAGGCTTAACTTGAGCAGTGGTTTCAGTCCGTTGTCAGGTTATCCACCAAGAACAGTTCTCCAACTTTGCCTACAGAACACTCAGGTTTGACCTAAAACAAAATGAAGCACAGCTAAAACTGAAGTGATAAAAGCTAACCTTCTAATTTGCAGAGGAACTTGGAATTTTCTCTGGTTTAAATTTTTCCTTCAAAGTTTTTCTTAAAACTTGTCTCCCTACACTTACTTCTTTTGCTAGCAAGTATTCATAAAATGATTAAACGTAAGAGCAGACTAAGAAAGGAAAATCTCTAAAATATGATCAGAAAATAACATCCAGAGAATATTTCTTCTGATAAAGTTATCACCTTTCCTTACCTTCTGTCCTTCCTTCCTTCCTTCCTTCCACAGATATTTATTTAGCATGTACTAAATATTAGCATTATTTAGATATCTATTTAGCATGCCAGGCATTGTGCTAAGATTAACAGCACAATACAGACACGGTCTTTCCCCATAGGAGATGTACCCTGAATAATTGAATACTCCATGATTCTCCCAAGGTATGCTGTCACTTCCAGATATCCCACTTCTGTGACAAGGTGAAGACCACTGACACACTAGTATATTTCACAGGCAGAGCTCAATTAAATGCAATATGTACACTTAACTGTCAGTTTAAGTAACTCATGATTGGTGAGTGAGCAAAGCCCCAGAAGGACCAGCTGGGCTGGACTTGGATGTCCCCCCTCAGAGCCCTACTTTACCTTGGGAACCTACCAGCCTCCACAGTCATGTCCCCAGATTCCCAGATCTTTCTGGGTTCTGTGCTATTGGGCCCTCCATCATCATACCTGCAGAACCCCTGAGAGTTTCTATCTCCCCATCAATACCCATCTTGCTGTGGAAAGACATGCAAACTTTAAGATTTATAAAGAAAAAATTACAGGATACCTTGATGCTGAGTGTCCAACTCTTGATTTTGGCTCAGGTCATGATCTCACGGTGTGAGATCAAGCCTCACACAGACTCTGTACTGACAGCACAGAGCCTGCCTGGGATTCTCTCTCTCCCTCTCTCTCTGCCCCTCCCCTATTCACACACTCTCTCTCAAAATAAATAAATTAAAATTTTAAAGAGAGAAAAAACAAAAGAATGTCATGGAAACCATGGATCAATCAAGTGAGCTGGATAGAATTGTGGGCAAGGAAAATCTTTCCTAAGCCCAGATTTCTCTGCTATTCCAATAGCCAGCAGAGATGGTGGTGCTCACTCAATTTGGTGGGGAGTATATCTCTCCCAAGCCTGCTTTCCATTCTTATTGGGGCCCCAGGCTTGTACTTGTGGCCTCAGAAGTCCTAGCATTTCCATGCAGCTGCTCTCCTGTCCACAGCACCTCTGTATTTAAAGCCTATTCATATTTGCCTCCAAAGAACCCAGCCCTTGGCTTCTGGTCTACCTGATGCCTCTTTACAAAGCCTCATCCCTCCTCCTGAGGACTGTGTGCTATGGCTTCCACTCCTAAGGACAGTCTTTTCCTCTCCATGGAACATTCAGTCAATGTATTTGTTTGTGTGAAACATTTATTGATCTACTACCAAATTCTAGCCTTGAACAAAGCTAGGCTTTTTAAGTTATTGATTTTACTGAGCACTGAGCCCCTCCCTCCAGTTTCTGTGGGAACACCCATTTTATCTCAGGGCTGCTCACCACTGCCTCAGGCCCCATAGAAAGTCACTCCTTACCTTAAAGCCTAGATTTCACTGTGGTTCACCTACCAAATTTCTGTGCTGCATATAAGAAACACGGCTAACTTCCAACTATGATACAAAGCAGGGGGAGGGGAGGCATATCATCTGCTCACACTGTGGTCAAGTCATTCTTGGAAGATTCATTTTCAAATGGAAGAAGGAATGGAATTTTCCAGAGGTCACTTAATTGTATCCTTATAGACCATGATATTTTAAACATTAATACTCTATAATAAAAGAAACTAGGAAAAATTTGGATTAATCAAAGGCAGGAAGTGGAAGAGAAGACACATTACGGAGATTGATGACCTGGGTTAGATAATCACAGACTTCTATGAATTTGTTCAAGACAGTAATTTTTAAACGGTGGTCCTAAAACACTCGGGTCCCATGGGGGTGCTTCAGGTCTGCAACGATTCCATCAAAATTTGATTCAGAAATTCTGTACAGTTATCTGTTTCTCAAAAGGTCTAATAAAAACTTTCATGTTCAAAGGTTATGTTTCCAAAATTTTGCTATTATTGGGACCACTCGTGCTTTAATTTGTGTGCTAACTTCCCAACTTTATAGTAAGTATCATAAATGTGAACATACAAACTAAATCTATTTGTATTGAACACACACAAGGTAGGATATCAAGAATATGTGGGAAAAAATGTGTGCTAGCATTTTTATCGTTTTTTCTTACATAGATGACACTGAATGAAATAAAATGATTATTCTTGAATCCAAAAAAAAAAAAAAAAAGGAATGTGTGAAAAAATTTTCTCATTTCCCTTACAACCAGTCCCAGATTCCTCCTGGGTAGCAAATTGTCTTTACTTGCTTGGTTTTTTTTCTTGCAAGCCCTGCCGAGTTTATGTTTATTTGTTTGTTTTGTTAATAGTTCCATTTCTCCTTGGAGCCTCCAGTGCCGTTTGGCTTTTTGTTGAACAGGCCGATGGGGAGCTCCAACTGGAGCACCAGGGAGGGAGGGGCATGAGGTCCTGGTAATGCATCCCTGCCTACCTCCCTCTGGGTCTGGGTCCCTCAGCTGCTGAAGTCCACTGGTGCTCTCCTGGCAAGCCTCCCTTCACAAGTCTCTCTCCTCCAAGTCTCAGTTGCTGCTCCCTCTGCTGGCCCCTCCAGGCTGGGTTGAAGTAACATGTTGACTCTGGGTTGACCCACTAACTCTGTGTTTCTATATTACCTTTTGTGGTTTCCCTACACCCTCCCACACCTTTGTGAACAAGCATATCTTGAATTATCTTAATTTGGGTGTGCCATCTATTTCCTGCTGCAGCCCTCACTATATACCTCTGGTCCTCTTCCCACGATGGAAAACATCCATGTGCATTTTTGTCCTTCTGTTTATGTGTGTTCTTGCACAATGGTGTTGTTTTATATGCATGTATTTGAACTTCCTCACAAATGTTATTGAGTTATATACTTCATCCTGCTTCCTACCTTTCTCACTAATTACAATTTTTTTGAAAGTTCATCCTTGTTGCTATGACTACAGCTAATCTGTTGTCTCTAGACTGCTACCCCCTGCTCTACAATGTGCACCCTCTAAATTAACCTATCCAATCTCCAGATGATGCATGAACACCCAGGTGGTCTCCAGCACCACAGTCAATACTGTAGTGAAGAGTCTAGTACCTGCCCCTGGGGGAGCTGTGTCAGAATTTCTTTGGACTACACAGGCAGAGGTAGAATTGCTGAGTCATTCTGTGTGCATCCACTTACTCATACTCAATTAAGAGAAAAGTACCAGTTATGCTCTATGGCACATGTCTACCATCTGCTCTCTTGACAGCAGTGCCTGACAGCATCCATTCCAAAATCCCCACCAACACTTGGCATTATCAAGCTTTCTCATTTCACCAGTCTACTAGATATAAAGTAATATCTTATTTTATAATTTGCCTTATTAATAATTTAAGCATCTTCTCAGATACATTTGGTTTCCTCATCCATAAATTAGATGTTCACACTGTTTTGATTATTTTTCTGTTAGTGTTGCTAGCTTTCTTATTTAAACACAAGGGGTTCCTTATATATTATTTTTAATACACTATTAGTTTCAATTAGCTAATATTTTATATAATACTGTTTATATCTACATTAATAAATGAAATAGGACTGTAAGTCTCTTTTATCCTATTGTCTTTATTTAGAGTAACTTATAATAATACAGGAATTCATTTTTCCTTACAAGAATCTGATGGCTTCTTATCATTATATCCTGGTTCAAGTCACACCACTATTCCTCACCTGGATTACCCATAAAAGATAACTCAGTGCAGGGGAGTAGAAAGACCCTAGGTTTTGGAATGGAGCCCCCATGTGGGGTATGCCAGTTAACCATTTTTCTATCCATCCTTCCTATTAAGCTGTATTTCTGGTACCTGGCACATGTGTGCATAAAATAAATGTTTAATTTATTAGTGAGGTGGAGATCTGCCCTTCCACTTACTAGCTTTATGATTTGGGGAACTTCAGGAACCTCAGTTTTCTCATCTCTATCATCAAGATAATAAGATAAAACTATGTCCCACATTTGTAATAATGATTAAATAGAATAATGAATGTTGGGTGCCCAGCCCTGGGGCCTGACACATAATGGTAGCCATGTGTGGGTGGAAGGCAGCTCAGGGATAATCCCAAGCCTATTTAAAAATAGAGCTCAGGACACCAACTGGCCTAATGCAGGGCTGATATTTCAGGCTAGAGGAAATCCACATTAACTAGTGCATCTGCCTATGTAAGAGCACAAATCCAATATGGGAGTGCCCTCTCTAAATTTCAGGGATCCCAGTACTGATTAGCATGTGAACAGGGCCCTAATTAGAGAAGAGCCCCAAAGGGAAGGGGAAACAGAGTCTCTCTTCTGGTTCGTGGTCCTGCTCCCCACACCTCTTACATCCATTTGTCTCCACTGATTAGTGCATGAATGGGGCATTGATTACCAGGCCAAGCTATTGTGCAGCCTTTCAATGGAGTGGCTCCATGCAGAGATTTATTAATAATTAAGCCTTGAATAAATGTTTTGCAAATGGGGTCTCTCCTGATGAATAGGAATGGCTTTGGGAGTTGAGAAACCCTCAGTACTGGGACCATTAAGGCCTGCAATGTGCACTTTTACTTCCACATAATTGTATGTTTGTCCACTTCAAGGCTTCCAGGGCCCCAGTTGGCAGATAACAACCAGTTACAAATTCAGGTCTACCCTCTGGGTTGTGTCCTTTCCAAAAAGAAGTGGGTATGTTTTGTGGATAATTTATCTTGGCTGTTGCCAGTACAGTGGCTCCTTCACTGTATCTTTCTAGAGACATGCACTGTACAGGCAGGGCGTATGCAGGAGTTCCAACCTTATGGAAAAGCTCCACTTCTCCAGGGTGCCTTGGAGATGCATTCATGCTTTGCACAGGGCTGGGTCTAGCCCACAGTTCTCAAGGAGTGATTACTTTTAGCCTCCTGCAGTGCTCTCAACTTTGATAGCATTACCATTTGGAGCCAGATAATTTCTTATTGTCAAGGGCTGTCCTTAAGCAGTGTAGAATATTTCACAGTATTCATGATTTTTACCCACTAAATGCCAATAGTACATCAAACAACCAAAACATCAGGAGACAGTGCCAAATGTCTCTGGAGGACAAAACTGCCCCCCAGTTGAGAACAGCTCCCTCTACTGGAAAGTTTCCAAGTGATTTCAACAAAAATATCAGACTTAGTTGGGGGAAAAAAAAATGTCTGTAGATCAATAATTTTTAAGGTGACAAAGGGGAAGTTTGTTTAAAAAATCTATTTATTCACGCCTTTGTCTAGTTATCCATCCTTTCTTGGGCTCCTCCCCTGTTCTGGCACTGTTCTGGGTGTGGAAAGTCCACAGAGAACAAGACACACAAGGTCCCTGCCTTCATGCAGCTTGCCTTCCAGATGGAGAAGCAGACTGACAATAAACAAGTCAACAGAAGAATCATTTCAGGTTTAGGTGAGTACTATGTGGCTGATATGATCAAGAGTAACCTCAATGAGGGATGCAGTGGGTCACTCTTTTAGGTAGGAGGTCAGGGAAGGTGTAAATGATATGACGGAGCCAGCCACAAAGCTCTTCGGTGGGGAAGAGTTTTCCAGGCAGATTTAACAGGAAGGGCAAAAAAGAATAAAACAATGGAGGGAAGAGGGTCAGGCAGGTTGAAGGAAGAGTCCAGTGTGGCTGAGCTAAGGACTAAAGTGCAGTGTGGGAGGAGGTAGAGTTTGGAGAGGAAGTTGGGAGACACATCATGATCTGGATTGTACTTTGTGGGCAATTACCCACCACTACCACTCCTGCCATTACTCCTAATACTCTAATTCTAACACTTCTTTGATTCCACAAGAGCTTCCAACTCATTGAGCCTTCCACTCTCTTGCTAGCCACTACTCCAAGTTCTCACTCTCCTTTCTCAGCTTACATCCATGACCTATCACTAGTAATGCTTTCTTTTATACATCCTCAACCCTCTTCCCTTCTTTATGCTATTGCACTTGCCTAACAATTCCAATCCTGCTTAAAAACATCATGTTTGTCTTGGGAGAGCTGGATGTAGCTGAAGAGAAACACTCAGGCAGACATGGTTGATATTAAAGTTATGCTCATTACCTTAAAAGGACCATGAGCACTGCTGGCTTCCCTTCCTGAGCTCCTTAGTCAACTCATCATCTCTCTCCTCAAGACAGCCATTCCATACCTTTTCTTCTCACCTTAAACCACCCACACCTTTTCCCTCTGCTTCACTTCCAGCTAATTACCTTTCTTTCTATTTCTCTAAGGATCATAGGTTTCCAAGAGAAAGTCTTCACCTTACCATCATTAAACCCACCACCCACCTGTACCTGTGCCCTTCTATCCTTATGTAACACAGAGCAGTTGTTCATGAGCTTGTCTATTTACCATGTGGTAGGGAACTTTAATGCCCAATGTACACAGAGAGTGCCTTGCACTTAACAAGTGTTCAATAAAATGTTTTTAGTAAATTAATGATTTGGTTTTAAGCAGGAGAATGCCAAGATATACTTTATGTTTATAAATTTTCACTCTGGGTTGATAAAATAGAAGATGGTGGCATAGGAGGACGCTGGGCTCACCTCGTCCTGCTGATCACTTAGATTCCACCCACATCCGCCTAAATAACCCAGAAAAATGCCAGAAGACTAGTAGAATGCACTCTCCAGGGCCAAGCATAGACAAGAGGCCCACGGGAGAGGGTAGGAAGGGCAGAGAGGCGGTGCATGCTACATGGACTGAGGGGAGGGAGCCGGGGTGGTGGAGGGGCAGCCTGCAAGGCAAGGCAGAGCCCCTGAAGTCTGGCTTGCAAAAGCAGAGGGGCCAGACTACGTGAGTTCTGACAGCCAGTGGGACTTAACATCTGGAAAGTTAAAAGTCAACAGCTCTGCTCTTGGAGAGTGGGGAGGGCAAGAGGATGCGGGAGGGAGGGTTGTTGAGCCCCAGAAGACAGAGCTCAGCTCGGCGGGGGAACAAAGGCACTGGCAAGCACCATCTTCCTCTCCCATCCCCCAGCAGAAATTCCAAAGGGAATGAGTTCCTGTCACCGAACTTGCTTGCACCAGGCAAATGCCCAACACTGTGCTTCTGTGGATCCATGCCTCCGACAGGCCTGCCTCCCTCCCGGTGCTGCAGGGCCCCTCCGGCAGGGGACCACCCACATCAAAGCAAGGTAAACCTGCTCCTCCCTCCCCTGTGCACCTTACAGATTCACCCCGGCTAACACGCCAGATCCCATCAAAGCAGAACCACAAGCCTGGAAGTGTGCAAGCATCCCAGACAGGGGCCACACCACTCCACAGTGAGTCCTTCCCCTGGGAGAGGGTAAGATAAGGTACACACCAGTCTGACTGTGGCCCCAGAGTGGGCTAGGGGCAGAAATTAGGTCTGACTGTGGCCCCGCCCACCAATACAAGTTACTCTGGACAGCACAGGGGAAGTGCCCTGCAGGTTGGAGCTGCCACAGGGACCAAAGTGACAAAACATAAGAATTCTCCTCAAAAGAAACTCCAGGAAGTAACGACAGCTAACGAATTGATCAAAACTGATTTAAACAATATAATGGAACAAGAATTTAGAATAATAGTCATAAAATTAATCTCTGGGCTTGAAAAAAGCATAGAGGACAGCAGAGAATCTATTGCTACAGAGATCAAGGGACTAAAAAATAGTCGCGAGGAACTAAAAAATGCTATAAATGAGGTGCAAAATAAAATGGAAGCAGCCATAGCACGGATTGAAGAGGCAGAGGAGAGAATAGGCAAATTAGAAGATAAAATTATGGAAAAAGAAGCTGAGAAAAAGAGAGATAAAAAAAAATCCAGGAGTATAAGGGGAGAATTAGAGAACTAAGCGATGCAATCAAATGAAACAATATCCATATAATAGGAATTCCAGGGAAAGGAGAGAGAGAGAAAGAAAGGGGCTGAAGGTGTACTTGAACAAATCATAGCTGAGAACTTCCCGGATCTGGGGGAGGAAACAGGCATTGAAATCCAAGAGGCACAGCAGACATAACTTGAATCAATCCTCTGCACGACATATCATAGTGAAACTGGAAAAATACAAGGATAAAGAGAGAATTCTGAACAGCTAGGGATAAACAGGCCATAACTTACAATGGTAGACACATAAGGGGAGTAGCAGACCTATCTACTGAAACTTGGCAGGGCAAAAATGAATGGCAGGAAATCTTCAATGTGGTGAACAGAAAAAATATGCAGCCAAGAATCCTTTATCCAGCAAGTCTGTCATTCAGAATAGAAGGAGAGATAAAGGTTTTCCCAAACAAACAAAAACTGAAGGAATTCATCACCACTAAACCAGCCCTACAAGAGATCCTTAGGGGGATTCTGTGAGTGAAATGTTGAAAGGACCACAAAGTACCAGAGACATCACTACAAGCATGAAACCTACAGACGTCACAATGACTCTAAACCCATATCTTTCGGCTGCCAACGCCCCGGCGGAGAAGCTGAGGTCATCATTGAATTTGAAATATTTAAAGTGGATACGAAACTGTTTCAGCAATGCAGACAATTAAGTGTGTTGTTGTGGGTGATGGTGCCGTTGGTAAAACCTGTCTCCTGATATCCTACACAACAAATAAATTTCCATCGGAGTATGTACCGACTGTTTTTGACAACTATGCAGTCACAGTTATGATTGGTGGAGAGCCATATACTCTTGGACTTTTTGATACTGCAGGGCAAGAGGATTATGACAGATTATGACCGCTGAGTTATCCACAAACAGATGTATTTCTAGTCTGTTTTTCAGTGGTCTCTCCATCCTCATTTGAAAATGTGAAGGAGAAGTGGGTGCCTGAGATAACTCACCACTGTCCAAAGACTCCTTTCTTGCTTGTTGGGACCCAAACTGATCTCCGAGATGACCCCTCTACGATTGAGAAACTTGCCAAGAACAAACAGAAGCCTATCACTCCAGAGACTGCTGAAAAGCTGGCCCGTGACCTGAAGGCGGTCAAGTATGTGGAGTGTTCTGCACTCACACAGAAAGGCCTAAAGAATGTATTTGACGAAGCGATATTGGCTGCCCTGGAGCCTCCAGAACCGAAGAAGACCCGCAGGTGTGTGCTGCTATGAACATCTCCAGAGCCCTTTCCGCACAGCTGGTGTCAGCGTCATACTAAAAGCAATGTTAAATCAAACTAAAGATTGAAAATTAAAATTCGTTTTTGCAATAATGAAAAAAAAATAAAATAAAATAAACCCATATCTTTCAATAATAGCACTAATGTAAATGGACTAGATGCTCCAGCCAAAAGACATAGGGTATCATAATGGATAAAAAAACAAACCCCATCTGTTTGCGGTCTACAAGAGACTCATTTTAGACCTGAGGACACCTTCAGATTGAAAGTGAGGGGATGGAGAACTATCTATCATGCTACTGGAAGTCAAAAGAAAGCTGGAGTAGCCATACTTATATCAGAGAAACTAGACTTTAAAGGCTGCAACAAGAGACGAAGAAGGGCATTATATAATAATTACAGGGTCTATCCATCAAGAAGAGCTAACAATTATAAATATCTGTGCACCAAATACAGAAGCCCCCAAATATATAAAACAATTAATCACAAACATAAACAACCTTATTGATAAGAATGTGGTAATTGCAGGGGACTTTAATACCCCACTTACAACAATGGATAGATCATCTAGACACAGGATCAATAAAGAAACAAAGGCCCTGAATGATACATTGGATCAGATAGACTTGACAGATATATTTAGAACTCTACATCCCAAAGCAACAGAATATACTTTCTTCTCGAGTGCACATGGAACATTCTCCAAGATAGATCACATACTGGGTCCACAATGCTCTGAAACTTGAAATCAACCACAGGAAAAAAATCTGGAAAACCTCCAAAAGCATGGAGGTTAAAGAATACCCTACTAAAGAATGAATGGGTCAACCAGGCAATTAGAGAAGAAACTAAAAAATATACAGAAGCAAATGAAAATGAAAATACAACAATCCAAATGCTTTGGGATGCAGCGAAGGCAGTCCTGAGAGGAAAATACATTGCAATCCAAGCCTATCTCAAGAAACAAGAAAAATCCCAAATACAAAATCTAACAGCACACCTAAAGGAACTAAAAGCATAACAGCAAAGACACTCCAAACCCATCAGAAAAAGAGAAATAATAAAGATCAGAGCAGAAATAAACAATATAGAATCTTAAAAATCTGTAGAGCAGATCAATGAAACCAAGAGTTGATTTTTTTAAAAAATAAACAAAATTGATAAACCTCTAGCCAGGCTTCTCAAAAAGAAAAGGGAGCTGACCCAAATAGATAAAATCATGAATGAAAATGGAATTAATACAATCAATCCCTCAGAAACACAAGTATCAGGGAATACTATGAAAAATTATATGCCAACAAACTGGAAAACTTGGAAGAAGTGGACAAATTCCTAAGCACCCACACACTTCTAAAACTCAAACAGGAAGAAATACAAAATTTGAACAGACCCATAACCAGCGAAGAAATTGAATCAGTTATCAAAAATCTCCCAACAAGTAAGAGTCCAGGACCAGATGGCTTCCCTGGGGAATTCTACCAGACATTTAAAGCAGAGATAATACCTATCCTTCTCAGGCTGTTCCAAAAAATAGAAAGGGAAGGAAAACTTCCAGACTCATTCTATGAAGCCAGCATTACTTTCATTCCCAAACCAGACAGAGACCCAGCAAAAAAAGAGAACTACAGGCCAATATCCCTGATGAATATGGATGTAAAAATTCTCAACAAGATATTAGCAAATAGAATTCAACAGCATATATAAAGAATTATTCACCATGATCAAGTGGGATTCATTCCTGGCTGCAGGGCTGGTTCCATATTCACAAAGCAATCAATGTGATACATCACATTAATAAAAGAAAAGATAAGAACCATATGATCCTGTCAATCGATGCAGAAAAAGCATTTGACAAAATTCAGCATCCTTTCTTAATAAAAACTTTGAGAAATTCAGGATAGAAGGAACATACTTAAACATCATAAAAGCCATTTATGAAAAGCCCACAGCTAACATCATCCTCAATGGGGACAAACTGAGAGCTTTCCCCCTGAGATCAGGAACACGACAGGATGTCAACTCTCACCGCTGTTGTTTAACATAGTGTTGGAAGTTCTAGCACCAGCAATCATACAACAAAAGGAAATCAAAGGAATCAAAATTGGCAAAGATGAAGTCAAGCTTTTGTTTTTTGTAGATGACATGATATTATACATGGAAAACCCGGTAGACTCCACCAAAAGTCTGCTAGAAGTGATACGTGAATTCACCAAAGTCGCAGAATACAAAATTAACATACAAAAATCAGTTGTATTCTTATGCACTAATAATGAAGCAACAGAAAGACAAATAAAGAAACTGATCCCATTCACAATTACACCAAGAATCATAAAATACCTAGGAATAAACCTAACCAAAGATGTAAAAGATCTGTAAGCTGAAAACTATCGAAAGCTTGTGAAGGAAATTGAAGAAGATATAAAGAAATGGAAAAACATTCCATGCTCATAGATTGGAAGATAAATATTGTTAAAATGTCAATACTACCCAAAGCTATCTACACATTCAATGCAATCCCAATCAAAATTGCACCAGCATTCTTCTTGAAGCTAGAACAAGCAATCCTAAAATTTGTATGGAACTACAAAAGACCCTGAATAGCCAAAGTAATTTTGAAGAAGAAGACCAAAGCAGGAGGCATCACAATCCCAGACTTTAGCCTCTACTACAAAGCTGTAATCATCAAGACAGCATGGTATTGGCACAAAAACAGACACATAGACTGATGGAATAGAATAGAGACTTTAGAATTGGACCCACAGAAGTATGACCAACTAATTTTTGACAAAGCAGGAAAGAATATCCAATGGAAAAAAGACAGTCTCTTTAACAAATGGTGCTGGGAGCACTGGACAGCAACATGCAGAAGAATGAAACTAGACCACTTTCTTACACCATTCACAAAAATAAACTCAAAATGGATGAAGGACCTGAATGTGAGACAGGAAACCATCAAAACCATAGAGGAGAAAGCAGGAAAAAACCTCTCTGACCTCAGCCACAGCAATTTCTTACTTGACACATATCCAAAGGCAAGGGAATTAAAAGCAAAAATGAACTATTGGGACTTCATGAAGATAAAAAGCTTCTGCACTGCAAAGGAAACAATCAACAAAACTAAAAGGCAACTGATGGAATGTGAAAAGATATTTGCAAATGACATATTGGACAAAGAGCTAGTATCCAAAATGTATAAAGAACTCACCAAACTCCACACCCAAAAAACAAATAATCCAGTGAAGAAATGGGCAGAAGACATGAATAGACACTTCTCTAAAGAAGACATCCAGATGGCCAACAGACACATGAAAAGATGCTCAACATCACTCCTCACCAGGGAAATAAAAATCAAAGCCACACTGAGATATAACCTCATGCCAGTCAGAATGGCTAAAATGAACAAACCAGGAGACTATAGATGCTGGAGAGGATGTGGAAAAATAGGAACCCTCTTGCACTGTTGGTGGGAATGCAAACTGGTGCAGCCGCTCTGGAAAACCGTGTGGAGGTTCCTCAAAAAATTAAAAATAGATCTACCCTATGACCCAGAAATAGCACTGCTAGGAATTTACCCAAAGGATATGGGAATGCTGATGCATAGGGGCACTTGTACCCCAATGTTTATAGCAGCACTTTCAACAATAGCCAAATTATGGTAAGAGCCTAAATGTCCATCAACTGATGAATGGATAAAGAAGTTGTGGTTTATATATATAATTGAATACTACATGGCAATGAGAAAGAATGAAATATGCTTTTTGTAGCAACGTGGATGGAACTGGAGAGTATGGTGCTAAGTGAAATAAGTCATACAGAGAAAGACAGATACCATATGTTTTCACTCTTATGTGGATCACGAGAAACTTAACAGAAGACTATGGGGGAGGGGAAGGGGGAAAAAAAGTTAGAGAGGGAGAGAGCCAAACCATAAGAGACTCTTAAAAACTGAGAATAAAATGAGGGTTGATGGGGGGTGGGAGGGAGGGGACAGTGGGTGATGGACATTGAGGAGGGCACCTGTTGGGATGAGCACTGGGTGTTGTATGGAAGCCAATTTGACAATAAATTTCATATTTAAAAAAATTTCACTCTGGCTGCTATGTAGAGGATGGGTTATTAAACAACAGGTATAAAAGCAAAGAGTGAGTTAAGAGGCAATTGCATTGGTCCCAGCCTATATTAGGGTCATACTATTGGTGGCAGAGTGAAGTGAGTAACATCAGGATACATTGTGGAAATAGAACAAATTTATGGATGAAAAGATGTGGGGACTATAGGAAAAAATCCAGGAAGGATCTTAGGTTTTGTCTTTAGCAATTGCAAGTATGATGATGCCACATACTGAGATGGACAAGACTAGATAGGAGCAGGTTTGAGGAGAGACAGAAGTAAGAATTTGGTTTTGGACACGTGAACATGTTAAATTTAGGATGGCCTTTGGAGTGGTCCAACTGAAGGAGTAATTTATGCTGTTAAATGCCAGGCTGGTGCTCTGGAAAGCTTTGAGGACTCTCTCTTACTTACTACGTTACTCTATGTCCATAGCAGGCCAACAGAGAATTCTGCTCATTGTACTCACTGTGTGGTCCAGACTAAGACAGGCTTCACTCACTCAACATGTGCTCCCACGACTGCGGAGTCAAGGAAGAGAGCAGGACATACCAGACACTTCTATTGTCTAACCCAAGCTGTGAAGCGGTACCAAGAATTTTCCCATTGACTTTTATTTGTTGGCTGATTATGTGTTCATTTTATGTGTCAACCAGACATTTGGTCAAACATTATTTTAAGTGTGTCTGTGAGGGTGTTTCCAAAGGAAATTAACATTTGAATGGTAGACTGAATAAAGCAGACTGCAGTCCCCAATATGGGTGGACTCATCTAATCAACTGAAGACAAATAGAGCAAAAAGACTGAGCAAAAGGGAGCTCCTCTGGCCTGTCAGATCGAGCTGAGGCACCAGTCTTTTCCTGTCCTTGGACCCAAACTGAAAAATTAGCTCTGCTTGGTTACTGAGCCTGCTGGCTCTTAGACTAGAATTTACGCCATCATTTTTGGATCTCAGGCTTTCAGACTCAGGCTGGAAATATGCATCAGCTCTCCTGGGTCTTTAGCTTATTGCTGCAGATTTGGAACTTCTCAACCTCCATAATCATGGGAACCAATTCCTTGTTTCAGATAGATTATAGATAGATAGACAGACAGATAAGATTAGATATAGATGATATAGATATAGATAGATACAGTTCTGTTGGCTCTATTTCTCTTGAGTACCTATTACACTGATCAAAAGATGACAAGTGTTTCCCAAGATGGATTTCTATTGGCCCTTGTGGCATTCATGTAGATGATTGTCATGGCATTTCTATGGAAAGTGAATGGTATTAGTGCCCATTTATTGAATGATTGTTATTTGCCAAGCCACAGGCTAACTTATTTACATATAATATTTTATTTAATCTGCAAAATAACTTTATAAAGTCAGTTTCATTACCCTTATTTTCCAAATGAGAATATTTCCTAAAGATGTTATTTAATTAGCCCCACGTTGCAAATCTGGAGAGCTATGGATCTAAGATTTGAATTCAGGTATCTCCAACTTAAAAGTCCATGCTGTTAACCACTCTGGGAAAAGTGAGTTATGGGAACTTAGAATGATATATTGAAATGACTATGGTGAACAATTAAGAAAGGACCAACTTGGGAAGATCATTTTCCATAGAACACATTTCTATTCCCTCACCCTTTTTTTGGAAGTGGAAGCTACCCTTGGCTATCACTCTGCCAAATCTGAGATTTACTTCCTCATGTGCCTGGAATGCAAAATGGCTCTGCAGACTAGTAACATGGAATTTCCCCCCTCATGAATCCCCTCAATCTTCATGATAGATCATTAACATGGCCTACACCGAGTCACTCTGATACCAAATGAACCTTCCTCACTGGTATATCCTCCATTGGCAGGAGGACCCACAAGAAATTACTTATTATAAGATGATTAGCAAATGCAGGGTTGATGGTTGATATTTGTATTAGTTTATTATTGCTGCTATAACAAATTAACACAGACTCTATGACTTAAAATAACACAATTGTATTCTTTTATAGTCCTGGAGGTAAAAAATCTGAAAGTTTTACTGGACTAAAATCCAGGTATCTACAGGGCTGGGTGCTCGTGGAGTTCCTGAAAAGAGAATCTGTTTCCTTGTTCTTTTTAGTATTTAGTTGTCTCCTAGATTCCCTGGCTTGTGGTGCCTTGCTATTCTTCAAAGCATACCACTCCAGTCTCTGCTTCCATCATGATGTCACTTTCTCTTCTGACTGGCTCTTCCTTCAGCCCTCTGATAAGTACCATTATGATTGCATCAGGGCCACCCAGATAATCCAGGATAATCTCCCCAATTCAAGATCTTTAACTTGATCACAGCTACAAAGTCCCCTTTGCTGTGGAAAGCAACATTCGTGGACTCCAGGGATTAGGACACACACTTATTTGAGCAACCATTAATCAACCTACCAATAACATCTGTTCAGAGGGCATCTTCACTCAAGAATAATATCTCTCCAATATTTTCCTTGGCTCCTTCTTCATATCCTGTCACTCTCAAAACACCATTAACCATGTCTTAGCCATCAGTCAGAAGTTCATTAAAAGTCATCTATAATTTGTGTGAGTTATACTCCTCAGTGGTAAGACATGGCAATCAAGATGTGATTTTCCCCCCTCATTTTTGAAACTGAAAACTGTAAATAGCATTTTGTGAACAGGGCCTCAATAAGAAACTAAAGAACATTTGTTCGAAGCACAGTGCTTAAATTAGGCCTTGACTTTCCGGACACTCACTTTTATACCTCTTTTCCCAACCAGGTCTGGCCACTATAGCAATGATGAGAACCGGAACAAATATCAGCACTACATATAACTGCACATCAGGCATGCCAGCCCAGCTCACAGTGCTTATTTCTGTACCAGGGCCTGCAACAGGTAAATCCCTTGAATCAGACAATATTGAACATGTCGAGACTGACAATTCTCTGAGGCTGAGACACCCTTGAACCATGAGGGACAGTAGCAATTACTGGGTAGGCTACAGTATAGCAAAGAAATCAGCCCTAGAGAAAGTTAGGTTCCTCCTACTGGATCCAAGGTTAGTGAATTCCATTCAATCAATCAATCAATCATTCCTTACTAATTACAAGCCTGATAGCACCCACCATTGTGCCAGTGCTGCAGAGATAAGAGGCAATATTGTAGATATGGATTTATGGTCACATGAGACTTACTAGCCTTTAATTAGGACTTTCTTTGGGCCAGTCACACAGAGGAATTATTTGGAATGCAGCTCTTGTACTTACAGTCCTCTGACCAATACCCCAGAGTTTATAACAGTCTTGTGATTCAGGAGGAATTGGTGGGTGGAATGAGCAGGAAGGAGATTCAAGTCACGAACAAGTCAAGTGAAACATGGGCCCCCCCTGGAACCTACATGAGAGCTTTGGGATACAGGGATTATATCACGCCCTTTAGGGTTAGGCATGTGCTGATTCAAATCACTTGCTGAAAGAATTAAAATAATCAGATTGAGTCCATCTGCAGAGCAGCCTCACATTTGGTGTATTTTGCACAATTGTTTCAGTGGAGCTCTGGACCCAGCTGTCCAGGGATAGGACATCATCTGAGAATGGCCATTATCACAGGTCAAAACTCATGTTTCAGAAAATATGGTGTTATCTCTCAAAGGCAGGAGGTAAAATGCATTTTGTTCTCATCACAGGGACAGGAAAATTCCCTTTCAGAGTAGGCACTGCCAGGAGCTGGTGTATACAAGGAGCACAGGGCTGACCCTTGTTGATTGTAGAGATGGGAGCAAAGACAGGGCTAGCTATTTTGAGCAGCAAAGTATATGTAGTTATTTCCATAGATGGCCATTAATAACGTGAATTAGACAAAAGCAAAATGCTTCATGATGCCTGGCCAAATTATATTTCTGGTGTGATGAAATTCTGATGCCAACATCTTGGAAGTCTAGAAAACAGACTGCAGTGCACACCCTAAATTCATACACTCAGCATCTGAAGATAGCATGTATGGGAGACACTAAGCTCCCACCTTAAACTGTGGGTCAAGCCTGGATTGATGCCTCCTCTTCTGAGTGAGGCAACCTAGCCAGGCCCACCTCCAGCCCTCAGCTTAGGAAGGAATTTCAAGGGCTTTACTTGCTGCAGCTAGAGAGTTTACTTGAAGTGGCCAAAAGCAAGAAAATTTATACTGTGTGCAAGATACACATGATAAAAGTCATGAGTGATGAGGATGAGAAGTAGCCTTTTTCATTCATTCATTTGGCATTTCATAAATATATACTGAGCACCCACTTGGGGCCAGGCTCTGCAATTGGTAACAGAAATTCAGTGATGAACAAGATGCTGCCTGCAGCTCTTCTGGGCTGATGGGCAGCATAGTTTAGCAGGAAAAGCATGGGCATGGTAGGTAGTCAGCCACAGGCCACTGTAGGGATATTGGTCACCCCTTCAGAACCCACCCTTCATACTCCATTTTACTCATGCCTGGGTTTTGAGAGGGTGTGATGCTACTTCTGTTGGAGAAGTGAATAAAGTATGCCAAATATGGCCTATGGGGCTAAAACAGACTCTGGTCTCTAGCTTAGAGACCTCTCCTCCAGGTTCTTCTTCCTTTGTTTGCTGCACGTGTGAAAACCCCCATAGATATGGAAGCTGACGACTATAAATTACCCTCCCCACTTGTATTCAGCACTCAGACCTTTGGAGAAACAGTCTCCTCTGAGCCCACCAGTGTTAAATAAATCTCTGATCCACCAAGATCTCCAAGTGCTGCTTGGTTTTTCTGCCAGCATTCCAGCCTGGTTCCTCAACATACTTGGTTCCCTGACCAGGAAACCCAACTGCACTGGCCCATTGTTACCACCGGTTTGGGAGAACGGCAAGGTGGTGACAGAGTGAGGGATCACAAGGGAGAAGGCGCGCACCCTGCCTGAATTTCGGCAGTCTCCTTCTCAGTTGCCTTGGGCCGGCCCCACTCCGTTGTTCCTGCCGGACTCAGAAACCTGGTAGGTGAGGATCTGGACCCCACATCAGAACCGGTAATGCTGGGGCCCCAAAGAAGTCAAGCCCACCCAAAAGGGTAGAAGGGGGACCTGGTCAATTCCCAGAGGCCTTAATAGGTCTCACAGGTAGAGAATTTTGCGGGAGGGAATATAATAAACTCTGGTGTGGGTGTGTGTGTGAATGTGCGGCTCGGCCAGGCTTGCCAGTTGAGTTCAAGTCTGTGGCTCCACGGACGGGCACCCTTAAGGTCCCCAAAAGTCTAGGGAGTCTGAATGGGCTCTCCTGTGTACTGGTGAGAGTATAAGGTCTAGGGCGATATCGGATCAGATTCCAATCGCAAGTCACAAAGCTGAGTCTGCTACAGCCAAACCTCACCTAAAGTGAGTAATGCAGCCAGAGGAGTATCTGATTGGTCCTGTCATCTGAGGAGATACCCTCCCTTTGTCTGTCTTTGTGACACCAAACATGAGAAAAATTAATAATGGGATCAAAACAGAGTAAGCCTACAATTTTAGAGGTCATGCTCAAAAATCTTAAAAAGGGATTTTCAGGTGATTACAGGGTGAAAATGACACCCAAGAAGTTAAGGACCTTTTGTGAAATATAATGGCCCATATTCAATATAGGGTGGCCCCCAGAAGGGACATTACATGCTCAAATAGTGCAGCGGGTTTGCTAATAGTCCCTGGGAACCCAGGCCACCCTGATAAACTTCCATACATCGAATCCTGGCTTGAAATTGCCCGAAATCTCCTGCTTTGGGTGCGATTCATCGTTAGCAAGCAGAGCCAGGCAAAGGTTTTAGCTACTTCATCCGGACACTCACCCAGGGAGCCAAAGAATGGACCCACCACTCCTCTAATATTTAAATGAGACATGGAGGAAGATATTGTCTTTCCACCTCCTTATGACTCATCAATTCCCTCCCCCCACCTCCTGAGCTTGAAACTCCTCCCCCATCTGTCTCTCCACCACGGCCACAGTCAGCGCCACCACCGCCACTGCCACAGTTGGCACCACTCATCTCCCTGCCCCTCTTGGACCTGGAGAATCCTCCCCCACAGGGGCCAGCAGCCAGACGGTGCCCCAGACCCAGAGCTAACACTCTCCAAATGCCTGTAAGGGAGACAAGAGAGCCTGAAAGACAGAATGAGGATGGAACAGTCCAGCCCAGCTGTTCCATGATGTATTATCAACCTTTCTCTACAACAGACCTCCTCAATTGGAAACACAACACTCCATCATACTCTGAAAAGCCACAAGCAATGGTCAACTTGATGGAGTCCCTCTTCCAGACCCACTGACCGACTTGGGAAGATTGTCAACAGTTACTCGATACTCTGTTTAATACAGAACAAAGAAGAATAATGAGAGAAACATGACGGTCCCTAGAATTTCACGCACCTCTGGGGATCAATGACCCTGCTGTCTGGGCTCAAGCTCCTGCACCTGAAGAATGCCCAACATGGGATTTCACCACAGAAGGACAGGCCCACATCCGACGATACCAGGAAGTCTTCCTTCAGGGAGTCTGAGCTGGAGCCCAAAAGCCCATGAACATGACTAAAATATCATCAGTCACATCACTCCCCAGCACCCTGGGGAGTCTCCCAGAGACTACTATGAAAGATTATGTGAAGCATACCGTGTATACACCCCATTTGATCCCGAGGCACCAAAAAGTCAACAGATGGTAAATACCTCTTTTGTGGCACAGGCTGCCCAGATATCAGAAGAAAACTTCAGAAGTTGGAGGTCTTTGCCAGGATGAATATCACTCAGCTGATGGAGGTCGCCAGCAAAGTTTTCATGAACAGAGAAGTCACAGCTGAAAGAGAAGAAGAGAGAAGACTAAAAAAGAAGGCCACCTTTCTCACAGCAGCACTAAAAGAAACAGATGCTGCAAAGATGGGAAGACCCCAACCACCAAAAGGGGGGAAGCCCATACCCCCTTAGCAAGGGACCAATATGCATACTGCAAAGAGAAGGGGCACTGGACGAATGAATGTCTGAATCAGAAGGGGCCCTCAAAACCCAGCCGATATTGGGAGAAACCTTGAGGTGAGAACCTCGTTGGTCTGGCTGGGGTAGAATCAGACTGAGGGGGACCAGGCTCTTTCTCTCTTGGCTCCCATGAGCCCACAATCGAAATGAAGGTAGGGGGCCACACAATAAATTTCATGGTTGACACTGGGGCTAAATATTCCATTGTTATTTCCCCGGTGATGCCCTTAAGCCAAAAGATGGCAACCATACTTGGCCTACTGGGACATGGGCGATGCAGCAGCCCTTCTGTCAAGCTTGACAATGTGAACTTGGGGGTCACAAGGTCCGGCATGAGTTCCTCTACTTACCTGACTGCTCAATTACTCTCCTGGGCTGGGATCTGCTCTCCAAACTTAGGGCCCAGATAACTTTTGAACCTACTGGAGACACTAGCCTCCAATTAAATACAAGGCAGAAGGAAATCCTGGTCTTGGCAATTACCCTGCCAAGGGAAGAAGAATGGAGACTAATCTGTGCCCAGCCCTTACCCTATAGCCCCTCAGAATTCAGGCTTACATTCCCCTCAGTATGGGCTGAAGATAACCCACCTGGACTAGCTTAGAATCGGGCCCCCTTCATTGTTGACCTGATCCCTGGAGCCCAACCTCAGAGACAAAGGCAGTGCCCCCTTCCACTCGAGGCTAGGATGGATATACAAGAGCACCTGACCAAGCATAGAGAAGCAGGTATTCTAACTGAATGCCAATCAGCTTGGAATACCCCGCTCTTGTCAGTCAAGAAGCCAGGAGGAGGATACTGACCAGTAGAGGAATTGAGGGCCATTAACAAAGTGACTGTTTCCTTACACCCAATGGTTCTAAACCCATATATTCTCCTCAGCCAAATTCCGGGGTCAGCCAGATGGTTTACATGCCTCAATCTAAAGGATGCTTTCATCTGCTTCTGCCTGGCTCCTTAAAGTCAACCATTGTTTGCCTTTGAATGGGCTGAGCCCGTTACAGCCAGATGCAGCTGACCTGGACACCACTTTCCCAAGGTTTCAAGGACTCGCCCACTCTTTTTGGGGAAGCACTAGCTGCAGACCTTGCTGACTTTCCGAGGGAAACCACAAGGTGTGTCCGCCTCCAATATGTAGATGACCTCTTCCTTGCCAGCGACACCCAAGAATACTATATGAAAGGTACCAAGGCCCTCCTGCATCTCCTATCCTACTCAGGGTACCAGGCCTCTTGGAAAAAGGCACAGATTTGTCAGCAGCGGTTCCAATACTTAGGCTTCATCCTCACAAAACGAAAAAGAGAACTAGGACCGGAAAGGAAGAAATTTATCACCACACTGCCACAGCCCCAAACAAAATGAGGCTTGTGTGAATTTTCAGGGGCCACAGAGTTCTGTCGCATTTGGGTTCCCAGATTCTCAGCCATAGCGAGGCCCCTCTGTGACCTGTTGGGAGGACCAGATCGGGAGCCCTTTGCATGGACTGAGGAGGCAAGAGCCACTTTCACAGAAATAAGGGTGGCTCTGGGACGAGCCCCAGCCCTGGGTTTGCCTGACATAGCAAGGCCCTTTAACCTCTTCATACATGAAAAGGACAAAATAGCCCTTGGACCCAGCAATCGCACTACTAGGCATTTACCCATGGATACAGGTGTGCTCTTTCGAAGGGACACATGCACCCTAATGTGTATAGCAGCACTATCGACAATAGCCAAAGTATGGAAAGAGCCCAAATGTCCATCAATGGATGAATGCATAAAGAAGATGTGGTATATATGTATATATACAATGAAGTATTACTCGGCACTCAAAAAGAATGAAATCTTGCCATTTGCAACTAGGTGGATGGAACTGGAAGGTATTATATTAAGTGAAATTAGTCAGTCAGAGAAAGACAAAAACCATATAACTTCACTCATATGAGGACTTTAAGAGACAAAACAAATGAACATAAGGGAAGGGAAACAAAAATAATATAAAAACAGGAAGGGTGACAAAACAGAAGAGACTCATAAATATGGAGAACAAACTGAGGGTTACTGGAGGGGTTGTGGGAGGAGGGATGGGCTAAATGGGTAAGGGGCACTAAGAAATCTACTCCTGAAATTGTTGCACTATATGCTAATTAATTTGGATGTAAATTTTAAAAAATAAAAAAATAAAATTAAAAATAAAGTACTGACCTAATCCGCCCCACCACCACCACCAAAAATAGCCCTTGGAGTGCTCAGAGTATGGGGCCTTGGCAACAGCCAGTGGCCTACCTGTCAAAAAAAAAACTTGATCCTGTGGTTACAGGATGGCCACCGTGCCTCAGAGGGCTGGCAGCCACAGTCCTGCTCATCAAGGATGCAGACAAACTCACACTGGGACAAACACTTAATGTTAAAGTCTGACACGCAGTCACGACCCTCATGAGCACCCAAGGATATAGTTTCCTCTTTAATTCTTAGCTGACACAATACCAAGGCCTTCTCTATGAAAACCCAAGGGTCACTCTCGAAACAGTAAGAACACTAAGCCCGGCCACCTTCCTTTCCATGGAGGGAGAACCTGACCATGACTGTTCTCAAGTAGTGGATGAAGTCTACGCCAGCCACCCAGACTACAAGACCAGGCAATAACAAACCTGGAGATCTCCCTGTTCAGCGATGGGAGCAGCTATTTACAAGAAGGCAGCCAAAGAGCAGGATATGCGGTAACTACAACCACCGAAGTTCTGGAAGCCAAAACCTTGCCGGAAGGATGGTCGGCACAATGAGCTGAACTGTATGCCTTAACCCAAGCCCTCATCCTTAGCAAAGGTAAACAAGTTAACATCTACACTGCTTCCCAGTATGCCTTTGCTACTGTGCATGTACACAGGGCCATCTATAAAGAAAGACGCCTCCTTACTGCTGCAGGGAAAACTATCAAAAACAAGGAAGAAATATTAAATCTTCTTGAGGCCATATGGCTGCCAGACAAGGTAGCTATCCTACACTGTAAGGGACATCAGAAAGGAGATGACCCCATAACTCAAGGAAATCGCCTGGCCAACAAAACAGCCAGAGTGGCCACCTGTGGTGACCCAGGCTAAGCTCCTACCTACACTATGACTCTTGTGCCCCAGAGGGAAGCCTCCCCGCCCCTGTACACAAATGAAGAAAGAAGTTGGGCCTCCACAGAAGGGGGCACACTAAGCAAAGAGGGATGGTGGGTCATGCCAAATGGACACATCTTTGTCCCATCATCTATGGGAAAACACCTAGTGAAGGAGTATCACCAACACACGCACCTAGGGAAAACTGCACTGGAGGCCCTCCTCAAAAAGAACTATATCAGCTAGCTGCCGGCATTATGCTGAGCTGTCAGTGAGCAATGTGTAACGTGTGCCAAAAACAATGCTTGGTCTTTCCCTCGGCCCCCACCTGGCATGCAAAGGATGGGGGCTGCCCCTTTTGAAGACTTAGAAGTGGACTTCACTGACATACAACCAACCAAAGTGTTCAGGTACCTTCTTGTAATAATCTGCACATATTCGGGATGGGTCGAAGCATTCCCAACCAGAATGGAACGAAGTCACAAGGTGGCCAAAGCTCTTCTCTGGGAGATTGTGCCTCGGTATGGCCTACCCTTAACCATACACAGTGATAATGGACCTGCATTTGTGGCAGACAGTACACAAACCCTGACAAAGTCCCTCAATGTTACCTGGAAACTGCACACTGCTCACCGACCCCAGAGCTCAAGGAAAGTAGAGCGGATGAATCACACCCTCAAGGAAACCCTGGCTAAGTTCCACCAAGAGACTAATCTCCCATGGCCAGATTTACTGCCGCTGGCCCTCCTGCATGCCCAATGCATGCCTGGGGCACTGGGATTCTCCCCTTTTGAGTTATTATATGGGCAACCCCCCCCCCCACCATGTTTAGGAAAACTCCCAGGAGACCTACACCAGATTGGAGACAAGGGAATAAGAGAACAGCTCCAGACCTTGGGGGCAGTCCTAAATAAGCTACAGAGATACACCATAGAGAGGGCCCCAATTTCCTTAGGGACCACCATTCACCTCTTTCATCCAGAAGACTCTGTGTGGGTCAAAGATCGGAAGAGGGAACCTCTTTGATCACGGTGGACTGGGACTCATACTGTTATTTTAACAACTCCTACAGCCCTTAAAGTTTCAGGTATCACCCCATGGGTCCATCATTTCAGAGTTAAGAAGGCCAACTCAGAAGAACCCAAAACCTGGTAAAGTGATCCAAATCCAATCAAACCACTTAAACTGACCCTCAAAAGGGAAACTGGCCCCTGAGACCTTCAGCCCTGCTCCAGCCACACCTCAGAAGCTGGCTGGCCTGAGTATGGCAGAAGCTTGAGGAATCAATGCATGAACCTAGCCCAGGGGTTTGGATGCAACTCTGCCAGCCCTTGCCCCTTACTGGTGTCATAGCCCTGATCTTACTTCTTACTGTTGGACTGATAGAGACTGCACCAACAAGATGGACATGGGGCAAAAGATGCATGTTGGGTCTCACATACCTCCTCTGGATGGGAGGATTATTAAGTATTGCCTGTATATTATGATAACCTCTCTCACCCTCACAACTGCCGCTTACCCACTTTGCCCCCAGGACTGTTATATGACAATAAGAGGGTCAAGGGCATTCAGTGTCTTCACCTCCCTCCACAAAGATTGCTACAAGGGAAAAACACCCACTCTCTGTCAGTCACCCAGTGCCCCAAGGACTAAGTATTGGACCATAGAGATAACCCAAAATGTCAGAAACCCATGTCACAACAAGGGCCTCCAGAGAGGGAAACGAGCTTGCTATGCTTACCTTCCTCAAAGGGGGATCTCAGACAGGGGAGGGGTGCAAGACAGGGCCCTTCAAAAGGTTATAAAGGATACACAGGATAGGGTAATACAAGCCATAAAGGCGACCACTCCCCTGGCAGCCTACCAAGGTTTGAACCTTTCAGCCCTCAATCAGATGCTTACCAATTCCCCACTCCAGCACTGGGCCAACACTACTCAACAAGTCCTCCATAAAATAGATAATCACACCCAAACCTGCTGGTTGTGCTTGCCCCTCAGCTGGAGGGCTTACTTAGCCACTCCTATCCCTTTGACCTGGGAAGTTCCTGAAAAATTTCAAAACCAACACCTCTGTCTTAATTGGACCCCTGGCCACTGGGGTCCATCTCACAAATGCTGACAATCTAATCTGTATAGTCCCTGAAGGTATGAACGGTACCTCTCTATGTGGAAGAAATATAACCTTAAAGAGGAATACAACCCTATGTTCAGCCCCTGGGGTGTTCCGTGTTCTAATGTGGCCTACCGATGCTTAGAGGCCAACTGGACTCAGATATGTTATTCCGTCTTCCTAACCCCAGAGATATCCGTATACACTGAAGATCAGCTCCTGCTACCCGTTCTGATAGGCACAGGAATTGCCACAGGAATAGGAACTGGAATGGGGGCATAGGTTCATCCATAGGACTATACCATCGACTATCTCAAGAGCTAAGTGAAGACATGGAACGGGTGGCAGATTCTCTGGTAAACTTACAAAACCAAATAAACTCTCTGGCGGCAGTGACCCTCCAAAATAGGCGAGCTCTCAACCTTCTCACTTCAGAAAAAGGAGGGACTTGCATCTTTCTGGGGGAGGAATGTTGCTATTATGTAAACCAGCCAGGAATAGTTACAACTAAAGTTAAGGAACTCAAGGAAAGAATTCAATGTAGACAACAGGAAAGTATCAATCAATGGAAAGGATGGGATCTTATGGATTGGGCATCCTGGCTTCCACCCTGGCGGGGCCCTTCCTCTCCATAATTTTACTTGTATCCATCAGCCCCTGTATACTGAATGCCATGGTACGTTTTATTGAAAACACTGTTGCTCGCCAAACTACTGCACATATCTTAGCCTTCTGAGAGTACCACCCTGTAAAACTGAAAGGTGATGACTACTAAAAGTTTTTTTTTTTTTAAGGCATCAATGGGGGGAATGTTGGAGAAGTGAATAAAGTATGTCAAAGATGGCCTATGGGGCTAAAACGGACTCTGGTCTCTAGCTTAGAGACCCCTCCTGTGGGTCCTTCTTCCTTTGTTTGCTGCGCGCGCGAAAACCCCCACAGATATGGAAGCTGATTGTCAATTACCCACCCCACTTGCATTCAGCGCTCAGACCTTTGGAGAGACAGTCTCCTCTGAGCCCACTGGTGTTAAACAAATCCCTGATCCACCAAGATCTCCGAGTGCCACTTGGTTTTTCCGCCAGCGTTCCAGCCTGGTTCCGTAACACCTCCAGCTCTGTAGATGGACCCCATTAACTGAGGCTGATCACAAAATCCAGAACTACAATCAGGGCCCCTGTCTTGTACCCTACACTTCAGAGTGTCTAGCTCTGAAACCTGCTTCAAGTACACATTTCACTATGGGGTGAGAGTCTGAGTGAGGAAACAGATCCACAAGAGGTCTGCACATTCCCTCACTGATCACACCCTCACTGTCCATACCCAGATTCCACTCTCTGGACCTGCACTGGCCTCTTTCCCAGTTCTTCCTTCCAAAGGTAGATGATACCCTAAGTGGGCACACACTTAGAACACATGTGGAGTTGGAAGATAAGAGCAGGGCTGTCCACATGCATGTAAGCCTTTTGCAGTATGGGATGGAGCATGGAGTGGACAAAAAAAGGGGGGGGGACTATCACCTAGAAGCCTGTGTTTGTATGCTCACCTGGAAGCCATAAAGGTTAGTTCAAGCCTAAGACCCCATCACCATCAACCCTGCAATGATTCAAGAGTGGGAAAGGAAGCAAAGTTAGTTCAATCAGAGTGAACTTCAGGAATTTTGTGAATTGTGGAGGAAGGAGCCATCTAGGACTACTGTTGCATAGAGCCAGCCCACCCCTGAAGGCTTAGGTTTTGGAAGTAAGTCAATTCCCTTTATCATTTAAGCCAGTTTAAACAGGATTTTCTGTTCTTACAACCAAAAACATCCCAATAGGTTCCCACTTCAATCAGCTACCAGCTGTGTTGTTAGAAAGCAGCAAGTCATTTTTATCTGAACAAGGCTCAGTTTCCTCAAATATACAATGAAGACAACCTAAATATCACTGGGTGACCTGTAGGAAAGAGTAAAATCCTGAGTGGGAAAAAAATGTCTAACATGGTAACTGACATGTAGTAAGTGCTTAGTAAACATCACTTCCCTTTTGATCAATGAGGATGAAAGAACTCACATGAACCTTCTAGGGATGTCTGTGGCAGACCATAAACTTTTACTAGACTCCTTTCAAGCATTATGTTCCACATTAAGGGCTGAATATCCAAAGATGAATAAGTCAGAGGCTCTGGACTTAAAGGGCATACAGGCTCATGAAATAGTGGGCAAGAGAGACAAATGCACAATCATGCCAGCATGTGATGATGCTATGTTCATTTGCCTTTGCATCTCCAGGACCTACCTAGAGCCTAGCACAGAATAGATGCCACAGTGTTTGTTAAATGGGTAACATGTGAACAAATCAGGCATTAAAGAACGGGTTGGATATGTATAAATAAAGAGAAACTTGGAAGGCATTTTGAGTTAGAAATTGCTTTTGGTTGCTATTAACAGAAACCTAATTTCCATGGCTTCTACACACAGGGATTTTCTCTCTCCTGTAAAGTTCAGAGATCAGATTCAAAGGCTTGCCATGGTAGCTCCATGGGACCCTTGCTTTTTCTATTTTTCTGCTTGGCTGTGTATAGCCTCCCTGTCAAGGTTATCCCAAAGGTCCTTGAAGGCTGCTAGAGCTCCAGCCATTATGTCCATATTCCAGGAAGCAGTCAGGAGGAAGAGGAAAAAGTGGAGAGACAAAAAGGGGCTTACTCCAGCTGGCTGTCCTTCCTTCTCAGGATACTCCACTTAAAATGATTAGCTAGAATTTAACTCTGTAAGCACACCTAGTTTCAATGGAAAAGTGGTCATCTAGGCACAACAGTGTCTCCATAATACAGATGGATTGCTATCAAAGAAGGGGAGGATGGGGGTTAGAACGACAACCAGCTACTACTGTTGCCAGTGGGCACCATAGGAGCGAGATAAAGAGGAAAATAAACAGCCCATGACTAGGATCAGGGAGAGAATCAATTTGGTTGGAGTGGAAAGTAACAAAGAGATGGTAAGTCAGGATTTAGGACAGGCCAAAGGCTCCCAAACTTTAGTAAGAATGAGAGGTACCTGGAGGGTTTTTGTTCCTCAGACTGCCAGACCCCATGCCCAGGGTTTCTGATTCCATAGGTCTGGGGTGGAGCCCTAAATATTTGCATTTCTAACAAGTTTTCAGCTGATATTGATGTTGTTGGTCTGGGACCACACTTTGAGAAGCACTTTGGATGAAGTTAGGACTTTATCTTCTAAGCAACATGGAACCCAGTAAGGGTTTTGAGTTGGTAAGAGAAACAACTAACTGTTACGTGAAGATTCATCTGCCAGAGGTCTGTAGAATGGGCTGGAGAGGATGGAGACAGCGGCAGAGGCTGAGGTGGTGAGAAGGCAGGAATAAGACCAGCACTTGGGATGTGTTTGGTCTGACTTGACTATATTATATAGAGCAATTCCATGAAGGTGCTGACCTCCAAGCCCCATCTTTATCTGCTGTGAGCAAAACAATCAAGCTAGCTGCCCTATGCCCAGAAGTCTGATACTAAAGGCGTGTTGGTGTTTATTGATTAAAAAAAAAAAAAAAAAAAAAAAAAAGCAAAAATATGTGTCCGTGTCTCCTTACCCTACTCAATTGCATCCCAAAGCAGCTTATACTAAGAAATGAGAGGCAGGGACATCTGGGTGGCTCAGTCAGTTGAGTGTCCAGCTTTGGCTCAGGTCATGATCTCACAGTTTACGGGTTTGAGCCCCACATCATGCTCTGTGGTGACCACTTGCTCAGAGCCTGGAGCCTGCTTCAGATTCTGTGTCTCCTTCTCTCTCTGCCCTTCCCCCAGTCACGCTTTGTCTCACTCTGTTTCTCAAAAATAAATAAACGTAAAAAAAATGTTTTTAAAGAAATGAGAGGCATCAGGGGGGCACCCACAAAGAAATGAGGGTCATGATTACAAGTGATAAGATGATAGGAAGAAACGAGGTCACTGGATCCCCATTCCTTCCAGCACTGAGTCTCCCCCTACTTTGTTTTGCCCACACCTGAGTTTTGAGCTCCTTAGGGATTGCAGTTAAGACTGAAATAGACAGGAATGCAGGATAGTCAGTTGAGGATTTGGGCCAACCCAACTCTAAACTGAGTTCTACCTGTGAAGCAGGATGATGGCCACTCTCTGGGAGACCTTTGTAAATTAGTAAAGGCACCCTCTGGGCACAGCTTGACAACCCAAGTGTGGCTACATTTCAGTCCCCATTTGTCTGTGTGGTCAAGTGCCCTTGTGTGGGACACAGCCTCTAGGACTTAAGAGGTGGTCCTTCTGTGAGAAGGGACTTAACTTCAGAGGCCCTGGGTTTCTCCTCTGTTGATGCGATGGTACGCAGAAACCCCAGACTTGTCGGGCAGATTGGAGTAAACCATATAAAGTGTAGGACACATGATCGGTGCCCAACAAGTATCTGTTTCCTTCCAGATTTCCTTTTGAATCAGTGAGGACAGCCGCATGGGTTAAACCTCTTGGGCTGCCGGGGAATCATCTGTGCCTCCAAATCTTGGCAGAACTGCCCTGGCTTGGCATTTGCAGCAACGTGACTACTGCCTCTCTGCCAGCATCTCATTGTCTGGCACGAGGAAAGAGTGCCCAGCTCCCCCTGCGACGCAGAGATCAGCAAATGGAGACCAGCTGAGCTCTCATGGTCGGCACATTAGCTCCCTTAGTACTGCCAGCTTCGGGGGTCGCAGAGCCCCTGATTGCAAGTCTAAAATCCCAATGACTTCCCTCCCTTTTCATTAATTTTCTAAGCTCCAATGTTGCTGAGATAATACCCTTCCAGGTGCAGGGACTCCTCTAAACCACTTTGCCTGCCAATCCAACCATAGTGGGGTCCCCAGGCAGCTTGCTCAGGTGCTGGAGAGGCCAGGAGGGGCAGGGGCGTCATTTCAGCAAGCCCTGTAGGTGTGAGTTGATGTGGAGAGCTTTCACCACTGATGACTCTCTTTCTAAAGGGGCCAGCCAAGAGGCTGAAGTGCCAAATCCCAATTAAATCACAAAAGAAGTGGGAGCAGCCAGAGGATGAGTGGGGAGGGAAGCCTCTGCCACTGATTCTCCAAGGGCCACTTACCCCACTTGCCTGAGGCTGAGCAAGTCTTCCTGGATGGGGACTTCTCTCAGTCCACACGTAACTGTGACAAATGCAGAGAACCAATTATAGGTGGGGCATAGTCAATCTAGAGATGAATGAGACCTAGTGAACAAGATCACATCTTAGTCGGGGAGAGAGAGAGACCCGTAAACAGAGTACGACCGTGCAATATGGCAAACGCTCTAATAGAGATCAGTACAGGGTGTTGTGAGTGCACAAAGCAGGGAATGTCTAACTCTGCCTTGTGGTGGTGGGGAAGATTCAGAAAGGAAGGGGCATTGGAGCTGGTCCTGATGGATGGGTAAGAATTTGCAAGGCAGAGAAAATGGGAATAGCGTGCCAGGAACAGGAACAGCACATGACAAGCACAGAGTCCTGAAACGCAGTGTGGGTGGAGGAACACGTAGGGCAATGAGCCAAGGAAGTAGAGAGATAAGAAAGGTCTTTATGCTGACAGTCCTGGAGGCAGGAGTGGACAAATGAGAGAGAAGGCTTGCAGACCAACAAGCAAAGAGAAAAATCATTAAGCTGCTCTGTCACACCACACACACACACACACACACACACACACACAGCCTTTCCCCATCCCCATTTTGCAGGGCTAGCAAAGGGCAGGCTGGTAGGATGATGAAGCACTAAGCGCTGCATGTTTGATACTATATCCAGTCTAGCTAGAGGCAGAGGGTAAATCCTAAACTCTGAGATCTGTGCAGAGGGCAAGGAGCCAAGAACAAGAGTTTAAGTTGAAAGATCTGCAAGGAGACAATGGATGGGAATAAAGAAGTTCAGCTGAGCAAGAGGTGAGAGCATCTGGGACTTTATTTCGCCTAGAGCTTTTTATCTGCATGATTGCCTTATGCTGTATCAGTGAGATAGCCTGATGGTCCTCTAATTACCTGTAACTAGATTCATTTGTTATCAAAGACCGTCTGCCCCGTGCCCCTGACTCATCCCTGCATGCAGTAGTTAGTGTCTGGAAAGGCAGCAGGCAGGGAGATACCAGAGGCATAAAGTCTTAATCCTATAGGTACAAGGTTGTCTAGGTTAATGGTTATGGATGTGTAGGGTCTGGTCCCACTAAAGAGCTTTGAATGTGGAGCGTGGGAACCAGATGCAGGGCTTAGAATAGATGTGGGATCATTTTCCAGCCAATCAGAGGAAACCAGCATCATGCCAATTTGATTTCTCCAGAAACCATGTGATGGAGGGAATACACAGGTGAGCCCCACCGGTGGTGTGAAAAAACATGCACCTGGGGCTTCTGGGAATAGGCACTGGTTTCTCACTGTGTACTAGTGATGTCTAAATAGTCTAAATGGTGTCCTTAAGACCCTAGGGACAATGGGCTGGGGAACAGGCCATGGGAATTCAACCCAATAAATATTGCTTGATGCCTACTCTGAGGTGAGCACTGTACTAAACACCGAGAAAGAGGAGAACAATACCAACATAAGCCTGCCCCCCCCCATCCCAAAGCTTACAGTCTAGTTGGGAAACAAAATTAAACTAGTTACAATTGATCTTTGCCAGGTCTATGATTGAGGAAACATGAGTAGCCATGGAAACCTGCCCCAGGGATGCAGTATGGGGTTGTGCAGTGTGAAGGCTGTTCTGGGCAGAGGAAAGATGATATAGGGCTCTAAGATCAAAGACTGGCACAGATGAGTAGTGAGAGAAGGGAAGTAGGTATGGGCCAGAGTGGAGTCCCGAAGCCAGGATCAGGAGAATGGATATTACTGGAAATCATGAGAAGCCGTTACAGGAAATAAAGCAGAGGAATATTATCACTATTGGGGGCAAATTATTCTGCTTTACTGAAAAGGACTGGAGGGTAGCATGATGGCAGACAGCATATCAATTAAGAGACTGATGTATAATTCAGACAAGAGATGATGGAACCTGGAGTTCAACATAACAATGTAGATAGAGGGAAGTACAAATGCTTAGATACCTAGGAAGTAGAATGGGAAGGATTTGGATATGAATCAATGATGGAGGCATGGGGGTGAGGGAACCGGTAGTGGATAATGACCCACAATGATACCAGGTCCTAATCCCTGGAACATGTAAATGATACCTTCTATAGCAAAGCCTTTGCAGATGTGATTGAGTTAAGGATCTTGAAATGGGATTATCCTAGATTATCCAGTGAGTCCTAAATGCACTCATGAGTGTCTTTATAAGCAAGAGGCAGAGGGAAATTTGACACAGAGAAAAAGGCAGTGTGACCATGGAGCAGAATTCAGAGTGATGTGGTCACAAACTAAGGAATGCTGGCCAGAAGCTGGAAGAGACAAGAAATTGTTCTCCCCTAGAGCCTCCAAGGGAGCATGACCCTGGGACACCTTGGTTTCAGCGGAGTGATACCAGATGTTGGACTTCTGTTCTCCAAATTGTGAGAGAAAAATTTTCTATTGTTTAAGCCACCACATTGTGGAAATATGTTTCAGCAGTCATAGGAAATTAGCAGAGAGATGAAGAGTACAATCTAACCACAAGTTTTCTAGCTTCGGCAACTGGAGCGGGGGGTGCGAGAGCCCTCCATGGAAATGGCAAACCCAAAAGAGGAGCAGGTAGGAAACAATGGGTTCAAGTGGCCATGTTGAATGTGAGGGTTCTGTGAGCCATCTGAGAGTAGGCGTCCACTGCGTGGTTGGAAATCCAGGTTGATGCTCATGACTAACATCTAAAGTCTGAAATCCACAAGTCATTAACAGGTGGAGGGTAAGAGGGGCCTTACTATAGGGGGCATCACCTGGGGCATGTGGTTCTCACCCCTAGCAGCACATTGGAATCGCCTGGTCAACTTTTTTAAATGCCAATACCTGAGCTTCCTTCCTTCCTTCTAACTAACACAGCCTCCCTGTTCTTTTCTTTAAAGTTTCCTGGGCAATATTAATGTACAACCCAGGTCAAGAACCATTGGTGTGAAGAAGAGAAGAAAGCTTAAGACAAACACCGCAGGCACCTACCGCAGTGGTTTTCTAAGTGTGGTCCCTGAACCAGCAACATCAGCATCACCTGGGAACTTCATAGAGATGCAAATTCTCAGGACCCACTCCAGACCTACTGAATCAGAACTTATAGGGGTAGGGCCCAGGAATCTGTGTCTTAACAAACTCTCCAGGTGATCTGAATGCATGGAAACATTTTTGAGAACCACTAGGTTAAAGGACTGCCTTCAGAGACAAAGAAGCCCCTCCCCCAAAAAAGAGATTGAGTAGAAGTAGCCAGCAAGTTATGTGGAGATGCAGGAAAATGTGATGAGATGGTACCTAAAGGAGTCAATATGTTTTGTAAAGGGAGTAATACTACTAAAAGGACAAATAAGATAAAGTCTGAAAAGTGCTCATTGATTATAGTGACCAATTGGCCTTTGTTGACTCTGACAAGAGCATTTTCAGTGGGATGGTGGGATTATGGTGGGGTGCAGGGACCTAGGAGTGGGTGAAAACGAGGTAGAAGCAAAGAGTAAAAATGCACTATTTCCAGAATATTGACAAGACCTGGGAAAGGAAGAATGGGATCCATAGCTGAGGGGAAATGTAGGCCTAAGGGAGATTGTTTTCGTTTTTATTTTTTAGGGTGGGAATGCCTTCAGAATCTTTTAACATGGAGGGAAAGGAGGTGGGATTGAAGGAGAAGTTGATAATACAAGGCAAAGGGGGATAAAGCCAGGCTGTCAAGGAGGCAGGAGGGAATGAAGTACAAAGTACAGGAGGTGGGGTGGCCTTGGATGCAAAAGAAAAGAAGAAAGGGTGTGTTCAAGTATTAATCCTTCTGCAGCTTTGCAGAAGCCTGAGGACATCTTGAGGATGTTTGCTTGTGGTATTAATTTTCTCTGGGGGTAGTGCATAAGATTACCTGATAAGACAGGGTGGGGGTGGGAGTGCTCAGTAAAGGCCACTGTGCAGAATAGGATGGAGAGCTTCTAGAAAGAGTAGCACTAGCTCTGGCCCATGCTGTAGCTCCGTGCAGGGCTAAATGTTGGGAATTCATCATGGACCCAGTTTGCAGACCTGTGTGATTATATTTTTCTTCCACAATGCTCAGCAGAAAGGGCTAAGAATGGAAGTGGCGCAGGGTTGGGTTTTTGTCAGAAGGGTGAGGTGGAAGGGCTTGAGTTGGGGATACTGGCAAGAGAGTGGCACCATGGATGGGTCCTGGACTGGAAGCTGGATAGTGCAGATGGGAGGCTGTGAGGGACAAGAGACAAGGGACATAGGTCAGGTGTCAGGGAATGAGAATGACTGTAATTAGTGACAAATGTGAACCAAGATGGGGCTGTGGTTCTAATGGAAGAAGAGTGGAGATACACTCAGAGGAAGTGTCTTGTCAGGGCCATCCAAACAGGTCCAGGCAAAAGCATGGAGTGAAGACTGGAAGCCAAAAGACCAGAGGAGCTGGACTGTGGTCACTGAGCTCAGAGGGATGCAGTGTGGTGCTGGAGAAACCCCTCTTTGGTGGGAAGTACAAAGACCCTGTGATACTGTGCTGCTCTCCCCTTGTACGTGACCATTGCCTGACATGGTGTTGGAAGTCAATGAAGTCAAGCTTACTTTATTATTGTCGCTATCATTAATAGTAGCTGGTGTGCTGTATCCAGACTACATAGCATGAAGTCAGTGTCTGGAACTGGCCTCATCTGAGCCCACATTTTGAAAACAGCAGGGGTGGGGAGCAGGGAGGAGGAAAATGTATTATCATCAAGGCAGCAATTTCTCTGTTCTTTTTCCAATCCCATTCCTCACTCCTTATCTAGCCCTTTATTTCCTTTCAAGGGGGTTCCTCATTCCCTTCTCCTTCCAGGCTTGTGTGAAGTGGGGAGGACATAGCCTCACAGCAGGGAGGAGCAGGGCTTCTGGTCACCCACTGTCCTCTAGGTCCCCATACCCTCTGCTAGGCAAACCCTCCTCTCACCTCCTCACTGGGTCTTCTGTGCCAATGCTCCCTGAGAAGTATCTTGGGTATGTTGCTGAGGTCCAAGGTGGTCTGAAGTCCCCTGCCTTCACTCAGGAGGCCCTCAGATGCTGGGCTACTTCCTGGAAACATTCTGGACACCAGGATCTCTCAGTACTTTGTGTCCCCCCACCCCCCGCACTAGGTAATGAAGAAACTTCTGGGGCCCGAGATGCCACAGGTGAGCATAGAACTGGGAACTATCTCAGGAGCAAACATCCCACACCACTGGTGCTACACCGTTTCTACCAGTGTCAGCCTAGGAGTGGACCTTCTTAGAGACACCTGTAGTTTTCCCAGGGGACACTCTGGGAAACAAAGAGTAAGCTCTCTTATTCTGGGACTCACCCAAATGATTTGGTTGTTTCTATAAATCCTCCTCAGGCTCCCAGAGGAGTTGGGGGAGGAGCAAAGACACTTGTCTGACCTCTTGCCCTTTGAATGATTTGCATTTCTCTGCCTCCCCCGCAATGGAGGGGCCTTCTTCTTCCCCTTCCTGTCTGATACAAGCCATCTCTCTGATGAATCTTCCCTCCTTTGTGTCTTTGTTCTTTTTTTCCTCAAGCAATGAGGGCAGACATGTCAAAGGAAAAACAAAACTGGATTACTGAGAAGAGAGATAACTTTGAGGGGTATTTTGAAAGTATTGTTCCACTTACACCAATAACTAATAACAGTGTAAAGTTACTTATATTGTTTCATAAAGCTGCATGAAAAGCCCTTGAGGTAGTACTATTATCACCATTCCACAAATGGGGAAACTGAGGCTCAGCAAGCCTAATAATATGCCCAATATCATACAGCTAGTAAGTATGGAGGGAGGCCTCATCTGATCCAGAGCTGCTGTCATCACCACTATACTACCCTGTCTCGACTAGCCCACCCAGATTCTGTCCATGTCCAAATCTCAGAAGATGTGGACCTAGTTTTCATTCTGTTTCTGGTGCCCCAAAGGCAGCATCTTCAGCATTTTCCCCTAACAGCAATTGGAGAATGGACAGGACTGTTTTACCATCTCACCAGCGTCTGAACCGCTGGGAAAGAGGACTGGCTTGCAATTCATCTAGATTAGTCATAGCAATTATCAAAATATTGAAAATTGAATTGTTAAGATATTTCTATTCCAGCTGGTAAACTGAGAGTGCCCCCAAAGCACTCTCTTTATTCTGTTTGGTTGGTATCCAAGCCATACTCATTGATAAATATATTGAATATCACCCCTAGGAGGGGGAAAGAAAAGCTTTGCTCTACCAGGATTGGACATGCATGTATAAACGCTACCTTGAGCTACTGACAGTTCCATAAAATAATAGTCATTTTCTGTAACATCAGTGAGAAAGCTTGTGTGAAAGCACAGAGCATACTGCCTACCACGTAGCAGGTGTTCACTAAACATTAACTCCACTATAATCTAAGTTATGTTGCTAAATGGCTCCCTTGAGGGAGAGTTTGGAACCCAGCAATTCCCAGGGTTGATAGAACTGACACATTCTTTTAAGAGGCAACAGTAGAGCCATTTACATTGAAGTCCCTGAAGTGGAGATACGAATCAGATTTGGCTAAAATTGGAGCAATTGCCTGGCCACCAGAACTGCTGGACCTGAATGGGCACTAGCTGATAGACAAAAGCAAAGTGAAAGAGGAAAGAGGTTTGTGCCAACAGCAGAAGCCAGTGTACTCCCACCAAGTCCTCCCTATGGACAGATGTTGGGCACTAACATTTACTGAGAGCTTGGTCTTCTTTGAACCCTTACACCCATTATAGAAAGAATTACAGTATTCCCATTTTTTTTTTTCATGTTTGGAAACCTAAGTTTAGAAAGCACTGGTAACTTGTCCAAAGTCACATAGGTATCAAGACCTGAAGTCAGAAATCCCATCAATACTATCTGCTTCTAAGGGAGTTAGTCTGTTCCCCTCCACTGCACACCCAGGTATCTCCCTGATACTCTGCTGTGGTTTGTTTTAACAGACCCTTTACAAGGAGATCACAAAAGTAATGATCCAAGGGGCGCTCAGTTGATTAAGCATCTGACTTCAGCTCAGGTCATGATCTCACAGTTGGTGGGTTCGAGCCCCACGTCAGGCTCTGTGCTGACAACTCAGAGCCTGGAGCCTGCTTCAAGTTCTGTGTCTCCTCCTCTCTCTGTCCCTCCCATGCTCATGCTCTGTCTCTCAATAACAAATAAAAATGTTAAAAAAAATTTTAAAGTAATGATCCAAATATTCACATGTTCCAAATTGAACGTGTTTTTAATAGAACTCGCCCATAACCCAGAGAGGACAGCAAGGTCTGTGATGATGGGAACAAAGAGTAATGAGATTCAAAGAACAAAACATGCACACCTACAGCTGCCAAGGGAAACAAGGAAAGAAGGTATGAGCTGGCAAGACTAGTGATAACCAATGGCCTCTCACTGCCTTGAATGTTTCAGTGTGGGTGGAGAATTCACCTAGTGAAATTCCCAGAATTCATCCAGTATGGGTGCCAAGGATATGCTTTGTCCATCAATGGCATCCCTGGATGAGCAGGCTTGGTTGGCCTCAGCATGGAAGGGAGCCATGAGCGATGAGGCAGGTAAATGTCCACCATGAGGTTGGTGGCCAGATTGATGCAGTAGCTGCCCATGTCCATGGACTGTGCATGTTTTCAACCAGCATCAACACAGAGGGTTGATACAGTATCAACACAGTATCACACGTGAGGAACTATAGCCTGGAGCCCATCTATACGCTCACATAGCATCTGTAATGTTCAGCCTTTGCTAATGTATATGTGAGTGTGTATGTATAGCTCTTCATGGTTTTCATAGTGCCCTCTCAGACAGGATGGCGTTTTAATTGGATAAGGATTTTGAAGACATTCTGGTAATCCAGGTAACTGCAGTCCAGTCTTTTGATTATCACACGGAAGAATGACATTCATTTTCCCTCACTAGAATTAACTACTTTCTTACTGGTCTCCCTGTCTCCAAGCTGGACCATTGTGTCCAGCCTTGTTCACTTCCTAAAATGCCTTCATAAATACAGATATATATTTGTATCATGCCGCTGCCTACTGTAGTCTTTCCACAGACAGATGATATTCTGAACATGGAAATGTGGCTGAATAAGTTTGGGGAGGTACAGCAAACCAGACCTCTCTGTGTTTCACAAAAGACAGTGGCCTATTAAAGGGAGTACACAGACTTGTTTTCCTGTGTTTTTTGGATCTTCTCAGTAAGTTGGGCTACAGAAATGCACTCAGCCTTCTTGAAACATCTGCTAAAATCTTAGACAACATCTTGTAGAACAAGCTTTGGAAAAGTTCTATGTCAAATATACTATCCAGACCCTTTAACTTGATGTTCACAACCTTCAAGAATTTTGACCTAATATTCTTTTCCAATAGTGCTAAGAGTCCAGGGTCAAGAATCGGACAGATCCCAGTTCAAATCACAATACTGACATTTAACTGCATGTGACCTTGGCCTTAGTCACTCTCTCATTCTGTGCCACAGGATCCTTATCTATAAATGGCAATGACTACACCTACCTGGAAGGGTTATGCGAAGTACTGCAATGAGATAATGAATGTAAAGCCCAGAGTAGAATATCTGGTCTGTAGAAAAGAACCCAATGAATGGAAAACTTTCCAAAGTCCCTTTGCCAACCTGCTGTAACTCACTCCAACCAATTTATTTACCTTTTTCCAGAACTTGTCCTATGGTGTCCAAATTTCTAAGTACTTTCCACATGGAAGGCATCTCTCTCTTCCCCATCTCTACAAATCAAAACTCCTTCCCACTACTCAAAGCACAGGCAAATGACAGTCATACATTCAGCTTCCCTGCTGTGAGAATCCATAGAGGACCTTTTCATTCCTTCCACACCTAGCTTCTGTATCTAAGAGGGCACTTAATCCTCCCAACCAGTGTGGCTTTTAGGTCCATGCCTGCCTTGTGATGCAGTGATATGGGCTCAAGCTTTGTAGCCAGACACCTTGAACCCCACTTCCCCAGAAAGCTGGCCCTGTGACATTGGATATGTGTGTCCCCCCACCTACAAACCAGAATGAGGATTCTGATAGAATTCCTACAAGGACTTAGGGAGACAGCATGTGAAGTGTCTAGTGCTAGTGTTAACTCATGCTCCCTTCCCTCACCATACACCTTACCCCATCATGCAATTATGTACATAAACCAGCACATGTTAGGGACACAAGGAAGAGTGGACTGACTGGTTAAGCAGCTTTGATCCATCGATAGTCTCTTTTAAGTCAAAATTGAGGGACATATCTGCTTACCTAGTCTCTAATCAACCTTACTTTGATTTAAAAAAAAAAAAAAAAGACCATTTCTGAGCATACAGTACCTGGCTTTCTTCTAAAACTTCTACAGGATCAAAGAGCTCTGATCATAACACAAGCAGTGAAATAACTGATCAGGATGCTGAATATATATGAAAACTTTTAGGAGTTTTCAGCACCAGAAAAATGACACTGCTGTAAGACATAACTTACAATGAACATCACCTGTAGTGAAAACCTACATTTTATGGTCCTGGCTATACCCATAACTTAGTGTGGGAGCCTGAGCAATAGCGTCTTGCCCTCTAAGGGACTCAGTTTCCCCTTTGGCAAATGAGGATATTGGACACAAAGATAACAAAGTTCCCTACCAACTCTAACATCATGGGAAAACCATGGGCTCTCTTTCTAATGCTTCAAGTCTGATATGTGTTAATTAACTGTTAATATGTGTGTGGCATTTGCTATGTCACTCTAGAAGCATCACACTGAGAGCATCAGATCAGCTGTGCTGCCTTCCATCACAAAGGACCATGCTGAACCACCAGCTTAGTCCAGATCTGCCTGTGGGATGTGGTTCACAGTAGCAGAAAGCTTTCCCTGAACATGCTGGGAAGTCAAGAGGGAAGGCAAAAAGAGAAGGTTTCTCCGCTATACTGATTTGGTGCCTTTGTCTGGGTCTCTGGTACACTTGGAGCCAATAAATTAATCCCCTGGAGTAGCAATAATGGTGAGAATTTTGGCTTTATGGTTCAACCATGTGGTAATCTCTGGAGAGGAATGGTGGAAATCTAGTCCCTAATGGATGAAGAGATGAGAGATTATCTGATTTGTTCATCTCTTTGACTAATTTTAAGTTCTGGTCAATTAAGAACTTCATGTCCACAAGGAAGGAGAGCAACTCTTCAAAGTCTAGGCTAGCAAAGTCTTGTGTTTCATATTTATTTTTAACTTCTGGCTAAAGTTGTAGAACTGAAACTACAAACTCCCTATGACTATAACTGAGAAAGTCCTTGACATCTCACTATAAGAATGTGAAATGATTTCCTACTTTTGGGAACACTGACAAATTAAACTGTGTTTCTTAAATTAAAGGAGCATTCTTTTTGACTTGTTTCTAAACATAAATAATCATATAACTGGAATATTCCCAAAAATCCCACAAAATTAAAACACTGAATATCTGATACTTTAATAGGCTAGACATGAAAAAATCATTCTTACACAAATTGTTTCTCAAAAACATTCTAAGGATCTAAGCTCACATAATTATGGTATATTTTGGCAAATCACATTACTTCAAGAAAAACCAGCTCTTTCTTTTCTTTCATTTACCAGTGTTAAGTATAAAGTACATTTTATTTTACTTGGGTTTGTTTTTGCAAGGAAAAAAATCTTAAGTATCCTAGATTTACACAGGTTTGCTAAACAAATAAGCTAACATTACACCCAATGATGTTTAAGATTATTTAAATAATGTAAATTTGTGTTCAATTAAATTGAGTCATTACCTATGAAGTTTTCGTATCAACAGTAATTATATTTTATATTGAACTAGTTTAGACATAATTTCCAACATCTTTAGGTGAATTAAAACTTTAAAAAGTATATCAAACTGAGTTAATTAAGGGATCGTCCTTAGATTATTTTCTAAAATAGAATACTGAAACATTAATTACAAAGTATAACTTATGGTTTGTGTACTTTTACTTATTTTTATATGCTATACAGCTATCTCTTTGGGTCATGTTAATAAATATATTCACCGTAATGTGTAAAAGTGATGTCTGTGGCTAAATAAAATTATATTGTGTGTATCACAAGCTTTGTTAGTCTGCTAAATGCTCATATATGACAGACAGTTCTCAATTATCTACCCCCCAATTTTCTCTGTAAAATAGAAGTTAGTTACTTTAGTTACAAGTCATAATTAATACGGACAGTTGAGACTATATTAGAAGCCATAGTGCCTGTGTTCTTTTGTTTTTCAAGCAAGTCTATTCCAGAATATGAAATGGGGTAAGTGAAGGACAAAACCTGGAAAGCGAATTCTATTTGCCTTGGTTTATATAATACCTGAATCTGAAGAGAAGCCATGAAAATGTTAACATTTTGGCAAACTTCTCTCATTTTGAAGGGTTAACTTGCTCAGTTTACTGACCAATGTCATTATCCACAATATAAAAGAATATTCTTTACCATCTATGTAATCTGCCTAGATAGGAAAGATTGTCTTATCAGAATAATTTTTATGCTTCTCTCTGTGCTTTATGTTTACTTTATTATGTCTTTGATTATTAAAAACAAAACGTTAATCACATGTAAAACAGCTAAAATGCTTTATAAGTCTATTATTTAAAAAAATATTTAATAGCCACCTTGAGAAATAGGTAGCCAATTATTATTTTTCAGGCACCCAATGATCCTATCTTAATTGTGTCCAATTCTCCTCTGGCAACCCTTTATATTTTGTCTTCCCTACACTGGATACTAATTTGGAAAAAAAATAAATAAAATGTTAAGGATATTTTGCATACCTGTCTTTGAAAATTCCCAGGAGGCCACTGAAAAATGGCAAATATCTGTTCTTTCACTTTACAGAGAGACAGATGCTGAAAATAATTAGGTTTGTTTGGTGTGAATCATATTCTTTGATTGGATTCATTATTGTAAGAGATGCATTTGAAGAGCTGTCAGCTGAGAAGGGCTGCTTAGCCTTCCCTGCCTGAGACAAGTTCCTGCCCCTGACAGGGAGGAGTCCCAGACATGAACCTGCCCCCTGGTCTATACAACAGTAAAAATGTCCTGGTTTCCCTCTTCCATCTTAGCTTGTACAAGGTGAGAGGATGTAGGCATCCAAAGGATTTGGGGTAGGTAAGAACTCAGTGATTGACAGATGTACAGAGAAGATTCTCTTGATTGCTTTCCTTCCCCATGCTCACAGGACCACCACCTTCCAGATGTTTTCTTTTTTTTCTTTTTTTTTTTTTTAAATTTTTTTTTGTCAACGTTTTTTATTTATTTTTGGGACAGAGAGAGACAGAGCATGAACGGGGGAGGGGCAGAGAGAGAGGGAGACACAGAATCGGAAACAGGCTCCAGGCTCCGAGCCATCAGCCCAGAGCCTGACGCGGGGCTCGAACTCACGGACCGCGAGATCGTGACCTGGCTGAAGTCGGACGCTTAACCGACTGCGCCACCCAGGCGCCCCCAGATGTTTTCTTCAACAGTTGACCCTTGAACTTCATGGGTCCACTTATACACAGATTTTTTTCAATCAATATAGTACAGTACTATAAATGTATTTTTTCTTCCTTATGATTTTCTTAATAACATTTTTTCCTCTCTACCTTACTTGACTGTAAGAATACTGTATGTAATAGATGTAACATATAACATACAAAATATGTGTTAATCAACTGTTTATGTTATTGGTAAGGCTTCTAGTCAACAATAGGCTATTCATAATTACATTTGGGGGGAGTCAAAAATTATACAAATTTTCAACTTTGTGGAAGGTCAGCACCCTTAATTCCTTCATTGTTCAAGGGTCAACTGTATGTGTAATGAGAGTGACCTTCAGAAATCACGGAGAAGCAGAACCACTTGGGTAGGTGGGTGGATGGATGGATGGATGGATGGATGGATGGGTGGATGGATGGATGGATGAGTGGGTAGGTGGGTAGATGGATGGATAGGTCTGCTCAGCAGGGACTTGGTCTTATACAATTGTAAGTAGACCCTGTAAGGCTGTTTGTCTTCTTATCTGATGCTGCATTTTAAGTCCTCAGGGAAGGCAATTGGGATGGGAAGATGGAGGTAAAATGAGGGAGAGAATGGACAAGCTGGAATTCACAAGATAGACTAAAATCTGTGTCAACCCTGATGAGCAGGGGTCGTGCAGAAGCTGATTTTAGGGCATTGGGAAAATACAACTATTGTTGTACATCATAAGACACTGTGTATTTCTCAGATTCTCTCTACCACATTTTCCAGGACATTGTTCTCACCTTGTAGTTAGTTCCTAAACTCATCTAGGGGTTCTATCAAGCAGGCATCCCCTTACTCAGCCTGAGAGAACAGCTCACAAGGGCATACACCTCTCACTTCCTCTCTGACTGTTCTGTCCTCCCCTCAGCCTGTGGAATTGTTATCTAGTCTGTGTTTACAGAAGAGAAAGAGCTGCTTGAAAAATAATCTTCCAAATTTTTTTTACCACACTCTTGGGCAGTGGTTACTTAATTTTTAAAAACCAACCATGTGATATATTTTCCTCTGGCTGTACTGTAGTCATCATCTTGTAGGGAAATGCACTCACATATGACTGCTGGGGTTGAGGGGGAAAAGAGCATATGAGGAAAAGTGGAAGCATAGCAAAATGACCTTAAGGAGCAAATGGGGAAATTCAAAGTGAAAGCAGGGACTCATCAGTTAATATTCCAGAATTTCTTCCACTGCACAAATACTCAAACACAAGGACTACCTAGGTAATAATTTCAACAAATACTTCATTCCTTTCCAAACCTCTTCCCAATGTGCGTACTGTACACACTGCATTTGAGTCCAGTGAGACAATGGCCTTGACACTGAAAGTAGTACATAGGCACTGTTGTTGGGAAAGGAAACCACAATGGACCTGAGCGTCCCTACATGTTCTTCCTAGGTGTGTGAGGAATGCCAGGCCCTGACAGCTATTTACCTGGGCTGCTTCTCAGGGTTATTATCTGCAGCAAGTAACCTTGAGGGAAGAGGCAGCATCTCATTCCCCAAAGGAGGCTTTCTTCTCCTCTCTATAAAAGCAATGACTCCTCCAAGCTCAGTGTTCCTCTCCTGCAACATGATCCACCGCCTATGAGGCATTCATCTAGATGTACCTCTGGTATTTTCCCCCAAACCCCATGGGACCAAGGTCACAGTGAACTGATACAAATATGAAGCTCTGACACAGACTTTGCCATAAGTAATAAAGTCCTTTGTCTCTGACCCAGGAGTCTCATGTCTTTTGCCAGCATCCATAGAACAGTGACATGATAGCTTGTAAATAGGGTAAAATCCCAGACATTGACAGGTTTTTTTCAAAGTTCCTTTCAATGCCTTCTCCCAAAGGGTACATAGATCACTGTGACCACCATCTATGTGTCTTAGTGTGACCCAAAATAAGATCTTGCTAAGTGACATAAAGAGAAGGAGAAGCTGTTGGTGATAACAAAAACCAAAGCCATTGTAGAAATCTACCATCCACCTCCCACTGGCTGGCCTCTAGCACCATGCCTAGAAACCCAAAAGCATGAAGACAGGAGAGGACAGTTTGAGGATGCCCTGGTCCAGCTTGGGTAGGGCCAAATCAGCTGACCGATATGGGCTGCATTCTTGGTGGTTTTAGAAAGAAGGCATCTACCCATCCAATTCAGCTTCTTAGCTTGCTCCTAGCAAATTGCTTGCCATTCCCGGATTCCTTGCAGCCTTTCCCGACAAGTTTTCAAACCTAATTAAGCTTAGCATTATCATTGTTTTTATCACATTAAGTTCCCACTTGGCCCTCAGCAGCAGAGACCACAAAGTCAGCACTGCATCTTTAAACAGAAACAACAGATTTTGGTTCAATTAAAAATTCATTAAAATGCAAATTAGTTTGTAAATTTTTTTCCCTCCTTCTGATGATTCCTCAACATGGCTTTTTAATCATAGCTGGTGCTGAAGGAGAGGTGAACCTGTAGCTAGGAAGGAATAGAGAGGGAGAGACAAAACTCTAGAGCCCCTCTCACTGCTGCAGGACAAAGGATTTCCTGACAGCCTTACCCCCTTCTTCACCCCTCCATCATCTCATTTGCTCCCCAGAGGGGACTGGTTTCATCCTCACTGACCCCCTGTGCTTGACTGATAAATGTAATCATTTTTCTTATCTCAAGCTTACTGAACAATGCTATCTTCACCAGGATAAAATGAATAATTACCCTTATCCACCTACATTCCCTGGCTGTCCTATAATATTTTGGTAATGCTTTCAGGGAGCTTTCTCCACAAACAGCATAGTGAAGTTTGACTTGGGGTTCCTGCAATGACTGAAAATGACAATTAACCCCCAAAGTGCTTAGCCAAGTAACCTCTTTGCCCAAAACCTTCAAAGTCACAGCGCCTACAGAGAAACATCTACAAACTAATATCAACATCGACTATACACAGGACCTACAAGGCTTTCCCTACATTTTCTCACCAATCTACCCAGCAACCTTAGTCAGTTCCCTATTTTTTATGCCCAGCTTAGCAATGGGGAAACTGAGGTTTGGGAATTTGGGGGATACTTGCCCAATGTCGCATTACTGGAAAGCATTAGTCAAGACCTAAACTCGTGTCACTTGGATTCCAATTACCATTCCACTCTTCATAGAATTCGTCCAGCTTATTGTTTGGCTGATTGACCAGCTGTGACATTCAATGGATCCTAAGACAGGTTGGATATGTACATGGACTCTGGCTTTCAAGAAGACAATGCTGTGCTGCCTCAGACGTGAGGAGAAATGTTCTCAGCACTCTGTATGCTGTGGGAAGCAGGCAGCTACTGCAAGTTCATTAGATGCCCCTAATTGCTAAGAACACATTCAGGAAGTATGGTAAATGCAACTTAATTGAGAACTAATTAACTTGTTATAGTTATCTCATTACATGCCAATTAAATGTCTAAATATTCTTTTCTTCTCAGATAAAGGAATTAAAAAAAAAAGAAAATTAGTGAAGAAGTTGTATCTCCAAATGAATGAATTCAGATAGTTGTTAGGTTTAGGTAGGTATCAACTCTGCAGGGGCAGCAATGGGGTCTCCTGGTCCAGAAGAAGTCAAGCTCATTAACATCCTTTTAAAGGAAGATGTTCAAAGGCAGTGGGCAGATTTTGACTTTCAGAAGAATTCTCCATTAAATCTGGTGTGAAATGGGATTTGGCCTCAAAGGCCCCAAGAGACAGGACCTGGCAAGGGCTGTTCCTACCACCCGGCTGCTGTCTAGCTATTTAAGGTTTGGTCTTCTTATCCCTTTGTTTGCTTTTAATCTGCCCTTTTCCGTGAAAATCCAAGGAGACCTTCCATGTAGCTGCATGCTGTTATCACGAGCATATTGCCAGGGCAGGGCTCGGTTTCAGCTCAGCTCCCAAGTAATCATTCGCTCTTAATCTGTTTTCAATGGCAATGTCGTTTAAACATCTCCTCTACAGAGTTTCCAGAAACCCTTCCAAAGAGAATCAGCAGCAGTGGAGGAGCTGAAAGGGGCCTCCCCAGAGGGCCAGGAAGAGAACTCTGTTCACAGCACTCTACCTTCAGCCCGGATGTTTCTTTCTAAATTACGCCTGTTTAAATCACGGAAAAAAGCAAATCCTGCTTTTTTTTTTCCTGCCAGAATCTCAAATCAATATCCGGTCCTGACAAAGGAGAGAGGCAGATCTTATTCTCACCAGCTAGTTCCTGTCAGAACTGATGGGCAGTGAGTTTGGGCTGCCTTATTGAGATCAGCTGGCATTGCATGAGGAAAGGACCTATCTGGTTTTCCATCTTAATGAAAAGCAGGCATGGCTGCTCTGAAATGTTCCACTTGACTCCCTCAACCTCTCCAGTTTGACAATTAGTACCTGTTGCCGATCTTTCTGACTCCCTGTTTGGCTGAAGAATGTCCCAACTGCATTATCCCCAGGGTTTTTCCATTCCTCCTTTCTCATAGACAGTGTTTATTCTCTCTTCTAGGGACTGCTGGTGCGGACATAACTAAACAGCATTCTAGAGAGACATTCCAATGCTGAAGACCCATTCTCTGAGGGGAGATACGCATCCCGTCTGCCCCCGACAGGGCCTCCAAACCCCAGAGTCCAGGTATGTTTCTGCAAAATGGCCTGATGGATTCCTTAGTTCTGGCCTTTGTGAAGACAACAGAAGAATTAATTGAAAACAATGAGCCACCCAATGGAATGAAAAATGATAATCCACTTATTACACAGTCAGTTTAAGCCATGGTGCATACAGCAAACTATACATAACACACAGGGATATTCTGATATGAATCTCAATTTCTTTTCACTACAAAACGAGGGCAACCTCTCTTTAGTATCATGAGAAGCTCGCCTGCCCTCTGATTCATCTGGGTTTTTGAAATTTATTTTATTGCCTATGTTTGGCTACTTTGCTTTCACTGAGGCTCCAACTCCATTCTTATTCCCCTTCAGTCTGTGCTGGGACATGGCTTCATTGTGTGAAGCCCTTGCTTGCTTCTCTTTGCAGAAAACACTCAATCTCTGCTTATGCATTTGTTCAAAGTTCACTTTAAGTACAGAGTATTTATCAACTGTATTGCTCTGCAAAGCGCCTGCCGCTGGTTACTCATTACAGGGAATGGCTTCGCTTCCTATTTTGCATGGCCCCACAGCTTTCTGTCTGTGTCTCTCTCATTTGAGCGCTCTGTTTTCTTTGGCCAGCTGCCTCTGTGCTCAGCCTGCAACCTGATGATCATGGCATATTTCAAACTCTACTCCCTGAGGGTGAGGAAGTTAACTACTAGTTTGGGAGTGAGATTAAAAGAGCTCTTCTAGGGACACCTGGGTGGCTCAGTAGGTTAAGCAACCAACTTTGGCTCAGGTCATGATCTCACGGTTCATGGTTCGAGCCCCACCTTGGGCTTTGTGCTGGCAGCTCAGAGCCTGGAGCTCTCTCTCTCTCTCTCTCTCTCTCTCTCTCTCTCTCTCTCTCTCTCTCTCTCTGTCCCTTCCCCACCCCCTGCCTCAAAAAATGAATAAACATTAAAGAAAGCTCTTTTATTGCATGGCAACGTGGTTACTATGTTAAAACTCTCCTGGTGGAAGCAACACCCTGGTAACAGAGGTTTAACCAAAGCTTTGGGAACGGAGGTAAAGGTGAGGGCCACAGAGAGGTGTGGTTTCTGCCAGAGAATGGTTCTCTCTACCCCAGCTGCCCAGTTCAGTCCTCTGGGGGCAGGGGTGGGGGGCATTTGAAAATTCTAACATCTCTATCTTCCTCAGAGATCCTGACTGAATGATTGGGAAAGAGAAAGCCTGAATCCAGGTTGTTTGAAGTTCCCTAGGTTAGACTGAAGACCACTGGACTGAAGGTTTGAGCCAAATCAGAGTCTGTAAGAAAAAGTTCAGCTTCACATGCAGAGGAGAGCAAGGCTCAACCTCAAGTCCAAAGGATCAGCAGTAGGATTGGAGTCCAGGCTACAAAGCGAAGAGTTCAAAGCAGGGCAGAAAGGAAGCACAGTGTAAAAACAAAAAAACAAAAAAAAAAAAAAAAAAAAAGCCAACCATACAAGAGCCACAAGAGCCCACAGTGGTCTCTGCAAGGGCCATGGCCTGGTGGGGCCCACAGCTCAGCCTTGGAGGCTAAGGTGTCTGGAGCCCCAGTAGGTCAGCTTGGCTTAATGTCTGAGGCAAGACCCATGGCAGGTCTGTGATTTCCTATTTATACCTCTTTGGCACCATTCTGCCTCTGGTAGCTAAGCGTTGGTCCATTTCATGCCATTACCACAGATTGTAATGACAAATGTAATGGTATAAAAATCACAGAGTGTCAGAGCCCCAAGAAATAATGTAGTCCAACCTCCTCCATTACATCAAAATCAGATCAGAGACTGTTTCTCTTCCCAGAGACCTCCAATATAAAGACTTGAAAGACTCAAGTCAGATGTTCATAGAGACAAGCACAAATGGTTTAAAATGTTAACAAGAAAGTTTCAATTATCATCAACTCTGTTATTGCAGGGTGGTGAGAAATGGGAAAGAATCCCTAAAGCAACCTTTCTTGAACATCATTGTGTTTGAAAAGTGCCCAAGGGGGAGTGTGTTAAAAATGCAAAGTCCTGGGCCTACTGCAGAGAGTCTGATTCAGTAAGCCAAGGAAGGGGCCCAGGAATCTGCATTCTTAATGTGAGAGCTGGCCTACTACCTCAGGGATTCTAGTGTATGTAGTTCTAGAGCCAGATTTAAAGAGATACCAGTTCAAGAAACGATATCATCACCTGATTCCTGAACAGAAAAGCAATTCCAAATGGGCAGTCATCAACCTTGGTTGCATCACCTGGACAGCATTTTAAAAATACTAATGCCTGGGCCTCAACTCCAGCCAACTGAATCATAATCTCTGAGGACTGAAGCCTTGTATTAGTAAGACATTGCTATAATGATGCTGTGTAACAAACATCTCAAAACTCAACAGCATAAAGCCACAAGCATTTATTTCTCACTTACAGGTCTGTGGGTGGACTAGAGTTGACTGACCTAAGCTGGACTCAGCTGGGCAAATACTAAAAACTGCAGGTTGCATTCAGGTCAGCACTAAGTATATTTCATTCTCCTTAGATCAGTGGCTACTTAGGATATGTTTTCATGATGGATCATTGGAGTGCAAGAGACAAGCCAAACTAAGCACATTTAAAGCTTCTGCTCATGTCATGTCCAGTAACATCCCATTGGCCAAAGCAAGTCCTATGGCCAAGCCTGATATCAACAAGATGGGAAAAAATATTCTGCTCAGTGGCCCAAACTATCACATGGCTCCATCTCAGAGCAATTAAATAATAATTTCTGGGTTGGGGAATGGGCAATGAAAAAGCCCCCTAAAATATGCAGCTGGGGTTGGATTCTTCCTCCTAAAGGATGATTCAGGTCCCAAGCTACCCCACAGATAGGCAGTTAACCCTGCATGAAGGAATTACAGGGCAATATAATTGGAATAAAACATGAGAGTAGCACCATGACAATAGAATTATTAATGATAGACAAAATAATAAAAATCAAACAAAGTACATTATTTGTCCATGTCAGCCCTTCATATATTTGGACTCAATGTTCTACACTGCCAACCCCAGCTCCTAATCTGAGCTTTATACTGTCTGTTCTACCAATTGTCATCTACATGCTATGCTTTCAATTCCCCTCACCATCTCATCCCACACATCTCCAAATGCACTCTACATTATATGTGCACCCCTTCAATACTAGCCCCCCCCCAATATCCCACAGTGCTCCTGCCATGGCCTTGACCGAGAGGAATAAATTAGATGGCCTCTTCCATTGTCTTGAGACCAAATTCCTATTAATTCATCCCAAGTGAGACCAGCGGAAAGGGACAACACCCACCCACCCAAGTCAGTTGCAGCAACCCTGTCAAGACCAATTCCTTAGCCAGTTGCCCTCACTTTGGGGTCTATTCCCAGATCTGCCTCTGACTCCCTAAGTTTCACTGGATAAGTTGCTTTCTCTCATCTTGGTCCCAGTTTCCTCATCTGGAAAAAGGTGTCTGCAGATGACCTTTCCTTTCCTACCCTGACCTTGAGTATGGGTTTATGCAGGCATGAGAATGGCCTACAGAGAACATGGGGATCATTCATCCAACTGCCTTTACCCTAACCAATGAGGCCCTGTGTAACCTGGCCCTTCCTCTCACTCTGTGCTTGTCCCCATGCTTTACCACATGCTCATTATATCAGCCTCCTGGACATCCCTGAAATACACCACATTCTTCGCCTCTCACTAGACCTTCTCACCCACTGTTTCCTCTGACTGGGACACTGTTACTAGAGTAACCAACCATCCTGTTTTGCCTAAAACTACCCTGCTTTTAGCACTGAAGTTCCCACCTCTTAGGAAATGCCTCAGCCTTGGGCAGAAGGAGGTTTGTCTATCCTACTATACTAAATATTCACATGGCTGGCTTTTTCATTTCCTTCAGGCTACTTTCCAATGTTATATCTTTAGAGAAGCTTTCATAAACCACCTTTATAAGATGGCCCACCCTAATTTCTTTTCACTTTTTATCACTTACCATATGCTAAACTTGACTGAAATTTATTGTCTGTCTTTTCCTTCTACATAGAGATCAGAGGGTTAGTCTTATTCCCCACTTAGAGGAAAGTCTGGTCCATAGAAAGCATTCTATAAGTATTTTCTGTTGGAGTAATTTTAGGTAAACTGAATTGGTGTCTTTTGTTCTCCAATCACAGAATGGAGTCCAGGGGCAATGCTTTCAACACCATGCTCTCCTGGAGCATTTTAGGAGGCCAACTCGTCCTTGAGTCCCAAGAGCTTGAAACTTCGCTCAAATCATTACTTGTTTAACAACAGAACAAGCTGCCCAGAGATGCAATAGTGTAGGCAGAAAACAGAATTCTGTTAGCTCTTTAAACCTGTAGCAAAGTTTCATGGAGAAACATGGGACCTGCTAAGAACAAATTTAAAGAGGAGAGGTATGGTATGCCCATGAATTGGAGAATAGCTCAGAATCATGCATCCACTCTTTAATCATAATGAAAATGGCAACCAAGTATAAAATGCCAGTCCTTAAGGTGTTTTTCCTCATTGAATCCTCATACCTCTATAAAAGTTAGATGATATTACTTCACTTTAGAAATGAGGAAACCAAGGAAAAGAGAGAGCAAATAATTCACATCAACTGGTAAGTGGAAGCAGATATTTGAAGGCAAGTCTGTCTGACACTAGAGCCTTTTGTCTTCTCTCCAGACCAAGTAGCCTCCTTATTTCACTAGCTATGCAGAAATTTAAAAACGTATTAGGACGTTTCCATAATAACTTGGGAAATACCATGTTGTAATGTTTCAAAAAATTAGGATGCAAACATGTATGTATGCTTCTTTAATATTTACATTTTTTAATGTAAATAGGAAAAAGTATTAATCTAAACCAAAATGATACAGTGGTTACGCCAAGTAACAGACTTTTAAGTAACATTTTTTTTAATTTTTTTTAACGTTTATTTATTTTTGAGACAGAGAGAGACAGAGTATGAACAGGGGAGGGGCAGAGAGAGAGGGAGACACAGAATCTGAAACAGGCTCCAGGCTCTGAGCTGTCAGCACAGAGCCTGACGCAGGGCTCGAACTCACAGACCGTGAGATCATGACCTGAGCCGAAGTCGGACACTTAGCCAACCGAGCCACCCAGGCGCCCCTTAAGTAACATTTAAAATAGTTTCCAAATATGTGGTAATTTTTTTTAATGTGGTTATTCAAATGGGAAGTTGCTGACACCTTGTTTATCTGTGATGAGGTGGGAGGAGAGCTCTGGAGATGTCTGATCTGTAATCTCATTTGGTTCTTCAATGGCTGGAAGGCAAGAGGAGTCTAGAGAATGAAAGTAGTTTGTCAAGCAAGAAGTTGGACATGGAGTGAGAAAGGTGGGGGGGGGGGGTGGTGGCTGGACAGTATCATGGATGACATCAAAATTAAGGCAGGGTCTCACTGGCAAGGGCCAAAGACCCATGTGGTCTGACCAACCTGAGTTAGTGTCCCAGGTTGAGGCTATTAGCAGGCAAGTGTCCCAAACCAAGATCATTCCAGAGGGAAAGTGGGGAATAAACTTGGTGCTCAGCCCCCTTTCACTCACAGGGCAAAATATTAGGCATGATTTCCTTCTGTCTTAGGTACTTTGGATCTGATGAGTTACCTGAGAAGCTCTCAATATGGCTCAGCCTTTAGACGCTCAACCATGAACAAGCTTTGTGTGCACTTTCAACAAAGTCTACTTTTCAAAGGCAAAAATTGGGAAATAGTGAAAGAAGGACTCGTCTTCAAGGGGAAATTTTATTGCTTAGGATTTTTAAATAGATTCTATGAAACAGAGTTCTATGGAACCCAGGACCACATATGATAGGTGGACTTCTACGGATGGCAGAATTATTGATTGTGGATTACTTTTTTTCAAAGGAAGGGAATTAGAAGTCTCTTTTTGAACACCATCCTTATGACAAGTTTAAAGACCAAAAACTGTCCCAAGAATATTAGAGATATCTCAGGGCAGCTTGCATGTGGTTTGTCATGAGTTATTTTACCACTATTGCATGATATGTTAGCATAATAATGGCCTAGTGGAATCATAGATCATCCTGGAGAGATGGCAGGGTACACTGGAATGAATATGGGTGCTCCGGTCAAACAGACATAGGTTGAAATCCAGTGTCACAGTCAGCTCAGGCTTCCATAAAAAATATGGCATAAACTTGGTGGCTTCAACAATAGACATTTATTTTCTCATGGCTCTGAAGGCTGGAAGGCACAGATCAAGGTGCAGCATGATTAAGTTCTGATCAAAACTCTTTTCCCTCATTTGCAGATGGCCACCTTCTCATTGTGTCCTTATATGGAGAAGAGAAAGAGCAAACTCTGTGATGTCCTTTCTTATAGAACTACTAAGCCCATCATGAAGGTCCCCACCCTCATGACTTCCTCTAAACCTAATTATTTCCCAAAAGCCTCATTGCCAAATACTATTTTATTGGGGGTTGGGATTTCAACATATGAATTTGGGGGAGGTAAAAACATTCAGTCAATAACACTCAAGCACACCACTTACTAGCTAGGGGGTCTTAGGAAGGCCATGAGACTTTCTGAGTCTCAATTTTGTCACCTGCAAAACTGGGAGACCTGGACAATTCCCCAAGTTAAATGAGCTAAAGTACATGAAAACCGCAACATAGTCCGTGGCACATGGGAAGCATCCCACATATGTTATTGATGCAGAACACTTTTCTTCATAGACAGAAGCACCATCTACACAGATAATAAGGTAAGAGCTGATTCTGTTAAGGCAGCCCTCACATTTGGGTCTCACTTCTCTCTGGAATCAACAGTAGCACCAAGGACTTCAGAGAACATCATTTAAAAATCACTCATCTGGCATAAGTCCACCACACCTACTGAGTAGTCATCCCACCCTCACTTCCAGGGGTCCTAAATGCAAAATGCACACTCATATGAAGACACTGTCATAGCTCAGGCAAGCCTGGACTCCTGAGCACATCCACACCCTCAGCACGGGTGTCTTTCTCTGTACAACCATCTTATCCCAATGCCCTATGTTCTCTCTTCGATGTCCGTAGCATGCCTCCCACTCCAAGCATGGACTTAGATTCTCAGCCTCTTCCCACTTGTGTTTAACCCTACCCCCCCACACACACACACAAAAAAAAAAAAAAGGAAAAGGAATCCAAAAGATTTATTTCTTTCACACTCCAGGTTAAAAATTTTGGAAGGGTACAGTGTGTGTATGTACCATGGGTCTCGGTATAGACAAACTTACTAGATTTAGGAGTCTTATTTTCTCTTAAGGAGTTGTACAGCAGGTTAAAAAGTGCATGATTCATAAGTTTTGCATTCATTAGCATCATTTCTGTGCTGCTGAATGCATAATTCTGACTCATAGTTCCCACTGAACCTATAAGGAAGAGGATTTATTTTATCCTTTCCTTTTATTCATTGCTTTTTCTTCATTTTCAGTGTTTCCCTAGGACTGTGTCATGGGCAAAATTTTGCCTGTGGTTAGAGATGGAATTATAGCAGTGGGAGTTGGGAATCCGGGTACCAGTCTCTGGTTGGCTGGTACTTAGACCTGGGTGGCATGAGGTTGTTTTGAGAAGAGTTGTGGCCTCAGCCAAAATGTTTCTTGCCAATGCAGAAGAAGTCTTGACCCTAAGGTATTAGGACCTACTCCTTAATATTTTATATTTTTGATAAGCTGCTTAGACAATGTATCTTCCTTTCAATCCAACTATCCTAAAATTCATAACTAGTTTCCATCATGAATAGCAGTTCACAGAAGAAACATAAGATGTTCACTCACACATATAATGAAATGATTTTCATTTAAAACAACAAAATACCAATTTCTTTCCACCTAGCAGATGGCAAAGATCAACAAGTTTGATATAATGTTATTTTAACAGGTGTGGAGAAACATTTTGATGGAAGAGGATATTTGCATAGCTCTTTGGCAATGGCCGCCAAAATGTAAACTGAATATGATCCCTGATTCAGCAACTCTGCTCCTGGGACTTCTCATAGCTACAATGGCCCATGTGAACATGGCTGGAGAAAATCCCATGCCTGTGCAGATTGGACTCCTTTTAATTTTAGCTTCAAATCTCAAACAGCCTCCCTGACCCTGCTCAGGGATTCTACCACTCTTTCCTAGTCTCATGACTTCCTGTTTCTCTAGATGACCCCATTATACAGGTGCCTCACTTCTTACCTTGAACTTCTCTCAGCTAGAGATCCCTCCTCAGTCTTCATGGAGAAAGAGATGCAGATACAAACTTGTTCTCCCAATTTCAAAATTATGGCAGGTCTATCATGGGAAAGGAAAACAGCCTAGGATTTGCTAGTCAGCTTTAGAGGTAAATAGGTTTAAATGTCACCTATTAGCATGAGATTTTGGCCAAGTCATGTAAACTCTCTGAAATTCTTCTTCTTTACCTAAATAGCCTAGGTAGATCCTGGACATACCCTTGAAGGAAAGAGAAGAATCGAGAATAACCAAGAATGACCAAAGTCTCATACAAATAGGTGGCATTTAAACCCATTTACCCCTGAGGCCGACCAATCACCAAATCCTGTGCTGTCTTCCATGCACAGACAAACCCTCCACCATCTTTCAGTATGTTTTCTTCCTCTGGGTTTTTTCGCCTACCGTTATAAGAAATAAACTAAATTCTCTAGTTATCCTCCAAAGCCTCTTGTCAGGAAAGGACTTTTCTTATCAGAAAAGAGATCTTATTAGGAGAAGCAGGGATGAGGCCCCAGGCAGGTCTTTGTACCTTCAAAAGCAAAGGTCTTCTACTAATTTCCTCCCATAAGTACTTTCACACAAGGGAAACATTCAAAGATATAACAGGGAGAAAACAAAAAGATCCACACTCCCTCCCCTTGATTGTTTCAGGTTAATAAGCCAGAATTTGTGCAAATGGATTGACTATGATGGCCACATGAATCTGAGCCTGCCAAAAAAGATTACTCCAAAAATGAGCACAAAATGGACAAGTCAATGCCACACTCAAATGGGGTCATGATCTGCCTGTCACTCACTGTCTTCCTAAAGACATCAGATGGCATAACCTCCCAGGGTCTGGGCCATCAGATGGACTGTTAAATCTGAATTCATTCTGTATGGATGCAAAATGTACTCGATTTAGTCAACTCAAGAGAGGCTGGAAGCCAGCAGTGGGTTCCACAAAGGTTTTAAAATTATTTGCTGATCAAGGAGACTGTGAGCCCCAGCCAGCATACACCTGCAGAAGCTGGGGAAATATTCATGGGTCCTTGATCAAGGGATCCAGATGTAAGATTGGATTGGGCAGGACTGTGGGAGTCATTAATGTGTATGCATGTCATAGTGTAGGGTCCTTCCTCCTGGGACTCAGGCACCTCTTCAATCAAAAATTGGCTGAAACCAAGAATATGGGAAAGGAGATGTAATATTTTATGGAGGTGATTGCCCCCAGTCTTCTTCTCATCCATCCTTGATTTCTTCTGGTTTCACAGCTGAGCAGTAAGTACCCTTGTCGGATGCCATATATTTCATCTCTAGTGCCACTGTGTTCTATTACCTGTCTCCAGAACATTCTGAATTTTCTGTGGGTCAAGCCTCTTGGATTCCACTCCTGCCCTGGTCCTCATCATGATAAATGTGCCCACATGGCCTTCATTGTTCCAGTGCCCTCTCATCCCTATTGCTCAGTGTGCCCAGCTCAGTAACAGCTTCTCCTATCACCAGCTCTGGCTTATAGAGGAGTAAAAACCAGTGAACTTTTTGGTGATTCTGGTGCTCCCGAACCACTGGTCTTAGAAAATGGTATCTTTGAGACTTCCTTAGATAATTTGTTGAGTCTCCTGGCTTTACATGACATATCCACTTCCTAAGGGACCTACAGCCATTAATTTGCATAGGTGTACACCTAGAGAAGGGAATACTCAAATGTTTGGAGGACTGTTGGACACAGGCCTGAATTAACACAGATACTTACAAACCTAAAGCATCACTATCCTCTCCTGCTCTGTTAGGGAAGGGATCAGATGGGGTCCGGGTAATAAGTGGAAGCCTGGCCAAGTCATGGCTTACAGTAGATCCTCTGGGTCCATAGGTCCACCTACTAGTCACTTCAGGGCCCCAAATGCATATTTATGGTTAACATACGTGGGAGTTGATGCAAACCCCATATTGGGTTCTTGATCTGTGAGATGAGAACTATCACAATAGGGAAGACCAAGTGGAAGCCTCTGGAATGGTATTCACATTTGGAGGTAATTCCCATAATTCTGACATTTCTGTTCATCTTTCAAGCCAAAGGCCGTGCAGGAATGTTTCTATAACAGATAGCCTTAGAAGCTAGAAAGAGTGTTTTCCCTAAAGATAGAAACTGCAGGAGACATTCCAAGATGATAAAATCTCCCTCCTCCCAGGAGAGGATTTTCTTACCTTCCAGAGTAATGAGCCTAATCTGGAGAAGAGGATGGGCATGTTTGCCAGCAACCCTTATAAGATTTAGCATTTCCTAAGCTTAATGTTTCTTGGCTGTGACACAGACCTGTGTGTGCAGCATCTATCCATTCCACATCACCCATGGTATTTGGGGGGGGGGGGGGCAATGGGAATCCATGCAAATACATTGTGCCATGACTAATGAATTATCTAAATTTATTTTTCCTCATTTTTCTCTTACCAAATTTATGGAAATGTAGAAACCAAATTTTAGGAACTGCTTGACTGCTTGGTTTAACACACCCTCCTCCAAAACAAGATAGTAAAATTTCTTTAGGATGGTAGAAATTAGTGACACTCTTGAAGACCTAAAGCTGGGGTTGGCAAATTAAAGTCCATAGGCCAAGCCCATTCTACCACCTGTTTCTCTAAATAAAGTTTTATTGGAACACAGCCATGTTCATTTGCTTATATATTGTCTATGGCTGTTTTTGCACTACAGTAGTAGTGTCAAACATTTATAACAGAGATTGTGTGGCCACAAAGCCTAAAATATTTATTATCTTGTACTTTAAAGGTTTGCTAAAATCTAAAGGTTGCAGGGTATGAAATCCACATCATACCTCAAATGAATTCATCAATATGGCTCCTGGCAGAAACCAAATGGATCCTGAAAAATGACAATAAAGTGCCACAAACTCAACAATAGTACCCCTAATAGCAGCTGTCATGTCAAATACATTGACGTTGTTAGGGCAAATTAACATGGGCTCAGGTACATGGTATGAAAAGAGGATCTGAAACAGTATTCATTCACACGGAATGGGCAACACTATATATTCATCATTTTGTCCCAGGGATATAGGAACCCTCCTGATAAAAGAGATAGGGATGATTTGGACATCCCACAAAGCCTCACATCTTCTACATTGATTACATTATGATAATTGGGCCAGATAAGAAAGAGTTGGCTAGCACACTGGATGCTTTGGTATGACACATGGCCCTGATGGTGGAAGGTAAACTGTGCCTATGCAGGGCCTGCTACATCAATACAATTTTTAGGGTTACAGTGGTCGGGGGCATGCCAAGACATCCCCTTCCATCCTTCCAAGTAAAAGATAAAGTATTACATTTATATCTCCAGCCATGAAGAAGGAAGGAAACATAGTGCCTGGTAGGCTTCATCGAGTTCTGGAGGTATCGTATGCCACACCTGACATTACTGTTCCAGCCTACAGACTGGGTAAATTGAAACACTGCATACTTTGAGTGGATCCAGAACTTTCCATCATGATCTAAGTCTCTCAGACCCACCACGTCCTAAGGTTGGGCTGGCCCAGCAGCAGCCCATCATAAAACGGAAAAGAAGTGTGCCCAGAGGGCACAAGGAAGCTGCAGGAACAGATTGCCCAGGTCTATGACTCCTCCCTTAGCTCATGTCTGCAGCTGTATTAGAACCACATATAACTGGTTAAAGGAAGAAAACAACAAACCTTGGTTTATAGATGGATCAGTACCATGGACTGCATGCTTACATACCCTCAGAATTCATACGTTGAAGACTTACCCCCAATGTGATGGTATTCAAGGTAGGGTCGTTGGGAAGTAATTAGGTTTAGATGAGGTCATGAGGGTGTGTCCCTTGTGATGGGATAAGTGCCCTTATAAAAAAGGAAGAAGCACCAAAACTCCTCTCTCTACCATGTGAGGATACAGAGAGAAGGCAGCTGTCTGAAAGCCAGGTAAAGAGCCCTCACCAAGAACTGAACCTGTGAGAAAATAAATGTCTTTTGTTTAAGCCACACAGTTTCTGATATTTTGTTATAGTAGTCTGAGCTGACTAAGACAGCTTGGTACACAGATGTGAGCAAAAACTGGATGATGGTTGCTCTAGAGCCTCACTCCAGGCAGTCTTGAAAGACAGTGGTGAGGAAAATTCTCCCAACAAGTAGCATTTCCAGCAGCATGCTTCATTGTCCTCTTTGTACAGAAGGATAAGTGGCCAAAGGTGAGAATATATATGGCTCGTAGTTAGTGTGATTAGCCTGGCTGAGTGGTCGGGAGCCTGGACACAAAGATTTGGAGATTGAGAACAAAGAGATTTGGGTAGTGGCATGTGGATGGGCATATGGCAGTGGACACAAGGTGTGAAGATCTTTACATCAAATGTTAACATCTACCAATGAGCACCCACCATGAATGAGGCACAAAACAACCAACAAGACAAAATGACTCAGCCATTTGAATCATCCACCCTGAGTTATTGGTCACCCCAGTGCTCATACAATAGGCACATGAATAGAGTGGCCACAGAGGGAGGGGTGAATGCTATTCACAGTCCCAACAGCATGGGATCCCACTTACCAAGGTTGGTAAGCTACTGCTGCTACCGAGGGTCCATTTTCCAGCCACCGAGAAAACCCTGAGTGCCTAATATGGCAATATAGTTTAAAGAATATACAGCTGGCCACTTAAATTCTTCCATTCTGGAAGAGCTAGAGATCCTTTTTAAGAGGAATAGACGTATATTCCAAGTATAGTTTTGCCTTTCTTGTCCACATGGCCTCAGCTAGCACCACTCTCCAAGGGCTTAAAATGTTTGATCCACCAACGAGGGATCTTACATAACATTGCATCATAAGAGGCACACTTTGCAGCAAAGGAGGTGTGGAAGTTGGCTCATATGGAATCCACTGGTCATATTACATAATGCACCACCCAGAAGCTGCCAGCCTTATAGAGCAACGGAATGGCTTGTTGAATATTCAGTTGAAACACCGCTTAAACACAATACTTCATGAGGATGGGGTACCATTCTCCAGGATGCAGTATACACATTAAAGACCTTTATATGGCATTGTGTGCCCAATGAGAAGAATGCATGGGTCTGGGAACCAAGAGGTGGAAGGAGGAATGATCTTACTTAACATCCCTCTCAGTGACCCGCTGGAGAACTTTGTGCTTCCCATCCCTGCAACTGTGTTCTTCAGAGTTAGAGGTCCTTTTTGCCAATAGGGGCACACTTTTGCTAGAGGCAGAGCAAGAATGCTATTGAGTTGTAAGTTATGATTGCCACATGGGCACTTCAAACTCCTTCAGTCCAGAGACAAAGAAGAAAAGCAAGGAATCTCCATTTTGACAGAGAAAACTGTCCCTGAATGTGAGGAGAGATAGAGCTCCAGGTTATCTACTCAGTGCCTGTCAGCTGGTCTTCCCTTCCAAATGTGAAGGTGAGGGGATGGTGCACAACCCTGGCCTAAGAAGGAACGGCGACAAGGGACTCAGACCTCTGGATCACTTTATCAGGTAAGCCACTGAGACCAGCAGAGGTACTAACTGATGGTGGGGGAAATCTAGAGAACAATGAGTTCCAGGTGGGGCCCAAGACCAGCTGTCATAGGCCCTTCTAATCTTTTTCTCCTAAATTTTCCACAGGACGGGAGCAGCACTCTGGGATCTCGGCAGAGCTGCTTGGGAATGTACGTGAAGAAGTGAGTCTGGTGGTGCAAATAGTGGACTGTGGACACAGAGACATCCACTAAGATCCCTATGGAAGAGAAGGCTTGTTCCTGCAGCTGTGAAGACTGCTCTCAGAGGACAACTTCCAGCTGTCAACTCCTCCAGGTTTTCTCAGCTGCAGAGAGTGACCTCACCCAAGGGCATGTCTTTCCTAGGGTAATACAACCAATGACCCATTGTGAGGAGTATAATATCTGTCATTTTCCACTCAATGGGGAAAAATCTCTGGTTGGCCAAACATAGTCAAGAGTTCCCCATGTAGTTGGCCAAGCTTTTGTTAGGTCCACATAGCACCACTCCCCCACTCCCAACCCCCAACCCAGCCTTGCTCCCTTTACCTCTTTTTTACTGTGGTTCACAAAGAAATGAGCTGCCCCAAGCCCTATTCAAGGAAAGATATGGTGTCCAGAAGATTCAGTTAGCAGCTTCAGTGTCAGCTCCTTCCTGCTCTGTGTCAGGGACAGATAGCCCCGAAGCAGAGGTCACTCCCCTCTTGGGGGCAGCTTGCATCCAGTGGCCCAGAAAGCTCGGCTATAGAGGCTCTGCCATTTCAGTCCCATTCCAGACATGTCTGATGGACAATATTTGCTCCAGAGTCCTCCCAGCCCCCATTAGATGAAGCTGTATTAGTGGACACTGTGATTCAGTTCTCTTTTCTGCCCAATCCTGTTCCCTTCCCTTCCTTTCACAGGTGTTGAACCCTGATGAACGTCTTGCAAACCAAACTCTGTTTCAGAGAACCCAACCTACAATGAAAAGAAGGGGGGAAATGTGAATTAAAGTCACCCCAAATCACAATTTCCACCATAAATATAGAGTGTGTCTCAGACACATGATAGCTCTGTCATAAGTATATGAAATCAGCCAAATAAATTGTAAACTGTTAAGTCACCCTTCTGTTTACTCAATGACAATGTCAAAATCTCAATGTTTTCATCAGAATAAAATATAAAAGCCTGTCAGTGCTGCATCTAAGTGATGTGTAGCCCCCAAACGTTTTAAGAATGCTGGATTTATGCCATCCAGACACATTGACGTCTACTATTTTCCTATATATACCTCTAGATCTCTTACCTGGGGTGTTAGTTATCTATTGCTACATAACAAGTTACCACAAGCTTAGCAGCTCAAAACAACACACATTTATTATTTCAGTTTCTGTGAATCAGGAATCTAGACACAGCTAAGTTGGATCCTCTTTTTAAGAGTCTCCCAAAATCTGCAATCAAAATGTTGTCCAGAGTAGGGTCTCATCTGGAGGCTCAATAGGGGAAGTTCACTCAATGGTTATTTGCAAGATTCAGTTCCCTATGGGCTACTGGCTGAAGGCCTCAGTTCCTCACTGGCTGCTGGCTAGAAGCCACCACCTCCACCCTCATCCCCATTCCCTGCCAGGTGGGCCTTTCGGACATAATGGCTGTCTTCACCAATGTGAACAAGCCAAAAAGGCAGCATAGAGAGCCCAAATGCAAGACAAAAGTCACAATCTTTTGTAGCCTAATCACGGAACTGACATCCCCTCAGTGTTGCTGTATTCTATTGGTTAGAAACAAGTTTCTCACAGGAAGAGGGTTATACAAGGCTGCAACACCAGGAGGCAGACATCCCTGGGCGCCATTTTGAAGGATGCTCACCACACCATGCATCTATGTGCATGTTAATAGTTGCAAAACTGGGGTCATATTGTTCTATAATCTTCAACTTACTAAAATGAAAAACAACTTCGATATATCACCTATTTATGATGATATAAATATCACCTATTTATGACTGCTAATGACAACATTGTATTCCACTGGATAGCTGTCACATGATTTGTTCATGAAGGCCTACTGCCAGCCATTAGGTTATTCTCAATATTTCATTTCTATAAATGACATTGTCATAAACATCATGTGTCTAGACGTGTCCACATTCAATTATGTACTTCCTAAGGAAAAAAATTTCTAGAGATGGGTGGGATTGTTAGGTTGAGGGAATTCTCTCTTTGAACACTTCTGTTATGTTATGGGATGTTTTCAACTCCAATTAATGGACTTGTTTGGTTAACGACAGGCCTCCACTCCTCTCTGTAAATCATACTGCTAACCGCTTCCAGGGCATGCAGACTGTGCAGGAGGTGCACACCTCCTTCCTGGTGGGTCTGCACACTTGTATTCTCACTGATCATCAATTCTCGTATAAGTGCCTCGTATAACAGGGCTTCCATATATCGCCAAATTGGCCTCCAGAGGTGCTGCTCCAATTTACCCTCTCTGAACAGTATAGGGGATTCTCCCCCATTTAATATCTATTATGTGGGAAGGTGCTAACCCATCCTTAGTGAGGTACACACTTTCTAGGTTCTTTTTCCTAATGATGCAGGTTTCATGTTGATCCAGTTCCCAGATGGCCCTGGAGCCAGGCAGAGATCACAGTGTGTGAATCAGACTAGATGTAAAACAACAGGGAGTGGTGGAGCCTATTGAGAGCTGGGAAGCCTGTGGTCCCCTCGAGGTTTTCAGTCTCAAAAACATTTTCAAACGCTTGGCTAGTCCAAGAAAATATTTGGGAGGCTCGGATTAAACTTGGGCTATGAGTTTATGACCCATGATTTACACTTCAGAGAAAGACAGTGGAGAACAGTTATTGCCTCTGAACATGGAAAAAAGGAAAGAAAAAAAAAAAAGCATTGCCTAAGCAAAGCCAACTGCCTCAGACAGGTGACCCAAAAGCAACACATCCTTACTACAAAAAAAAAAAAAAAAAAAAAAAAAAGTCATACAAAATGGGCCAGCAGGAACTCCAAGATGGACAAAATGCAAAAATCAATAAGCCTTCTCTTCTTGGGAAGCAAAACAAGGTGTCATAAAAAGCATAAATGAATGAACAAACAGTGACAGCTTGTGGGAACAGTGTTCACTTCCTCCTTATCTGCCACAGGACCAGAGCTCTCCTGCTTTCAGAACCTGGGAGCAGTGGGAGACACACTTATAAATACTCTGCACTCGCCATGAATTGCAGCAGCTTCAATTCTACATCCCTGGGGGACTGACTATAGGAATCCATTAAGTTAATGAGGGGTTGGGTGCAGCTATATCTGTGCAACATGTGACAAGCGTCACCCCATAATTGAATCAGGGATCTTTTCCAAAGACTCTGGGGGAAGAGTTCTGGTTTCTATTTCTTAATACCATAGCACTGGGCACAGTGGTGGGCACATAAAGGGATGATACCAAATAGTGCCTCATGGCCAGTGCATGAGCTGTAAGGACATGGATGCCGTATTAATATCACTCCCGTCCTCCATTCCCTAGGAAGCGAGCAGATTTGCAGTTTTATGTACCTTCCTTGGGGGAGGGGGGAAAGGCACCAAGAGAAAGGCTGATTCTTGGTCTAATTATATGTCGGGATAACTGGGAAAGTGGAAAACATTTCATATCTTCTAACTCTTCAATTTGAATAGCTGGAAATGCACATCTACTGTTGTTGTGCCCAAATCAGGGACACTGCATTGATTTTCACCGATAGTGCAAAGTGTCCATCTATTATTGATTTCCATTATGGATTATCTGAAGAACTGCTCAAACTTACTTCCTCCACCAAGGCTGGAAGGGGCATTAATAAAAGGACCCCGCTGCACAGATAACTTGGATCTTCCAACCAGTTTTAGGTGATCCATGGTCATCTCCTGTTTTGCTTGTCTTGAATACTGATTGCTGGAGATGCTATGTCTACTTCTCATCTCAATCCCAGTTACAAGCTTGAAAACTGGCTGATGGAAAGTGGCTTCCGTGAGTCGAACACAGGTCAATAAGCAAAATGCAAGATTCTTGTCCCTCGGGTGCTCCTGTGCTCTCTAGGTTCACATTCCCTCAATCTCTCTTTTTGACCCTCCCTGGCCCAGGATCCACCCCCGCACAGGCTCAGCCCTGTAATTCCATTTCATTTTTGGAGACCCTTGTCTAGCACGGCGCCACCTGGTGGCCCCTCTCAGCGATTGCAAAAGCCCAGAAAAGTCAACCAAATGAGTGAGGATGAGAACATCCTGGATTGATCGCATGAAAGAAATCAAATGAGGGATAAAGAGAGATAAATTCCTCCTTTTGCGGAATGGCCCATAAATCCCCAACCTGTATGACAGCACAGGAAGGACTGATTCTGCAGAGACTATTTTACAAATATCAAAACTATTCTCTTCTCCACGTCTTCTCTCAAAATACCTTTTACATCGTGTTTTGTCAGTGGACAAGGATCACTTTCGAGTGGTTAACCACTCCCAACGGAAGCCTTCTCTTTAGTGGCTTCTGAAAGCAAAACTGTAAAATGGTTTTCTACTATCTAGCAAATTATGATGAATCATCAATATTATTGATACTTAATTCCTGCTTTGCACAAAGCGTCTGGCTCTCACGAAGGCTAGCTGCGTGCTATAGTCCTGGATCCCAGCAGGTACTCTGCTGTGAGAAGAAAAAAGGAACAAAGTGGCAGTTACCTTTTTAAGCAATTATCTGGTTTTTTTTTTTAGCTACGCTTTGGAAATGACAACGAAAATGTTTGTTGGATATGATTTTTACATTTCTCTACCTTTTAAAGTGGATGCTGCTTAGTGATTTCCACCACATCATGATTTGTGGTCAATTACATTCTAGAAACAAAGAAAAAGAAGTTCTTTTCCATCAGCTTCCTCTTTCCCATTGGTTTCCTCGCCCAATGCATGCCCCTAATGGATCTTGAAATGAATATAGTGGTGCTGTTATTTTCTTCCTTTGTGCACACACCTCTGCCAGGGCCAGGCTCCGTCTAAGCCATGAGGACACTCATCCTGCAAGGAGGACGCCTGCCCCTGGGGCAAGCAAACAGGAAGTAAGAAAGAGGAGGGGACGATGTGTCCCCCCTTTGCTGGGCCTGGAACCATAAGAGAACGTTTTCTTTTGAAATGAGCCTCACTACAGAAAATAAAAGAGAACCAAGAAGTTGGCAATTCAGGTGGAAAGGTAGGGTGGCAACACTAGAAATGTGGGAGCTCCTTAGAAAAAGCCAGATGGGGACGCCTGGGTGGCTCAGTCGGTTGAGCGTCTGACTCTTGGTTTTGGCTCAGCTCATAATCTCATGGCTTAGTGGGTTTGAGCCCCACATCGGGCTCTGCACTGGCAGCACGGAGCCTGCTTAGGATTCTCTCTCTCTCTCTCTGCCCCTGTCCCACTCTCTCTCACTTTCAAAATACAGATAAACTTTACAAAAAGTACAAGAAAAAGCCAGATGAAGCCCTTTATACCTTTTAAGTACAAAATTAAGTGCCAAATAAGTACTACAAGACTCATCTTAAATGGTCCACAGTAGGGATTATTCACACAGAGAACAAGGCAAAAGGAAGGATATTGTAAAGAAAGCGTTCTGAATCCAGCTGTCAGTGGTTCGTCGTCCGTTTTGCCCGCCCCCGAGCACTCAAGAACCACAATCCACACAAACAGCTGAATCCATGGACGTGAGCCAGTGTGTCCCTCTGGTAAAATTTAGAGACTTTGGCCAAGGATCTTATGGGCATTTAGAGAAGTATAATAAGCCTCTCTGGGGCCTTTCTGGATCTGAGACCCTGGCATTTTCCTTTTGGAATAAAACTGAAAGATCAAGCTGGCCTTCCTAATCTCTCTTGGATGTACGTTCTGCTGTACTGGGAAAACCACATAGCATTTTTCTGACTCAGTGTGTGAGTAACTTAAATGCTCACAGGGACTGCTGTTATGTGCCCAATTTACCTCTGGTGATGTCAGGTGGCTGGAGGCCATGGCTGCTCCCAGGGCCACTCAGGAAAATTTACGAACCTGTTTTCAGAAGAAAGAATGACCCAGAACTTACTTGTCATGTCAGTGAATTTCCAGAAACCTGCAAAATGGACCATATTTCTTCCATTGGATCAAGGCTATGACTGGGGTTCTGTTACTGACCAGCGGGCTTGGAAGCAAATAAATGCTAGCTATTACCAATAATATGTGGATATAAAGGCAGATACACAGCTACAAATCTCCATAATCATTTAAAATTATCAAAATCATCTCCCTGTTGGTGAACATCTGCTCTTAAGCTTTAGTTATACATGGGATCCCAAAGCACTCTGAAGGATATTTGTAACAACAACAAGAACAAAACAAAACAAAACAAAACAAAACACGCAACACTACTAAGCCGTAAAGATAATCTTTCTCCCAAAAATGTCAACGACAATAAATGTTACGTAGTAATAATGCCTTTAGAATTTGGAAGAGTTTGAGACAATTTGGATTTTACTGTTCAGATTAAAAAAAAAGTCTGGGGGATCTTAAATTATTGCCTTCTTTTTTCATCTCAATAAATTTCTTCCCACCAAAAAAAAAAAAAAAAGTGGGGAGGGGTTAGATATTCCAAAATAGGAAGTGGTCACATAGCTACATTCAAAGTGAGGGTCATTCTTCTCAAAGAGAGCTGTGTACAATGAGATGCAAGGACTTTATGTGTGTGGATTTGAAAAGGAAGGATGTCTTGATTATGTCCCTCGTGTTTGTCTTTCCCCCTCTGCCCCTCATTTTAATACATCTTCAGTAGAGTCGCCTGCACAAAACCTTCAGTGGCAGAGTGTGAGCTATGGTGAGAATGGAGAGGAGAGTCAGTCCCTTCAGCCCCAGGAGCTGGGTGATTTGAAGCATCGTGTGGGTGGGAGGCTACTTCCTTCTCTCCCTGCACACCAGTCACCCCTTTGGTCCAGAAGCTGGGACTTGGCTGTGACACAGAGCCACAGAGAAGTCCGGGTTCCATGCTGAGCGGGTGGCATTAGGTGAGAACAAGAGGAAAGCATCTCCAGGGCTCCCAATGCCGGTGGGCAAAGTTTTATGGATTGTGTTTTCCTTCACCAGAAACGGCAGTATGAATATTAGGCAGCTGCTCACAAAACATCAAAGAAAGAAATTGCAAAACCAATTTTCTTTACTAAATACGTGTGTTTCTATTGGGTTATTAAGAAAGAATATTAAATTCTGGCAGAAAAAAATTCAAGGCAGGGAAAATAGGCGCAACAAATTGTAATGACTTTTTTTTTTCCTGATCACAGAGTAATTTATGGTCATTGTAGAAAACGTATAAAGTGGAAAAAAGTGTGGAGAAAATAAAAAGCAACCCAAATTTCACCACCCGGAGATAACCACGCCTTGCATTTTACATACTGTGTATCTTTTCTCTTTTTGCATTATCCTAAATAATAAACAAAAGCCCGGCTGTAACGAACACTTACTTTATGCAGGCATCCTCCTAAGTACTTGAGTTACCTTCTTACCAAAACTCATGAGCTAAGTAAGTGTTATTATCTCCCCCATTTAATATCAAGAAGACAGGAACTTAGATCAATATCACGGAAAAAGCGAAGTTCCAAACAGGAATCGGTGTGATCTCAACATCAGCTCCTGTCAGGACCTTTCAAGGTGTGGCACAGGGGCCAGCGCTGGTGTGTGAACTGTACCCTCCTGGTCCATGCTGAGACAAGCACAGAAACCGAAGACAAACGTTTAGAAACATTCACAGCAGTTCCACGTTTTGCAGCATCTGTGTGTGCGATCAGGGACTCCCCTCGATGAAGAGGGTTTAGGGGTGCTCGACAGGCATGGTGAGCGGCGCTCGGTGTGAAATGCCCACTAGTGGGTGCTTTGCAATCAATGACACTTAAGAGCGAATAAAAACCCCGGTCCGGTTCCACTAATAGTTTGAGAAGCTCTACGCCAAGCCATGTCTTTAAATGTAGGTGTTATCATAATTCAGCTGTGGTGAAGCCAGTGATCAGGAGACCGTGACCATTGGAAAGATGCTTTGTTACAGCTCCCGCGAGGAGAGCACAGGCCGTGCCACACAGGGCCACAGCGTCCTTCAGGAGGCAAAGGAGTGGGAAGAAAACGTGGGCAAGAGCCTTTATTGTGGTTTTCACGGGAAGGAACAGGTTGTGGCTTAGGATTCACTTGTTTGTGTAATTTCAGGGGACTCTGGGGCACAGGGGCTGTTTCTGGCTGTCGGGTATGAGGCCTTGGGGTGATGAGGGCACAGAAATAGTGGCCCAGAGAATGAGAGTCCACAGAGGAGGTGGATGGGCTCTGGGCTCTGGATTGGCTGGTTTGCATACGAAAGGCATACTCCCAGGCAGAACCCTTACTATCTCGAGGAATTGACTAGTCCTCCGAGGGTACTTTCCAGGGTCAGGGAAGCCGTAGATGTCAAAGCATTAGAATAGAAAGATCTGCTTAATTCAGATCACTGTGCTGCCTCCCTAGGGCGATAACAAAGAGATAAATGTGGCAAACTAGGGAGTGGAGAAACCGGAAGACATCAACAACGTGGCACTCAGCTTCAGAAACAGCTCTGTTGCCACGGACTCGGGCATTTCTGGTCAGTCCGCACAATTATCTGAAGGCAGGGCTAATGAGGACTGGTGTGCAGAGCTGAAGACGGGAGAGAAAAACCCTGCGGTGAGTGGTCTCTTCCGTTCCCTTTGCGGCAGATCCCGCCACTTACCCCTCACATCTGCGCTGCCCTTGTTCCATAATGGACTATTGAGCTGAGCGCCCAGAGAGCCAGAATCAAGGTCTGCTTCATGCTTGCCCTGCAGCTGGGTGAGGTCGTGTGACAGCATTCTTCTGGCTGAAGGGGACTAAGCAGAAGCACCGTGTGGTAGGTTTCAGGAAGTTTCCTTGCTTTTTTATCTCTTCCTCCATTCTACTGCTTGGAATCTGGATGCGATGAGCCATGAGGAAGAGCCTCATCAAAGGGAAAGCTGGAAGGACCTGAATCCTAAGAACGTCAGGAGCACCCTGGCCTAAAGCCAGCCCTGCCTGCCTCCTTGGGCATTTGCACAGGAGAGAGAAATAAACTTGTTTCGAATAAGCCATTGGCATTTAGGGTTCACTGTTGCTTGCCGCTTAACCTAATCCAAATACACTCACGCAGCCCAAAAAAAACACTGTCTCTAGATCTTCCTGCAGTTTCCCAGTCTGCTTTGTCCAACCAGACTGGGGGAACTGGGGAGACAGGATGTGCAACCACAAAGACTCTGAGGCAGGAAGAGGTAGAAGACGACGCCCAAAGGGACATTTTGCAAGAAATGCATTTGGGTCCCAGGGCACTCTCCTTTGGCCACTGCTTTATGCCAAGATCCTAGCAGGTCGATATACCACTGAATGCTGCCACCGCTTTGAAGACTATCCCATCTGGAGTTTGCTGTAGAGATGTTATTTCACCGGGGCGCCTGGGTGGCTCAGTCAGTTAAGTGTCCGACTCTGGCTTAGGTCATGATCTCCTGGTCTGTGAGTTCAAGCCCCACGTTGGGCTCTGTGTTGACAGCTCAGAGCCTGGAGCCTGTTTAGGATTCTGTGTCTCCCTCTCTTGGCCACCCCCCCCAATCACTCTCTCTCATTCTCTCTCTCAAAAATAAAATAAACACTTTAAAAATTTTTCTTTAAATGATATTTCACCAGGGCACCTGGGTGGCTCAGTCGGTTGAGCATCCGACTTTAGCTCAGGTCATGATCTCACAGTTTGTGAGTTCAAGCCCCGCATCGGGCTCTGTGCTGACAGCTCAGAGCCTGGAGCCTGCTTTGGATTCTGTGTCTCATTCTCTCTCTGCCCCTCCCCCACTTGTGCTCTGTCTCTCTCTGTCTCTCAAAAATAAATAAAAATGTTAAAAAAAAATAATAAAAAAATGGTATTTCACCAAGCATGCTCACCAAGTTCATTGTTGCCACTGGTCACAGGTGTGCTGACGGTGACCCATGCTGATTGCTAAACAGAGCCATGTAAACTCCCACTAAATAAACTTATTAAACACAAAAGCCATACGTACTCAGAACTCATCACTTCCTAATTTTATTTTCTACCTTTTACTACTACCTATGCCCTTGAAATGATTTCATTTATCACACGTATGTGATGGACATACCATACCATGGTGTGCCACTGCCCACCCTTCCCAACATTGCCTTCAATGACATGATGTTGGTGGCTTGAAATTGGCCACGGGGGGAACCGGTATTCATTGGGTTTCTACAGCACTAGATAATGTGGGACCAGAAGAGGAATAAAGCTCTCTACCCCTTGGGAGTTTACAATCTCCTCGAAATGTCATGAAAAACGAGGTGAAATTGTGCATGTGTGGGACACCTGGCACGGAGTTTAGCTAGGGGACAAGACAGAGAGGATCCTGTTCTCAGCTCTAAAACTCTAAAACTAGCAATGGGCCTGTGGGTTGTCCCTTGATCTCTGGGTCCCAGCATTCTCTATCTGTAAAATCCCATGGGACCCCGAGCTCCACAAGGGCAGAAACTGTGCCTGCAGTTCACCACTGCCGCGTGGGCTTCTAGCATAATTCCAGACACACCATAGGTGATGCAGCAATATTTGTTAAGTGAGTGAATGGACAGGGGGCATGCTGTCCACCCAACTTTCCAGCTCTGACAATGGAGAGGTCTGTGATCCAAACAGAGGCTAGGAAAAGTGATACAAGAGGGAGAGCCAGGGATGGCTGACAAGAGCCAGCTTCCTTGGATGCTCATGGGGAGGGAGTCATGCTGGCATTTGGGCAAAGTTGGACGAGCTGATTCAGACATCCCAGTTGTAATTTTGCTCAAGCACTGTTGAGAATCATGAGAGCACATTCCTTTTCATTTATCTCTGCCATCTGGTCCTTGACTTCATGTTTTGGTTCAAAACCACCTTTAATCCTGACTGAAGACTTTGGAAAAATCCCAGCAAAATACTGAACCACCGCCCTCCCCCACCCCCCACCTTCTGCTATTACCCCCAGCTCCCCTGTGGAGCCCATTCCAAGTCCCTCCCAAGGTCTCTAGCAGATAATCCCAGAAACATTTACAGCACTTGCCTGGGTATATTTCTTTTCTTTCTTTAGCTAATATACAATTTTGCTATTTACAAAAGCTACAAATGGAATGCAAATGTGCCCATTTATTTTCCCATATTGTTATCAACGGGTTCTGATTTTGAAGGGGGAAATGTTGCATTTGTGAGAACATTCAAATTTGGTGTAAATTTCAAAAGGGAAGGCAGGTTCTCTCCTTATAGGAGGTGCAGAAATACAATAGCCTATTAGTCTGTTCCAACTATGATATTCTAAACTCTTTACCCCCTCCTAAACAGCCCCCTCCCCTCTACTAGGCTATTCAAAGCTCCTCCTTCAGAGATGTGAAAACACAAGGCTATTACCACTCTAATTTTTCCTTAAGCGTTCTAAACTGCTTTCTGAATGAGTTCAAGGGTGTTCAGGACTGGGTCAGAATTCTGGATAAGAAAATTATTATTTATCATTGAGGGGTTTGGGGTGTTTTTTTCTGTTTTGTTTTGTTTTTTGAGATTGGATTAAGGGGCACCTGGGTGGCTCAGTCAGTGAAGCACCCAACTCTTGGTTTCAGCTCAGAACATGATCTCAGAGTTCATGAGATCGAGCCCCGCATCAGGCTCTGTGCTGACAACGTGGAGCCTGCTTGGGATTCTCTTTCTCCCTCCCTCTCTCCCCCCACCTCTCTCTCAAAATAAATAAAAGTTTTTTTTTTTTAAAGATTAGATTAAAAGGACTGGTTTCTTCTGTGTGGACAGATAAAAATTGAGATTTATGATTACAGTCTCACCAGTGATGGAGGGTGTACTGTGAGTGAAGATAAATTTGTTCCCTGAATCCTGATATACCCAGGCCGAAGGGGATTCCATTAGAATCAAAGATGCTGCCTACTTATACATCCATTTAGAGCTGCCCAAAGTGCTGAGAGGACCTTGGCATTCCCACAATCCCAGAAGTCAATGAAGCCCAGAGGAGGCCAACTGCATTGCAATTCCCTCTCTGCCAACTGAGCTATCTTGGGCCATCGAGCCTCCTTTGAGCCTCAGTTTCCTCAAGTGTAAAATGAAGATGATGGCACCTGTGCAAAACGATTGCCAAGAGGTGTCTTTTTTGCCCCCAGGAAGTAGTTCAGATGGAAACTCGCCATATCTGGGGTGAGCGGTATAGAGAGTTTGTTGATGTGTCAGTGATACATACGGTTTTGGGGTTTTCATGAACTTCAGCTCTGGATGGGGGTCCCCACTGTTGAGGTCAGCAGCTGGAAAGAGAAGCACGCCCTTAGCCAGAGTCAGAGACAAGGAAGGGCTGCCTAATTGCTACGTGTGAATCCACTAGGTGCCTTGGGGGCTCTGCAGAACCTCCTGTTACTCTATCCCTCATTAATATGAACTTCCTAGGGCCTTATCAGTTGCCCAGATAATGAATATACTACCATTAATGTGAGTTAAAATGTTAATGTGTGGTAAAGACTTTTAATTTGCTGTCACTCCCATCTAACACCTGTGTTTTAACCCAAATACTAACTTAACCTAAAGATGTGATCACTGTGGGTTTTCCCAGTTTCTTGGAAAGACCAAGGCAGGAAAAGGGACATGTTTAAACGGAGGGGTCGGAAAGAGGGGAGCGGTCAGGATGGCTGAGCCAAGTATGTGTGCGTGTGGCAGTTAACTCAGCATCAGCAGCGATGACACTTACTGCCAATGCAATCATGTTCCCTCTTTCCAGACTCCAGGAAAAACTCAGTGTTCAGAGACAGCTATGAGGCAGCGAGTGTGCACAGGGCCATGCAGATTCAAACTGCCTCCAGACAGCATTGAGGTCAACTGTCATGAGGGTTCCCTATCACCCTCCAAATAAAATCCCGTCCCAGTAACTCTCAGTGCAAGGATAGCCTCAATAACAAGGATAGCCAGTTTTTTCCCAGCAGGTGTAGTTGAAGATGTTGCTCTGTGGGTCTGGTTACAAGCATTTCTCTATAAGGGATGGAACTGTCCAACAGTGTCCACGTTTCCTGTCCGGTCCTAATGACTCGTCTCAAGTGAGTCCAAAGAAGGAAGGCCCTGATTTGGATGAATTTAGGATCACAATAATCTCTCCATGCTGTTCAGCATAGTAAGAGTGTAGCTGGTAGAGAAGCAGGGAGCAGAGAAGAGAGAGGCCAGCCAGTTTCTTCTTGCTCTCTTGTGTGATCTTATTAATTAGTTATAAGCTATGCAGGAGACCATAGCTATAGTGCAGCTCACTCACATCCCATACCATAATTACATCTGTCTTCCTCCTAAACCATGAGCCACTAGAGGGCAGGAAATGTCTCTCTCTCTCTCTCTCTCTCTCTCACTCTCGCTCTCGCTCTCTCTTCCTCCCTCCTTCCCTCCCTCCCTCTCTCCTTCTCCCTCTCTCTCTCCTCTTCATAGCTCTAGCCTGAAGCACAGAGTGGCTAGCACTGGGTAGGTGCTCAATAAACATTGCTGAGTAATGAAGTGAATTAGTAAGTGATTGAAATATTGAGTAGCGTAGCAGGTACAACCTGTTCTTTCTTACCTCTCCCTGTTCAGATGTCACAACCATTCATCTCAGAAAAATAAAACAACAACAAATGCGATTCAACAACCCCTTAACCACCCATCAAGCAAGACAGAGGGAAAGATCAAGGCGATCAGAAGATGTGGAGACACGATGGTTAGACCATGTGGCCAGCCACACACACAGATGGTAAGCCCTCTTTTGATGCATGTTACCACCTCTAATGGACTGGGAGATGGGCATCCAACATTGTACCTCAACATCACACTCCAAGAAAAATATGGGGTATTCTGGAGAAGCTCACTGTAGGAATGGAGGTTTAAGAGGCTGGGAAAGGAATTAAATGCTGCCACGGGCATTGGTACACCCCTCCAATGGGGACAAGACGTCTGCTCCCCACAACCAAAGCTCTCCCCCTTTCTAAGGGCTGCTTCCCTTTCCTGCAGAACCGAACTTATCTCCACTTCCAGGATCAACAACAGCTGTCCAGCAGCCTCCTAGCTTGGAAGCCTTGGTCCTGTCCCTCCTTCCTAACACAAAGAGGCAGGATTCTGGCCAAAACCAGTGCTTTAAAGGCCCTCTTACCTCCCCAAGGTGACCCTGAAAGGACTTAGCCACTGCCAGCCTCTCCCCAAACCCTCTGAGAACGGGCTCTGTATTGGTGGCGCTGAAGAAATAGCCAATCTGCACCCCCCCTTCATTCTTCAGTCCTTTCCAGGCAGTTAAGATATTCCACACAGCTTCTTGAACAGGACCCTTTTCCCCAAACTCAGACCTCAAAGACCCTTTCATAAACCCGGCCATCACTTCTGGGAAGTTACATTTCCTGATTTCAGGATTGTTACAATTAGTGCAAGAAAAAAAAATTAGGTAATTATCTAATTCCAGTAAAACTTAATGGGGCCCTTCCCAGGCTAATGGTTGGTGCAAAATGTAATTTGAGTTAAATTGTCTAAGGCTGGAGAAGCGAAAAATATTCGGCATGGGGGGCATATTTTCTAGGAGGCCTTTGTGGGAGCCATATTTTTTAGGAGGCCTTTAGATCAAGGTAGGACTGGGTGGCGGGGGTGGGGGGTGTTGATTTTGCAAGGAGAGGGTAAGAGCTGGGGAGAGGAAGCCCAGCCCAGAGTTAGAAGGGCGAGGGCCAAGGCAGGGTGGGCGCTGAGTCCGCCATTGTGGGTAGAGCCGCCACTCCGGCAAGAGCCCAGAGTTCTAGCCAAGGCTGTGTGACCTCAGGCAACTCGGGGAGCCTCTCCGGATCCACTCTCGGCTGTATCAGTGGTGACCAAGATGACCGCCCTGAGGGGGTGGTTTCTCACGGGCTGAGCACCTGGCCCTCAAATTGCAATCTGCATCTCCGCCGAAGTTGGCCTATCTTAGGTATCTTTTCTCTCCTCCCCTTCCCCCACCACCCCTCCTAATTCGTCAACTGCTGAAACATCTGCCTGGTTGAAACCGCCTCCTCGCCGAGCGCTGGGGGCAGTCCCCAGGTGTAGGTCTTTGTGTCGCCAAAACTTTGCAAGGAAGCGAGGGCGCTGGACAAAGAGCGAGCGCGGGAGGGCGTCTGCCAGCCGTCTAGGGACGCCGGGCGGTGCGCGCTCTTCCCTGGGCTCAGCGCGGTACCCGGACGCCCGCGGTGCCCCGAGCCCAGCCTCCCTAGGCGGGGAGTGGCAGGTTCTGGCCACATCCCAGCGCCCTCGGGAGCTGAGAGAAGAACCAGGCGGGAGAAGCAAAGGCGGATGGCTGGACATTGGAGTTGACTAGGGTGGGAGGAGGCGAGCTGAGGCGCGGAGCAAAGCTGTCAAACTGCACTCAGAGCCCCGCGCGGGGCGGAGGAGGGAGGGGAGGGGAAGGGGAGGGAGGAGAAGGGAGGGGAGAGGAGGGGCGGGCAGGAGCGGAGAGGGAGCGAGCGGGCTCGCCGCGCCTGAGCAACCCCTGTCTGCCGCTGTCGCCGCCGCCGCCGCTGGCCCGCACTCGCCCGGAGCGCAGGGTGTCTGCCCCGCTGCGCGCCGCGCGCGGAGGCTCCGGCGCCCGCCGCTGCGCCCTCCAGCCCCCGCTCCTCGCGCCGGCCCGCGCGGGTCCCGGCGGGCGCGAACCCACCATGCAGCTGCAGTTCCGGAGCTGGATGCTGGCTGCGCTCACGCTGCTCGTGGTCTTCCTCATCTTCGCGGACATCTCGGAGATCGAAGAAGAAATCGGGTAAATAGCTGCGCCCAGGCCCGTGCGGAGCCCTGGCGGGATCTCTCCCACCCCGGTACTCCGCCCCCCACACCCGCTTTGTGTGCGCCGCGCCCCCCTAACGCTCAGCTGGAGAAGTGGGGGGGAGGTTTCGGCCCGGGGAGGCGGTGCCGGGGGACCGGGACGGTTTGGGGAGCTGAGGATGGGGGGCGCGGCTGCCGTGGGGTGTCCCCAAGCGGGGAGCACGGGCAGCCTCCAGCTGGCCCGCGTCAGGGAGCAGACTCGCCCACCCTACCCCCCTTCCCTAGCTTGTCCGCGGGCGCTGTCGCCGGGTCGAGGGAGGGCGCCGGGGAGTGTCTGGGGTGGGCGGAGGGGCCGAGAGTGGAGGAGGCAGGAGTTTCTTTGTCTCCAGCTCGGCCGCTTTCTCGCCTTGGCAAAGTGGGCAGGGGGCGCGCGGGGATCTCTGTGCTGGGGGAGGGGATCCCCGGGTCGGAGCGGAGGGCGGGGGCTCTGCACTGGCTCCCGGGAAGGGGAGTGTCCCCAGTACCCACGGACTGGCACACGATCCTCCCGCCGGCCCGGGAGCCCGGCGTTGGGGCGCCGGCTGGTACCGCTAGAGGCGGAGCGCTTGGGGCTGCGCTGAGACTCTCGCTGTCGCCTGGCTTTGGACGCTCAGCCAACCCGGCGGCGCCCCCTGCGCCCCCGGGTTCCCGTGCGCTCCCCGCGCCGATACCGAGACCGAGACCTTTCGAGAAAGTCTGTACCGTCGCCGGGGGGGGTCTTCGGGGGCCCCCAGGCGCGCTGTCTCGCCCCGGCTTTTCTGGGATCTCTCCAGAGGTGGGGAGGGACCGCGAGCCCCTGCCCTTGGCGCGGGACTTCCAGGAGTGCGCACTTGCGGCTCGGGACGCACCCGCCGTGGGTCCGGGAGGCTGAGACTCGCGCCCCGCCCGGCCACCTCCCGCACGCTCCTCGCGGTCTCTCTGCTTCAGCGCCACAAAGAGCGTCCAACCCGCGGCGGGCAGGTGGGGAGGTAGCTAGGGTTCTGAGGGGCCCTGTGGAGAGCTTCCTGGCCCAGGACAGGGAAAAGGTGAGGTCGCCGAGTGGGCAAAAGGTCCCCTCTTCCTTGGGGCTACGGCCGAGCCGGAGCCCTACTCGAGTCTGCGCCGCGCGCGCCCCCTCCTTTGTCCCATTTGTTGCCTTCATTATCACAGCGAGTTTAGGGCCCGCTACGCCGACACGTCCCTCAAAAGGGGAACGCCAGGATCCCAAGGCCCTAAGGACCCAGACCCCAGACCCGGGGGGAGGCGCCCACCTCCTACTCTCTCTTCTCCCTGCCCCTTCCCATCTCAGGAACCCAAGAATTCCTTCTGTGAACTCCACAGCACTTCAAGAACCCCTCTGTCTGCCTCTTCTTCGTCCTCGGTTTCCCCAAGAGCTCCGCAAACTTTCACAAATACTGTTCAGTTAATACATGACGTTCTCCCAAGCGGAGATAGAGGAACACGCTACTTTCCGGAGCTGTTCGCCTCAAAAACCAGGGTCGGAAAGGAAATCAGGCAAGCCAAGTCTTGGGGTGATGGATGACCCGGTGGGGAGGGCCTTCCTCCCAGTTCTCCCTCTCTCCTCCCAGATGTGGGCTTGCCTGGCCCAAACCACTTGCTGGCCTTGCCAGGTGAGAGGGACGGATCAGCAGCTGCCCATTGTTCTACTATAAAAACCTAAGGAGTGCTGCACTCATTCAGGCATCCCTGGCTTATCCATTCCCCAAACTTTTACTGAATAGCTTCTACATGCCAGGGACTTTTAATTTTTAAAACAGTCAGGAAATCACTTTGTGCATAATGCTGCACTTTCCTGCCAAATGCGTTATAGAGCCCCCACACCCCACATCAGGTTACTCCAACAGTGTATCCAGGAATAAGCCAGAAGGCCTGAGCTAAGAAGGACATTTGCATATATATATTTAAAACCCGGGGCTTTTCTGCTATGCGTGTGCCCCTGGAGACCTGTTTCATTGGGAGGTTCCCTGTTTAGGCTGACCCTGGGGAAAATTGTCAGACAGGTCAAATGTGTTATCTTCTGTGGCATTACCCTTCCTTCTTGGTGCCCCTGTCCTCAGGGTGACCCCTGGCTAGACCACTTGTGACCCAAGCTTGAGAATATCCTCCCACTTCAATCCCTCCCCCAGGCTGCCCCACAAGTGTTTAAGTGGAGTGGAGCCGTATCTAGGATTCACCGTGACTGGAGGAAGAAGGACATGGGGCAGAAGACTAGAATCCCAACAGGTCTGATATCTGCTTCAAAGCCAGGTTTCAAGCTCAGTCGTGTATATAACCCTTGGAACCAGCCCATCTTTGAGTAGCCAGTAGGGGCTCAGTGGGTTAAGAGCCCTGGCACAGTGGCCAGTAAGGGGCGCCAGGAGTAGGGTTCTGTCTTCCTTATCATAGTCCTTCCTGGGGGACCTGGAATCACACTGAAGACCATGGTGCTATTATACCAGGCATGCCCACCCTTCCCCAACTTGACCTCCCCTATGCTAGGGGAGATGGAAAATTACCTGCTGGAGAAGACGATGGTTCTGTAAAAGGATGGCTGTTTCTGGAAGGCAGTGAAGAGTGGGGACCTTGTGATTTTGAGGAAGGAAAGAAGGAAGGAAGGGGAAGGGGAAGGGGAAGGGGAAGGGGAAGGGGAAGGGAAGGGAAGGGAAGGGAAGGGAAGGGAAGGGAAGGGAAGGGAAGGGAAGGGAAGGAAGGGAAGAAGGAAGGGAGGGAGGAAGCGAGGGAGGAAGGGAGGGAAGGAAGGAAAGAGGGAAGGAAGGAAGGAAGGAAGGAAGGAAGGAAGAGAGGGAGGGAAGGAGGAAGGGAAGGAAAGAGTGAAGGAAGGAAGGAAGGGGAAAAAAGGAAGGAAAAAAAGGAAGGAAAGGAAGGAAGGAAGGGAGGAAGGGGAAAAAAGGAAGAAAGGAAGGAAGGAAGAGAAAAAGGAAAGAAGGAAGAGAGGGAGGGAAGGAGGAAGGGAAGGAAAGAGGGAAGGAAGGGGAAAAAAGGAAGGAAGGAAGGAAGGGAGGGAGGGAGAAGAAAAAAAGGAAGGAAGGAAGACTTGTCTTTCTGGAGTAAATATTCAAAGGATTAAGGAATGAGAAGTGAACAAGGAAAGAGAATTGTATATGCATATCAGGTCGAAAAAACTGAGATACACTTTTCTTAAGTTCTCCATCCGCTTTCTTGTAAAATGAAGCTTCTGGTATGGTAGTCTCAGAGGTCCTGTCCTGCCCAAGTAATCGTATGATGGGTTATGAGGGGCAGGATTTTCTTTCCGAAGCTTTTTCTGAGAGACTCGTTTCTTTTCCTCCGTGATGGTTTTCAACTTCTAACTTGCGCACTTGTGAAAATGCCTCCCTGGGGCTGGAAGAGAAAAGGAAATGTAGAAAGATGAATTCTCTGCAAAGCACTCAAACAAAGAGCAAATTCAAATTCTACATCCAACGTTGGATGGGGCTTTGATAAAACAGCCCCCATGGATTCATGCCATGCCCCAATTTTTAGACCCAGTTGTAAGCTACAATGTTTTTCTGATTGTCCCCTGAGCTTCAGTCTTACATGTAACCCACAAGAGAGGAGCGTGAGGCACGGCTGTCTTGCCCACCATGGTGTCCCCAGAACCCAACACACAGAGCATTCAATACACATCTATTGCACTGGCCCAGTGATGGCCGTGCATGGCATCCTTGGGCAAAGCAGACACCCACACAGCCTTAGGATGGAAAGGAAGTGTGAGTTTCCCCCTAGGAAACCTCCTCCCTTTTTTACAGTTAGGGTAAATTTGACCCCGGGAAGCAACTTCACCTATCCAACATCACACCCTGACCTGGTAAACAGAGGCCAGGCCCGCACAGACCTCCATATTTGCAACCCAATCCCCTCCTGCCCAGAGGATCTCCATGAACATAAAAGAGTCTCTGGTTTCAAAGGAGGTAACTGGCAATAATAACAGTCATCGTGATAATGGTGAAGATGAAGGTGATGACGATCATTAGCATTTATTGATTTACTGAGTGCTTGCTAGGAGCCAAAGGCCATTCCAAGTGCTTCATAGATGTTAATACATGTTATCCTCATGGCCACCCAATGGTCACCTCCCACTGGCAACAAGAGCTACTATTTGTTGAGTTCTGTTGTGTCAAACATGGGCTAATTGCTTTAAAGTACCACTTCACTCAATCCTTACTGAACCTCCTTAAGCTAGGTACTTGTGGCTGTCTCCAAATTATCAATGAGGAAACTGAGGCTCAGAGAGGTTTGTTGATCAAGCAAGTGACCCTAGTTCTGTGAGAAGCCAAAGCCTGTGCCTTTTTTTTTTTAATTTTTATTTATTTTTGAGAGAGAGCGAGTGGGGGAAGGGCAGAGAAAGAAGGAGAGAGAGAGAGAGAGAGAGAGAGAGAGAGAGAGAGAGAATTCCAAGCAGGGTCCACACTGTCAGCACACAGGCCCACGTGGGGCTCAACCTCAGAAACTAAGAGATCACGACCTGAGCCAAAATCAAGAGTCGGATGCTTGACCGACTGAGCCACCCAGACACCCCACAGCCTGTGCTCTTGACCACCTTGCTAGACTGCCCTGCCCTGTGGGTTCTTTCCCCCTGTGCCAATAGTAGGCAGTGGGTCTTAGAACTTAACCCATTCCCCAGGGATCTTCCACAGGCCCAGAGATTTCCTGAGAGACTGGTCTGGCCTCAGAACCTTATAAAGAGGGAAGGTGAATAAAGAAGACTGTGGAAGCACTGAGCGCCTGTCTCCCCAAAATGCCCCATTGGTCCAGTCAAGTTCAGTAATGGCGCCATCCCCCTGGCTTGCCAGACAAGCTCCCATGCCATAGGCATGGGCATCCTAGGCTCACAGCTGGGGCCTTGGCTAAAGCTTCCGGAGGGAAAACTCTCATCCCTCTGCAAATCTGATTCAGATGTCAATTGAAAGAGAATGCTGGCATCTATGTGCCATATGATTGGGCATCCAGGGGCCTGGAGCAGGAGTGATAGTAAAGATATTTAACAACGGGTCTATTGGAAGAGACATCCAACTGGTCAGAATGGATGCCATCCAGTCACCCTGGCCAGGGGTCCTAGTGCACCTCAGGGAGACATCAGACCATGTCTGGGGAAAGTAAAGGCAAGTTGGGGGGCAGAGGTGGGGTTCTACCTCTGGTCCTTGGCTGTGACCAGATCTGGGAGCAGACAGCAACTGTGGCCGTCAGCCAAGAGTGAGGTGAGGTGCACCTTTTGGTGGTGGATGAGTCCAGGCTGATGTGAAAGAAAACAAGCTCTCCTCTTTGAACATTTGAAGTGCAGGCACTTTGTAAGAAGCATACATATTTGCTCAAGACGATACAATCTTTTTTTTCATTCTTTTTTTTTTTTTTTTTTTTTTTGGAAGAAGCTCATTCTTCTCCCCAGTCATGGTGTAGTTCCCTCACCTCGCGTAGAAATATGACTGGAGGGTAAAATAAGAGAGAGAGCTCTGGTTTTTAAGTCACTTGCTCCAAGTCCTCTTGCCAACTGTTCCTAGCATCAAATTTAAATTGTAAATACAGATCCGTCTTAGAAACCAATTCACCACTCAGGGCCTCTTTCCCCTTATAAAGCAGGGTTGCTAGGTTTTTAAAAATTATTTAGGTTTTACAAATTGGGGATGTTGTGAGTTGCCAATTATAAATACTTCTCAGAGAGAGTGGAATTCCAGAAGGGCTCTCATGGCTTTTAGCACGGTGTACAAGGTAATACATAATCTGGCCCCTGCCTCCTGTTTCAGCCTCCCTGGGTTCCAGCCATTCTGTTTTGCTTACAATTTCCCGGGATGAGCCATGCCTCCATGCCTCCATGCTTTTGCACATGTTCTTTCTCCTTTCTGGAAAAGCCTTCTTGCACATCCTATCCCTCCTGAGTCCCACCCCACCCTATCCTTCCTTCCCCTGCCTCCGCTTTCAAGGCTGAGGTCTGGTATCAGTTCCTTTGTAAAGCATTTCCAGACCCCAGACCCTCCTTGGACAGTCCGCGGTAGCTGCCCCTCCTGTGTGTTCCCTTAGCATGCTGTCACGCCAGTATCCACGCCAATGAAGAGAGACTCGATTCTGTTTTAGTTCTCCCTGCCCCCAGGCCCCTGGTGATAAGCATATGGTCTAGTGCATAAAGCCCATAATATATTTTTTTGGATGAGCAAGTTCAGGCCTAGGACATGGCGAAAATAAGCTTTCAGTCTTTCTGCCCCCAAAGGTCTATACTAGTCTAATAACAAGTAAACACCCTCCACTTAGTCAGAAGGCCCTGCTTTTTCCGCCATATGCATCCAACATGGAGAGCACAGCCCTGTTAAGGGCATTGTTCATCATCTTAGAATGTTGGAGGCGGGCCAATGGAAAAGCCTTTCTAGTTTGTCAAAGAAGGAGACCTGGTGGTACGTTCAGAACTGCCAGTTCAGATAAAAACCATAGCTGTAGAGACCCACCTCCAAGCCTCTGTTTAGCTCTTTATCCTCCACTGAGCCCCTTCCAGCCCTGCCACTGCCGAGAGTGCCAGTGCCCCCAGACGTCGTCCTTTTGCCCGGAGAGCAAGTGCCAGCCCTTGTGCACCTGTATCACCTTAATGCTTCCATACGGGTGCTAAGAGCAGACTTCACTTAGAGCCAACTATTTCCTTCCAAGGGCTGATCCCCAGAAAGGATGCTGGAAGTTGCATGTTTGAAACACTGGGAGTATAAGAGACGTGAGGTCAGGTCAATGTGTGTGATCTCCAAGACTTTTGTTATTAAGCATTTTTAACTGGTGTTCTGATTTTCAAACACTGAGCAAACCAGGGAATCGTGATGGATGGGTCAAGACTTGTGGCAGCTGTGTGGACCCTAGAGAAGCTCCAGAGATTCTGGAGGAAGTTCTGGAGACAGATGGAAAGACAGAATGAACATAAATGCCATGGTGGGGGGAGGGGGGCGCAGGAGGGGTGGACACATCAGGTGGCCATCTCCTACCAGGGGATGGGTAAGTCCATTTGTCCAAGAGAAGTTCCAGGGTGAGACACTTGGGTGCCATCTGGGTCCAGGAAAACTGTCTCCTGTGTCTGAATGACTGCCGGTCTGGGGCTTCTCCTTAAGTGTTGAGATTACTCACTCTCCTGGGTGGCAGCTGGGTTGGTTTTAAATTCTCCCCAGTCGCCTGCAATTCGTCACTAGGCTAGGAAGCTGCCCGGTGTCCTGACGGGACCTGTTTGTCCCCGCGCTTCAGCTGTCACAGACTTCACAGTGGCAAGGGGAACTGCTCCATCTGGGGAGAGAGCAGTGGCTGTGACGAGACATGTATCCTGGTGACATGCCAGCAGGAGCGGCCCTTCTGGACACTTGTCCACTTGGAATCCTGATTCGCTGCTCTTGGAAATCCAGCGTCCGCCTTGCGGGGTGGGTGTGGGTGTGAGGTCCTAAATTGCTTTGCTCTGCAAACAAGGAGGCTCTTGCTTTGATGCAGACTTTCCCCCAACACTTTTGTGTTCTTATTGGAGGAACATGGAGGCCCTCAGCCCTGCCTCTAGCCCCTTTTTGAGGCTTAAAGTTTTTCCTTCCCCTCTAGCCTCTTAGTCAATGACTAGGGGGTCGAAATGATCCTTAGATCAGTGGTCCCAAAGGCTGATCTGCAGACGGGTGGTGATCTGAAAGGGAGAAGAGAAAGAAAAAAGAGAAAAAGCACAATGCATCCATGACAGTTATGTTCTTTTCAAGTTGCTCATCACCATTGCTGACAATGACTCTTCTTTGTTCAGAGATGACGTCCTTTTTTCTTTGGGGTATTCCTCCCTGAAAGAGGGTGTCAGTAGATAGTGATTGTGACAGTCTTCCTTAGCCAAAGAGGTTGATAACCCTATGACTCCCCAAATCCCAATCTGGGGGAAACATTACCCATCCCTGAAATCAAACATACTGGGGTCCGAGTTTGCCTTGAAAGGTAAAGGGAGGTGGTTGCTTCTGGAAGCATGGCTTCACTACTCACACATCTTTTCTGCTCAGAGGCGGAAGCCAACAGAGAATAACGCATCACCTGTGGGTGTCTGCTCTGCGCTGAATGATACTCTAGACCCGTGAGCCTTCTTCACCCCTGTAGCCTTCCCAGAAGTCCTGTGAGGGCTGTGTTACTGCCTCATCCACAGATGAGGAAACTGAGGCACAGAGCAGTTAAACAACTTGGCCAAAGTCACACAGCCAGTAAACTGTGCAGAGCTGGGATTTGAACCCAGGCTCCGGGAAACAAGGAGAACTATCCAGAAACGATGTGCTAAATAGCATCCAGTAGGGAAGCAGGCATGCTCCTGCTCCAAAGGCTAAAGCTGGGAAACACAAAGGTCTGTGGGAAGCACCAGTGCCAAAAGAGACCCGCGGGGCGGCGGGCCAGTGCCGAGGCCGAGACAGCATCCTGCAGCCTAAGGACCACTGCCGCGTCGAATCACCCTGTGGCACAATGGTGCTCCCGCTCTGCCTTCTGTCTTTCTGCCTCCCCCAGCCACCTGCTTGCCCCGCCAAGTCTCATCACATCGGCTCTGGAGCACGGCATTTGTTTGCCTGTCTCATTACCAGACAGACAGATACACACTGAAGGAAGAGAGAAACAACACAAATGATTAAGGCCTGGAGGAATTTTCTTCTGGGGAAAGACAGAAGGGCTGGGGCTTTCAGCTTCCTCAGGCCAGGCGGCGGGGGGGGGGCTGCTGGCGAGAGAGGAAGGAAGCTGCCAGGGGAGGGGACAGGCTTCTGCCGGGAGGAGGTACCCACCCAAGGAGCCCTGTGGCCTGGGGACTGCCTCTGGGCCCCCCGTTCTGCCAAGAGCCCCACGGGTCACCCGCTGAAGCCTCACAACCACCCTCTTTGCCCATTTGCAGAGGAGGAAGTGGAGGCCCGGAGAGGTTCCAGGATTTACTGAGGTCACGCAGGTGGGGAAACTGAGGAGCTGGGGTTCCAGGCCGGTTGGCCTGATTCCACGGCCCACGCAGGCTGTAGCCACTTTTGTGCACGGCAACTACAAGGCGGCTGGTCCTGGTCTTCCAGCTCCCGAGGCCTCCTCCGTACACTCTGCACCACACAGTTTGTACAGGGGACTGGGGACATCTGACACTGCACACTAGACTCACGGCAGGGCAGGTGAGCCTCCGAAACGCAGCGATGGCCTTTGCCCTTGGGCGCACCGTTTCGGCAGATGCTGGGGGAAGGGGCAGCCACGCTCAGACTCTGCCCGGTGAGGCGTGGGTGTGTGTCGCTGGTTACCCATCTCCGATTTCAAGAACAAGAACATTGGCTGCACTCGGAGGAGCGATACCCAGGATTAATTCACACCTTCTCTCTCGGTAAATGCCACCGTGGCTTAAATAATGAAGGGAGGAGGCAGAAGATATCCAGAGAAAATGAGTTGGTAAATTCATCAGGCCAGTGGCTTTCATTTGCTGTTCTCCTGTGAGAAGCAAATCCTCTCCTATTGAACCTCTGCAGTTCCCAAAATTTGGGAATTGGTGCTAAGAGGACCCTGGGTGATGTCTGACTATACCCTGATGGGTAGATTTAGTTCCAAGGAGAAGCAAAGAGAAGGGTAAGAAAGAAACCTGCAATGGTGCCTCTATCCCGGCCCTGGGCAGGATGCCTCTTGTGCTGCTGTGCATGAGCACGGCATGCTGACAAACGGCCTTGCATGGGCCCGCGTGGTCCAGCCTTGGGGGTAGGACCAGCCAAAGCGCCACGGCCCCTTCTCCAGCCTGCCTGGTGCTGCCCACCAAAGCTCCGACCTCTGGCAGTGTCAGAATAACTCATTTAGGTCTTCCCTGCAAATTTCTCTCAGCTGCCAACCTGAGGGTTACTGTGAGAACATTGAGGCTCTGGTCTCTTGAGAAATACTTATTGCCTGTGTGACCGCAGGCGGGTGCCCTCACCTCTCTGAGCTCCACTTTCCTAATCTAAATAACGGGGTCAATAATATCCAACTCACCGTGTTCTGAGGATTAAATAAAACACGGACTATGGGAATGAAAAATAGTATAGCCGTTATGGAAATCAGGACGGTGGTTCCTCAAAAAATTAAAAATGGAATTATCGTACGATCCAGCAATTCCACGTCTGGGCGTCTACCCCAAAGAATTGAAAGCAGGGGCCTGGACAGGTGTTTATATTCCTATGTTCACAGCAGTATTATTTACGGTAGCCAAAAGATGTCCATGGGTGGATGATAGGATAAGTAAAATGTGGCATATACAACGGGATATTACTCAACCTTAAAAAGGAAGAAAACAACGTGGATGAGCTTTGAGGACATGATGCTCAGTGAAATAAGCCAGTCACAAAAAGACAAATAGTGTATGATTCCACTTACAGGAGGGGCCTAGAGTCGTCAAACACATCCAGACAGGAAGTAGCAAGGTGGTGGCCTGCGGCTGGGGGAGGAGGGAGCTCCTATTTAATGGGTACAGAGTTTCAGTTTTGCAAAACGAGGAGAACTCTGGAGACTGGTTTTACAACCACGAGAATGTACTTAGCGCTACTGAACTGTGCAGTTAAAAATGGTTAAGATGGTGAATTGTATGTTATGTGCACTTTACCACAATTAAAAACACACATACAGATGCGAGCCGCCGGAAGAGTGTCTGGCAGGTGCTCAACACCCATTGATTTATTTTAAGAGGGTAGTTAACGATATTAACCGAGCAACATCAATGGGAACGTGCTTTAGTTCAAAAAATAATATAGTGACTAAAAGCGTGGTGCGGAGGAAGTAGGGGGAGAAAAAGAAGAAGGGATGTAGACGTAGATTTTACAGAAATACAAACTGGTGTTTGTTATATTTGGACACACTTGCTGCAGGTGAGCAAATACCCAACACCTGGGATTTAGGATTGTGGAAAGTGCAAACGCATAATTTGTGTGTGTGTGCGTGGCGTTCTGTAAATACTTGTTGGTCTGCCTGCCTGTCTCCATTCGGTGGAGGAGCCCATGAGGTCTCGTAAAAGCCCAAGCCACATGGAAGGCACCAAATGGTGGGGGAAGACAGTAGGGCGGTGGAGAGCCAGCTCATCCTCCCTAGCAGAACGAGGTCCCTAGCTGCCCCTTTCCTTACCACCTGCATTGGGGTCTCCTGATCTAGTGTTTGGGGGTCAACAGTGAATCTGAAAACAGAAAAGAGCCCCCACATGCTAATGCCCAGAGATTTGGCTCTTTCTGGCCTAGGAAGGGCTGAGACACAGCTGTCTCTTCCCTTTTAGGCTCAGGCCACATGGTTCCCATAGCACAAGAGGAATGAGCAAGTGCTGTGGGTGGATTCCAGGGATGGGAAGTGCCAGAGCTGTGGCTCAGCATCACATGAGGGTGTAAGAACACACACACATTGCTAGCCCCACCCCGGAGGTTCTGATTCAGCAGGTCCCGAGTGGGGTCTGAGAATCCAAATCTCGAACAAGTCCCAAGGATCCTTGGTCCTTCCAGGCACCATCCTTTGAGAACCACTGGGCTAGAGCCTTGTCACTCAAAGGGCAGTCCTCAGACCAGCCACATGGCATCCTCTGGAGTTTTGGTTGGTGAAAATGAAAAATCTCAGGCCTCACCCCAGACCCAGACTTAATGAAATGGAATCTGCATTGGAACAAGACCCCAGGTAACTTGTGTATACACTCTCTCCATTGGTGGGAATAGTTGGTTTCTGCAGAGTCCCAGCCCAAGGCAGTGATGTAGGCCCATGAGACAAGGGGAAACCTGTCTGAGGATCCCTGTTACCCATCACAAAGTTGGCCTAGAGTTATGTTCAAATGGATGTCAAAAGACATTAATCATAATTATAGCCACTTGCTGGAGGCCTGTGTATGCACCAGGAGCCTTTCATACATTATTTCACACATTGATTATAAAGCCCCTGCAAAACCCACCTTATGGAGAGGTAAACTGAGACTGAGATAAAGTAACTACTTACTAAACACAAAAAAAAAGAACTGAATTTTCTCAAGGTCTAGCTGGCCATTTCCCAGGTGCTGGCAATTTAGCCCTAGAGATTAACCTGCTTCTCTCTCTGTGCCCCTCTCCCAGATGAGGCAAGGCAAGGAGAAATCCTAATCAAGTATTTAACTGACTTACTAAATCAGTTTTTAAGGAGGCTGCGGCCAGTCTGTACCAGAAACAACTTTGACCCAGGCCTAGAGCACGTGAATGAAATTTCTGGAGAAGCTGGACAGCAGAGCACTCCTCGACTGGATCATTAAGCCCCCTCATGAGCTTGACTGAGAGGTGGTCATTCACACAGCAAATTGCACTCCCTTTATAGTTGGCACATACAATAACACTCCCCTAGAGTTCTTGGGGTTCCCGAGTGTTTTTGGTGACCTGCCCAGCCTACAGTCTCATTCCAAACTGTGCTCTGTTCTGGAAAGCAGAAGATTTGAGGGAGGAAGCCTCTGGGGGCGATCTAAGACAAGTATAATGGAGCCTTTTAGAACCAACCTGATCCTTCAGGTAAAGACAGCCTCTGGGCAGGTCGGTAGCAGAGAATTTAACTGCGTTTATTTTTGCCGTTACTTTCTACTCGGGGCAAGGGATATTGGTATTCTATTTATGGCAGTGATATAAAGATTCCTTTTATGATAAATTCATTTAAATTTTTAAGTGAGTCATTGCAAAGTAAAGTATTAAGTCAATAATGTGGAGCTGGCAGAACACGTGAAGGTGGATCCAGAAAACAATTGACGTCTATGCAGCGACCACGTGCTAGCCTTACTTCTTCCCCCTGGTCACTATCTGCCCCTTTGGTAGCAAACCTTCGACAACTCCTTGCAAAATTCCTATAGAGAAGAAGTGAGTTAATCTTCCCCGAAAAGTACCTAGTGACAGATACATTTTCTCACTGTACCTGGGAAATTGCCCAGCGTACAGATAAGGAATGGTCCGATGAAATAATCTTGTGAACGACTCAAAAGACAAGGACAATTTCGACTCGAGAGACCTCCCCACGCCCAGCAATGCCACTAGGTTAGACCCCTATCTTGCCGTCTTAGGGCATGCTCTCCTGCTTTTTTGCACGATTCCTTGGGCTTTATGGGTCTTGTGTGTCTTGCATGGTATCTTTCTTGCCTGCCAGATAGTAGCCCGAGGAAGGCTGGGACCATTGCAGACCTGGGTTCCATTGTACTTCCAGCTCCCTGCAGGGTGCCTGGCAGAGAGTAAGTGCTGGGTTGGAGAAAAAAAGACGGAAAGGAGGGAATTAGCTCCTTGGGGTTCAGAAAGGCCCCTGACATCGACATCCTGAGATCATGTATATGTTTCTCTCCATGGCCAGAGGTGAGAAATGTATTGAGTTATATGAGCCCCTGCCATAGAACTGTCTTCTGTGGAATCCTTAGAGTTCTATCTTATTTATAGATGAAGCCCCACTTTCCTTCTTCCTGATTCCATGAAGAAAGACCAGCCCCCTGCTAAAGTATTCCTTGCAGGGTAATTCACGGTTCTATACCGGCTCCGTGGCCTGGTACACAGAAGCCAGAGGACTGGAGGGATGTGGCCAGAATCGGGAATCAGACAGGCTGGCTCCTGGCAGGCTGAGATTAAGCTGATAAAGAAGGAGATTAATAAGGGTCTGCAACCTCTTCCATCCTGTAGCATCAAGGAGGGTTTTTAAATCAATGCTGGTCTGACTGGCTTAATGGTACCTAATCTTACCTTTTGAAGCTGGAACATTTGGGAGTTGAGATCAATTGAGAGAAAATAAAGCAAAACGTGTTGACTTTTGGATTTCTTAGTCTTCATCAGAGTCCCATTGTGTAGCGTTGTTTTTATTTTCTGTCTTGGAAGCAGGCGGAGATTAGCCACAGAGAGGGTCGTTCAGCCTGGACGAGGCAGTGGTCTGTTTACTTTTGTTCTTACTGTTTTCATCTGCCACAAGATGATCTCCGCGAGGGAAGGATCCGTTTCTGTCCCGTTCACCAGTGTGTCTCCAGTGCAGGGCACGCGGTACAGGCTCGAGTGTCAGTTTCTCACATGCAACATTTCAGTGTAACCAGGGCATGCTATGCGCCACGGGCCAGTCCGCTGGAAAAGTCCATCTGCTCCCGATGCGGGGCCGGGGCAGAAACAGCAGCCTTACTAGGCGTTCACGGTGCCCCTGGAGAAAAGCCCCGGGAGGCTCCTTGGCGCCTACTTTTCTGTGACAGTGACCATGAGCTCCGTGCAGTCATCACAAAGCTGTGTGAGTAAAATGCATCCGACTCGGTGTATACAGGTGCTCACAAGCCCTCTGTTGGATGCTGGCGCCGTGCAAGGCTGAACCCAGTACAGAGAAAGGACTCAAGGCGTTTGTGGTGTGACGGGGCAGAGAATCCTTAGGGGTTGATGACAGGCGTGTCTGGAGTGAGCAACAATTTGGAGACAGGGCTTTGGTTGTGGATTCGCCACCACCGGGCCGTTACCTTAACGGCAGGCCCTAAGCTTTCTGGGCCTCAGTTTCCCCATCTGTACAATGACCATTCGATGAACTCACACATCACAACTGGGTGCCTCCCTGGATGAGCTTCCCTGCTGGATGGAGTCCAGACTCCCTGGAAACAGCAAATCCTCTTGCTATGCCTCTGAATTCCTTGCCCTGAAATTTTAGAGCGGGGCAGTAATAGGTGCTGGTCTATTTTCACCCACCATCTGCTCTCCGTTAAATAGAATAAAAAGGCCACTGTCAGAGCGGGCAAGCTAACACACGGAGCACCTGCCACATGCCAGGCATTACAGTAGACACTTTCACATGTCAACAAAGCGCCTTGATAAACTTGCAAGAAAGGTGCAGTAGCACTGTTGTTTCCCACCTTCCAGCACCACTTGGAGACTCGTTCTATTACGGCAGGTTTGGCATTGCAGATAAATTATGCTCAATATTCCATGTTTCAGAAAAGCGCCTGAGTGTGTGCAATAAAATACGAAAAAGCTATTATCGAACATAGCTAGGTTGGTGGATTTGGAAAGCCTTCTTCCTTTGGTTTTCAGGAAGATTCATCGTCACCAACCAACCTCTCAGGTGTGCAACGGCAGAGCCTGTCCTCAGCAGTGAGCCCTGCCTTGTAATAAAAATGAAAGTGACATTATTATGCTAACGGTACTGATGATTCGTACTATAGGAGTTCCAAAGAGGGAGTCCCCACCAAGGGCTGGGGACAAGGTAGACACTTTCTAGAGGAGACAGGATCAGGGTGGGACTTACAGGAAGGGTCCAAGGACTTAGCTGGAAAAAAAAATGAAGGTGGTGATCCAGATGGGGAAAATGGCCCAGGGCAAAGAAGGTATGAGTGACAGCAAGGGGCTTGGCTGGAGTGAAGGCTTCTGGGTGCCTGGAGGTGGAGGGAAATATGCCAGGTCAGAGGGCTCAGAGCCAAGCTGTCTGTGCTGAGGAACTCACACTTGGTTCTTTGGGGAGTCACTTCAGCTTAAGCTGGGGTCCGAAGACCTCTAAAGAGTCCGTGATGGATCTCAGGAGATCTGTGAACCTCCTGAAATTGTAGGCATTTTTCTGGGCAAAGGATACATGTATTTTAAAGGATTCTCAAAGGGATCCACAAAACTGAAGACAAGATGCCATGGACAGTGGGGACCCCTGAAAGGTTTTGAACAGGAGTCTGCAGAGAATATGTGAGTTGCTCAGAAGGGGACAGGCTGGGGAGACCACTCAGGTCGTCTACAGGAGCAGCTTGGAGGGTGTGGGGTGTGGTCATGTCAATGGAAAGGAAGACAGAGTTAGGGCGTCTTGGTACAGAGAAGAAGTGACAGCACTTTGGGGACCATCAGTGGTGGCCGGGACAATGGCTTGGTCTTAAACATGATGGTTTTAACAAGATGGAGTTTATCTATGTGGGAATGAAGACATTTAAAAATAACTGAATCATCAATTATTGGAGCACAGGGACAAAAGGCCAGGTGGTCCATTCTCCTTTATGTTTCAAGTATGGCCACAAAGGCGCTGAGATGGTGAGAGATTGCCCGTGGTCACCGAGATGGTGAGCAACAGGGGACCAATCCATGAGAGAATTATATTCAGGAGGGAGGTCATGGAAGATGGAGATGGAAATTGGAAGCCATTTGTAGGGAGACATTGACTGAAGCCACGAGTAGAGATGAAATTCCTAAAGTAGCAGAGACCCTAGGATTAAGCCTTGGCCATTGCCCTCATTTAGAGGGTGGGAAGGAGAGGCCAAGACAGCAAAGGCCATGGAGAAGGATGGCCAGAAAGATGAGAGGGGAACCAAAGGAAAGGCAGTGAGCAAGAGAGGTGAGTGCTCCTGGCAGGAGGACCACAGGAATGAGTGTCTCGGCTGTTGTCAGGCCTCTGGTGACCTGTGAGACAATGATGAGGTGGAAGGAGAGTTCGAATCACGGGAATCTACCCCCAAAACCAACAGCACACTGTACGCACTGTATGTCAGCCAATTTGACAATAAATTATATTCCAAACAAAACAAAACAAAAAGAGGTCCCTGATCAAAGGAGCAGTGATCACAGTCTGGCCGCACCAGAGGTTTGAGAAGGAAGGAGAAGCAGGTCAGGGGCGGGGAGACCAGGCAGGAGGACACTATTTTACAAAGGGAAGAATGCGTTTGTAAAAATAAGGCAGAGAAACCAGGAGTGGAAGGAGAAACGGGAGGTTCTACGATAAAGCCACAATGTTGAGGTGAAAACAGGCCCAGTATCAGAGGTGGGGAGGAGGAGGGGAGTGGGAATGAAGGTTCAGAGACCATATTCTGGAGTGGGGAGGGTCCAGAAACATGAATTTTAAAGGAGAGAAGGGGCGCCTGGGCGGCTCAGTCGGTTAAGCGTCTGACTTCGGCTCAGGTCATGATCTCACGGTTCATGAGTTTGAGCCCCGCGTCGGGCTCTGGGCTGATGGCTCAGAGCCTGGAGCCTGCTTCGGATTCTGTGTCTCCCTCTCTCTCTGCCCCTCCCCCACTCGCACTCTGCCTCTCTCTCTCTCTCTCTCTCAAAAATAAATAAAGATTTAAAAAAAATTAAAGGAGGGAAGATTTGGGATCCACTGACCCATCAGGAGCTTCTTGCCTGCATGCTCTGGCCTCAGCTGACCCCTCTGCCTGGGGCTCTTCCCACAGTCCTTGGCAAGGCTGGCTCCTCATCAGATTCTAGGATTCTGACAAAATGTGGCTCCTTCAATAGCTCCTCCCTGACCAGTGCCGAGTCTTCCCCCAGTCCACAGGCTCACCACTCCCCCTGTTTTGTTCTCAGGGCCACTCTTCCTTTGCTGGGACATTTGCTTTCCTCGGGTGTGTATGTGTGTACTTCCCGTCTCCAAATGGAGATGCTAAGCACCTTCAAACGGGGAGCTCCCTGTCTATCCCCACTGTGCCCCCAGAGCCCAGCTCAGGAGCCTGTCACATAGTAGGTGCTCAGTAAGTGCGTGCTCATTGGCACAAAATGACAGGAAGGCAGAGGAATTCAGCCGTGACCAACCTCTCCTCTCCGAAAAGTTTTAACGAGAACAATAATAAAATAAAACAAAGCATCTGCCAAGCTGTTTGTATGTATTCACCATCTCAGTGACTCTTCAGAGTTTACTCCCTTGAAGGAGTGAGGAGGCTCAGTTTTAAATACTCTGCTTGTGAAGGCGGAGCTAGGGAATCACCCTAAAGCCTGTGTTCTTTTGCTATTCATTTTTTGACAGCATTGGATCAAAGACGCCTTTCTGTCAAAAAAAAAAAAAAAAAAATGCCAGGCAGTGGTAGGTGCCCTGTCCCCACTCCTCCCCATTCCGAACATGCCATGCAAAACCCTTCACATGCCAGGGTGTTTTACCAGAGCATGAAAAGGGTTACATTCCCCATCCACTTGTCAGTCCGCTCTGGTCACATGGAGAGGAATTCTCTTTGCCTGTGGATTATTCTCAACTCCAGGGAGGGGCAGACTAGCCCCTCCCCCCCCACTTCACCCTAGCTTCTTCCCTGGCATATTCCATGGGAATTTGGTGGCAGGAGAAGTGGGGAGAGGGTAGTGCTCTCAAGCAGCCCCAGTACAAAGCCCAAAATTGTACCTTGAACCACTGTTCCCAGAGCACCATGCAGAGCCACCAGCCCAGACGCTGGAGGCAGACAGGCCTGTGACTGTGATGCTCCCAGGCCCCAATCTCCCCCTCTGGGAGTCTGGACTGAAGCTCAGGGCAAGAGGAAAAGCAAAGGAGGGGCTAGTTTCTAGTCCAGCGTTGCACCTTTCATTTGTGCATATTCACAACAGACACCAGGCACAGCCTGAACTCCCTGAAAAGCTGCTAGAAACATTCCATGCATGAGGGCCAAAGCCTTCTAGAATGAAAGGGTAGGAATCCAGTCGGATGGACAGTCCCAGACTCCTGCGCGCACACCCGTTATAGGACTTGGCTTCATGCTTCCTCCTCTCCACTCTGCCCGGTGATGTTTTTTGGGCATCTGTCTGCAGTCAGGTGTAGTGTCCCAGGTACAACGACTGCCTGGCCCTGCTCTCTGGATTCTCTTCTGGGTTTGTTCCAGTTACACTAAGCCCCAGTTTGGACTCCACTCAGGCTTTGCCAGGCTTTACCTGCCCCTTCACCCCAGCCCTTTACACCACGTTCCTGATTTGGAGACAATCTGTCAGACAAAGCCGGGTTCAGATCCTGCCTCCGGCCCCTCCTTGCTGTAAATCCTTGGATTCAATGCTTACCATCTCTAACTGAATGGGAATACTAAAAATGTCCAGCTCACAGGGCTGTGATAGAGATGGAAGGAGAAAATCCTCAGCAAGGGCATGGCCTGTGAGTGCTGCATGCTAGGTGCCCAGCAGTAGTAACTCTGCATGGTCACTACTCTGGGCTCTGTCCACCCACACAAAGTTCTTCTTAAGCCCCCATCCAGACACCTGTTTCTAGATCAACCTGACACCCCCTCTGTTGCCACCATCCTCCCTACGCCTATCCCTACCCCACCCCCACCTGCTACAAGCTTCAGTGATCTTTGTTGAGTGGACTCATTTTTCCATGCCCTAACTCAGCATGGCTGGAGGTCGTGTTTTCCACCCTGAGCACCATCTCTGGGCTTTTCTCTAAGGCAATCAAGAGTGGGCTCACAGAGAGGACTGAAGGAGCAGAACCCCACCGCACTCCCTCCCCAGAGCCCCAGACTCCTGCAGAACACAGGGCGGGGTTGACGATGGAGGCCACGACTGTCACCTGAAGACAGTGGGGCTAAGTATCCTTCCGGAGCGTGGGCTGGCTTCCTCTTACTGTTCTATCAGTTGGCGATTCAATCAGTGAGCCTCAGGGAGCAGCCTTGCACTGTACTGTAGGAAGAACAAGGCTCCCAGATATTCCTTTCCAGCAGCTTTGTCTTCTACATGTTGCAGGGGGCAAAGGGCTGGGGTCCTGGGTGTTCCTTTTCTGTCTACGGTTGACTTGGTCAATAAGCATCTTGTCAGTTGTCCCTGAGGAGCAAGAAATTAGTACCCCCCAGCCACTCCCTGCACATCATCAGGTCCGGCAGGGTTACTCTGCCTGGCATAAGATGGGCTTCTGCATCAGGGGAGTTAATGGAGAAGGTGACGTGCACGTTGCTACCTGAGTAACAAAGAGTCGGTCCAGGGATCTCAAACTTCAGAGTCAGGTGGGACACATACATAAGTGAGGCAGCTCAGTGTAATACAATGGGGAATGGAAAGGACTGTGGCATATCCCCTGCCCCAACTCCAGCCAACGTGAGGCATGGCTGCTTCTCCTGTGTGTCCAGTACATGTCACTGCAGTCCCACAAAAAGACCCCACTTTATCAAGAAGGGCATCAAGACCTACAGAGGTCTAGAGCTGCAAAGGTAGAACCATCAGGAGCCAGAACCCCTAGTCCCCTAACTGATGGTCCTGGCTGGCCTCCTTCTTTTTTTTTTTTTTTTTTTTATTTTATTTATGTATTTTGAGAGAGACAGAGTGTGCAAGTGGAGGAGGGGCATAGAGACAGGGGGAGAGAGAATCACAAGCAGGCTCCATGCTGTCAGTGCACAGCCCGACACAGGGCTCGAACTCATGAAGCCACGAGATCACGACCCGAGCCAAAACCAAGAGTTGGACGCTTGACCAACAGAGCCACCCAGGTGCCCCGTGGCTGTCCTCCTTCTGTATGACACAAACACTCCCTGCTGTTGACCACTGGGCAGGCAGGGTGGGGACACATCTGACACCCAGAAAAAAACGTGACTTCAAAGTCCTCTGTAACACTGGTGCCCTCGGGGGGTTTCCTCAGGAAAAGGCCACAGCTGGCATTAATGGGGATGCTGTTTCTGAATGTGGCTCTATCAAGAAGTGAACAAAAGACGGGGAAGAAAGGCCGGCTTAAGGTAGAGGCCTTTCAAGTGCTGGCGAGGTGGGTTCAAGAGCAAAGCACGGCACGGTGGACGGGCATTCTGCTTCTCTTTAAAGAGCACGGATTTATCCACAGCAGGCCACATGAATGAAATGAGAAGTCTTCAGAGCTGCCAACCTCTTGCCTCAGGTTTTGCAGGAGTATATTTCCAACACAATGCGAAAGGGAAAAATGACGGCCAAGTTTAACACTGCGTCTGCAGCAGGAGGCCCAGGGACTGCCGATGATGGACGCTAAGTAACTGGCCAGGGGAGTCACTACCATCTGAGTGCGTGTGTCCTCCCCCAAATTCACAGGTCACAATCCTAACCCTCAATGTGATGCTGTTAGGAAGTGGCACCTTTGGGAGGTGATCAGGTCACAAGGGTGGGGCCCCCAGGACGGGATGAGTGCCCTCCCTGTAAACCCCATGGAGCACCCTCGCTTTCCCCACCACGCAAGGCTAGAACAAAGAAGGGGCCTCACCTAACTGTGCTGGCTCCCTGATCTTAATCTTCCAACCTCCAGGACAGTGAGCAATACATTTCTGTTTATAAGTTCTGTTTATAAGTTCTGTTCTAGCAGCCCAAACGGACTCAGACAGTAGGATCGAATGAATTTTCATATAAAACCATTCCTAACTGTAGCTTCCAATGGCTGGATCATGTTTTGTCTTTACTGGGGCGGTGTGGGTAAAGAATCCAACTTGAGTATTTCCCCAGTTAGCTCACCAGCTGCCTCAAGACTACTTGTTGAGCTAACCTTTGCTTCCTCTTAACCCCCTGGAGCCCCCTTGACAATATATTAAATCCTTACTTGCAGCTGGTGAAGGGTGGGGGTCAGGGACTGGCTTCTGTGGTCACAGGAGATCCCAATGCCTGCTCTGTCAGTGTTTCCACTGGGCCAAATCTTTTGGGGCCCAGTGGATCTTATTTTTAAAACCAAAATATGGAAATTAATATGTCTCTTGTACCCAGCCTGGCACATGGTGGGCTCAGGCAGATGAGGTTACTAATATTTTGCACTGATCTCTTGGAATCTGCATCCCCGTCCCAGGAATATGTTTTTTTTTTTTTTAAGTTTATTTACTTATTTTGAGAGAGACAGTGTGAGCAGGAGAGGGGCAGAAAGAGACAGGGAGAGAGAATCCCAAGCAGGATCTACCCTGTCAGCGCTGAGTCCAACACAGGGCGCAAACCCATGAACCATGAGATCAGGACCTGAGCCGAAACCAAGAGTCAGACACTTAACCAACTGAGCCACCTAGGTGCCCCAGGAATATGTTTTATTAATGTGTCCACCTGGGACAGGGATTATCACCTGGATTGGAGAAAGCATCACTCTTAGGAAGTAAATTTTGGTGGGAAAAGAGCTTTTTCATTTGGGGAAAAAAAAAAAACACATATTCTGCTATACTGTGTATTTGAAAATTTTACATAACTCATATTTTGTGAGAAAAACCATAGAAAATACTGCTGGACAAAACCTTGCTGAGTTTGAATATAGAGAAAAATCAAGACTTTTAATTGGGGGCACCCTGTCAGGGGAGCAGTGAGAATCAAGGAGGGATTTTATGTCAGTGTAAAGTGGAACCTTAAAGTGTTCAGAGGAGATGATTTAATATAACAATGGATTTTCTGAGCCAGAAGGAATCTTAACGATGCCCTGAGGACTCTAACCCATCTCTTCATTGGGGATCATTCATCATGTCATTATCTAGTAGCATATTTCCTCAAGAGGGAGAAGGTCTGTCCCATGGCCAGACCCAGGAAGCCCTGACTTTACCTCTTTACCTCTCCAGGAAGGACGCGGCCACTGGCGTCACACAATGACGGGGTTCAAATAAGACGGGGAATGAGTAACGTCCATTGCGAGATATTCACACAAGAGCTCTTCTGATGGTGTGATGAGGACGTAGACCAGATGGGAATGATGCCAGGAGGGGATGGAATGAGGAACACAGATGGTTAGCATAGACAGTGCATTAAGAAGTTTGCAAAGTGCTGGCAAGACACAGAGAAAGAACTGAGGGGAAATGTCAAATTAAGGTTGGGGTGTTTATTTCAGAAAAGCAAACAAAAGTATATAAATGCTAGTGGGTATGAGCCAGTAACTTGGCAGAGTAATCAGGAGCTGGGCTCCTGAGCCAGTCTACTGGGATCAAATCCTAGTGTCCCTACTTTGTCCCTGTGCTACCGGAAAACAGTGTTTCAACTTCTCTGTGCCTGGGTGTCGTCTTATATAGAATGGATAAGATAAATATCAGAAGTATTACAGAGCTGAAAGGAGGCTGTTGAATATAAGGAAGGGAAAAGAAATAGTAGAAGAAGAGTCTCAAAAGGCAGGAAGCAATGCAATTCAGAGCCCAGGTGGAAGCAGTGGGTTTGGATAAGAGATCAGCTAGCTTCTCTGTTTTAACAAAGGAAGGGAGGGGGCAGGCTCCTTCTATTTACAAATATTCATTGGGCCCTGATGACGTCCTGGCACTGTGCCCAACACTGGGGGCGCAGCAGTCAACAAGACAGACACAACACTTCCATCGCAAAGCTTACATTCCAGGGGCAGAAGCAGACAGGGCGCTTAATACACAAACATGGTGATAAGAAGACAAAAGGAGATAGGAGTGGGAAGGGCCAAAATGGGGGACGGGGGTGGGAAGAGCAGAGCAGATGCTATTTTATGGGATGGATGGAGAGGTCTCTCTGAGAAGGTGACATATGAGCCAAGGTTTGAACTAGCAGGGAGAGAGCCATGGAGATATCTGTAAAAAGAGTGTTCTAGGGAGAGGGCACAGCCAGTGCAAAGGCCCTGGGACTGTAGCACCCCTGGGGGAACATGGATAGGTGGGCAGTAGTATTGGAGGTGAGGCTGGGATTTCCCTTCTTCTTCCCCAAGCCATGCTTCTGGGAGGCTGAATCCTCTTCTCTACAGCAGAGGGACACTTTTAGCTTTTCTGACTCATCTATTCATTCAGCACACTCTCCAGAGCATGTTTGATGTGCAGGAGAAACACACCCCACCCCTCGCAATATGGAGATGAGCAGGACCTTGTCCTATGCTTGGCCGCGTTCTGGCAAAGCCACATGCTAGGCGACACTGCAAGTGGTAGGGAACACTTGGGTGCAGATACAACCAGGACACTGAGTAGGACCAGTGCACTGGCTCGCTGTAAAGTGGGGTCTTCAGAATGGGGACAGGAGTCCGGGGGACTCAGAAAAGCCTCCATAGCCATGAGCAACTTACAAAAGTCTTCTCTGCCAACAGCTTTACTATTTCCAGCTCAAGCAACACAATAAATATGTCTCCTCTCTGACTTACAGCTGCTTTGGTTTCTGGGTTTTTGAGTGCTCAGGATTTTGGAATGAAGCATTCTCTTAGAAGTCTATTATAAAGTCCATCGCCTTTATAACATGGGTGTGGATTGGACCATTGATGAGTCCCACATGGATTGGTAATCAGTGCCTCAGTGTACTCTGAAAGGGATCTGGTTTGGATGATAAGTCATATGGCCCCCCTCTCCCCCACCCCATTACAAGGGACAGTTCGACGATGAGAAAGGATCAGGAATAAACATGGTACAAAATGTTTGGCGTCCGAGTGACTTGTTTACTTGAATTTTGATGTGCAGATGCCTCACCGCACCTTTATATAAAGATGAGGGAAATTGGCTGGCACATAATCAAAGCCCTAAGTTCACACAGATGTTTTCTGAAGTTGAGCAAAGGGAAGAGCCATGAGCTGGTTGCTTTTTGTACACCGACAGAAGCTGAGTAACAAGCAAAAGTTTGCTGAAATCAAAGCAAATGGATAAAATTTAATAATTTAATCATAAGCTAATATGTAAAGTGAGGACAGCAGAGAAGGGAGCTGAGTAGCCAACAGGGAGAGCGCAGGGGCATAAGAGAGACACCCACAGGGGTGTAAGAGCGACACCTGCGAGCTTGCTGACATAACCCTCCTCCCTGGCATCTACAGCAGATATCTCAATCACCATGGCAACACCATGATCAAGGTGGAACCCCACACAGGTGTCTTCAGAGCTCTGTGCCCAGGGTGTTTCAGTATCTGTGAGGTTCAAGAGCTTCTGTACAGTAAGACTTGCTGTACAGGAAAAGGTGTCTCAGAGACTGTTGGGCACATCAGTAAAATTTTAGGCTTACCTGATGAGCAAGAAGCTGAGTTTATGGAACCAGAGGGGAGGGACAAACTGGTGACAGACATGGGTGGCATAGAAAATAAGTCTAAATTTGATGGAAATACCATACCCAAAGCGTCACCTGCTGCCTATAAAGTCAGAGCTGCTGTGACCTTTACAGTGACACGCAGTCCTGGCTGGCAATCCAGAAGTGACTGGTCAGTTCCTGCTTTCTATGTGATCCACGACAGTTGTCATGGTGGGGAAGAGCTGGCAGTGCAGGAGGACATAGTCCTCCTGGTTGGAGCTGTGCCCAATCAGAAGGACATCATCAAAAACAAATATGGCAAAGACATCTCCCATGTGCAGGATGAGGGGCATTTTGCTCTTGACTTCCTAGAGCAGAGGTCAGCAAAGTGTGGCTCACAGGCCATAATCCAGCCAACTACCTGTTATCACGTGGCCCTCAAGCCAAGAATATTTGGACATTTTTTAAAAGCCAGGGTAAAAAAAATCAAAGGAAGTCTAACACTAATATCGAGTGCTTTATAATATTCTGCAGTGTTCTAAAGCCTTGCATTCATTAGCACATGCAATCTTTACCAAAACCCCATGAAGTAGGTAGTGTTACTCATTTTGTAGACGGGGAACCCAACGGAAGCTTCTAGATAGGTTAAATAATAGTCAAAGGTCGCACCACTAACGATTAGTCCAGCTAGAAGTCAGACCCAGGGAGTCATCCCAGAGCCTGTGTTCTCAACCCACATCCCCATACAGAGTAAGGGTAGGTAGAGTAGAAGTCTGAGAGATTCAAGTCTCATGTTCCAGTGGGTTCATGGGAGGGAAGATAACAGTGTGGTGGAGAAGCAAGAGAAGGTTTTGTGGAGGAATGATACAGGAAGACTATTAACTCTGAACTTCAATTAGGCAAATTCTAATCTCCCCCAAAAAGAACTATATTCTTCTCATTGACAGACCTATACCAAAAAAAAAAAAAGAAAGAAAAAAGTACTCAATTACTTTTTCTATTTCATCAATGAGAAATATGTGGACATTTGTTTTTTTCTCTTGTTTAAGTTCTTCAATTTTCCCTCTTGGACCACAAAGCCTAAAATATTTGCTGTCTGACCCTTCAAAGGAAAAGTTCGCTGACTCATATCCTGGAGAATATAGAACCTTGGAGCTGCAATGAAATGTGACTAGAAAGGCTGGCTCCATTGGGGCACCTGGGTGGTCCAAGCAGTTAAGCATCTGACTCTTGATCTCAGGGTTGTGAATTCAGGCCCCACATTATGAAGGGAAAGAAAGGGAAGGGAAGGGGAGGGGAGGGGAGGGGAGGGGAGGGGAGGGGAGGGGAGGGGAGAGAGAGGGGGAGAGAGGGGGGGAGAGAGAGAGGGAGAGAAGGGAGAGAGAGGGAGAGAAAAAGAGAAAGAAAGAAAGAAAGAAAGAAAGAAAGAAAGAAAGAAAGAAAGAAAGAAAGAACTAAAAAAAGAAGAAAAGAAAAAAAGAAAAGAAAGAAGAAAGAAAGAACTAAAGAAAGAAGAAAAGAAAAAAGAAAAGAAAAGAAAAGAAAAGAAAGAAAGAAAGAAAGAAAGAAAGAAAGAAAGAAAGAAAGAAAGAAAGAAAGAAAGAAAGAAAGAAAGAAAGAAAAGGGGGCTACATTTACATGGTGGTGAATGATGTGAATGCAATAGCCTCTAGTTCTTAGAGTTTGGAAAGTATGACCTTTAACTTCAGGTTTCTTGATGACCCCAGCCATTGCCTAACTCCTGACTAGCTGGTGACTGGGTGCAAGTACTTCATCAAGGACTACCCAGTGGTGTCTACTGAAGATGCCTTAGACCAAGATGACCAGAAAGCTTGCAGGTAGTATACAGGTTGTAGGGGATGGTCTCACAGCAACCAACCCAAAACGGATTACTAAGCCTATGGACAAGAAGGCCTGCAACTACCTTCTGCTTAGAGTGAATCAGAGACCAGTGACAGAGAATCTTCAGGAATGCAAATTGGCTTAGTCCAAAGGATGGGGTGCCATGTTTCCCACTGTGCTAGGGCAACTGAAGATACTTTTATTGCCAGACTCATAGTGATGATCTGCACTGGATCAACAAGGCCGGGCCCCTTGCCCATCTGAGCACTTGGCCAAGTACAACGAGCTCCATGGAGGAGGAGATGGACAGCAAAGCTTAATTTTCTGGCAACAAACTCAGGAAGCTCCTGGGCAAGAGAGCCCCCGAGCCATTCAAATACTGGTCAACCGGTAGAACCTCTGCTCCTATTCTAATCACAGGTGCTCAAGGATCAAGACATGAACGCTTTGGAGGGGTCTTTTCTTCTCTGGTCTCGATAACGTTCTGCCTCCTTACAACTGCCACATCAAAAGCCAGGCTTCTGATACATGCAACTACATGGAGGAATCTTGAAAACATTATACTAATTGAAAGAAGCCAGATACAAAGGACAAATATTATATGATTCCATGCATATAAAATATCTAGAATGGACAAATTCACAAAGATAGGAAGTAGAGGGGCGCCTGGGTGGCTCAGTCGGTTAAGCGACTAACTTCAGCTCAGGTCATGATCTCACAGTTTGTGAGTTCGAGCCCCATGTCGGGCTCTGTGCTGACAGTTCAGAGCCTGAAGCCTGCTTCGGGTTCTGTGTCCAGCTCTGTCTCTGTTCCTCCCCTGCCTGCATTCTGTTTCTCTCTCTTTCTCTCTCTCTCTCTCTCTCTCAAAAATAAATAAACATTAAAAGAATGTTTGGGGGGAAAAAAGGAAGTAGAATAGAGGTTGCCAAGGGCTGGGAGGAGGAGGGATTGGGGAGATATTGTTTCATGGGTACGGAGTTTCTGTTTGAGGTGATAAAAAAACAAACAAACAAAAACCTGTTTCTGTGTGAAGAGAAAAATAGTGCTGATGGCTACAGGATTTTGTGAATATACTAAGGCCACTGAATTGTACGCTTTAAAAGGGTTAAAATGGGAGTTTTATGGGAGCACATTTTAGCACAATAAAAATATTTTTTAAGAAACCTGCTCTTGAACTCTGTAGGGAAGCCCTAGCTCGGTCCATGTGATTGATCCCAAATGATTCATCCCTTTCATGACTGTCCTCCCAACCATGCGTCTGTGGAGCCATATACTTATAGTGTGTCCCTTGGATGTCAACAAGTAGGAACCCCAAGTGGTTTTAAGGAAAAATTAAAAAACAACAACACATTTAATATCCTCCCAAAACTCTGAAGGAAGAACCATCTGCAAATTGATGAATTATGCTTTAGTTTAATCTTTTATTCTCAAGACTAGTCAATTGCTTAAGTTGGGTCTAGACTCTTAATTAAAGCTGACAGTTTGTTTACTGAGCCTGACTCTCCAGTGAAAAACAGAGAACACAGGAGATTCTCACACAGCTACAAGACCCCAACGTGCCGGGTGTTACCTTACCCATAAACAACTGGGCTTGGGTGAAGAGGCAACACAGAAGTGCAGTGTTCAGGTTTGCTAATTGCTTTTCACTAAAAACAGAGCTAACTGTGCATGATGTATTTTTTTTAATATGCCATTTTTATGTATTGTCTTAGTTGACCACATACACTGTACTCAGAGGAAGTATTAGGTCAGTGGTAGAAGGGAGATCACTGTGCTAAACTGTTAAGCTTTAAAGCAGTCAATCTCTATTGTCGCTGTGGCTGAGAATATTTAGCAGGGTCAAATGAACAGTGCTTATTACTAGTATTATACCTTGTTTTATAGGGTTCTTTATGTGTGCGGAGTGCTTTCCCATATATTTTCTCCTTTGCGTGATCTAAGCGCCTTTGTTTCTATGACTTAAGCACACTGTGAATTATCTTTAGCAAACCTTTCCCACTTGATCACCTTCTTACGTCACTCACCCAAGCAGATATCAGCATTCCCCTAGCATAAGGAATGTAAGCTTATTTTAATAACATTGAAGGCAAAACCTAATGAGGAAAAAAAAATCCCTTCTTAATTCATGTGATTCTTGTTGAGCCACAAATCTGCAGTCTGTTTCTTTGAATGTCTGTCTGCCCCATTCTATGGACATGTGAGAGGTAAAACTATGTCTGGTACAGGTGGAAATAATATGCAGGAACACAGTGTGCACACTGAAGAGAAGACTTTGGAAGACAAGTCCCACGAAATCTTGAAGTCAGATTTCATTCACTGAGCCCCAGTTGGGTAAGGCTGTGAAGGTGAACAAGGCAGGATCCCCCCGTTTTAATATAGGTTTTATTATTATTTAGATATGGTCAGGCCAACAGATCAGGGGACAACTGCCATTAAAAAGATATTGGTTATACTCCTAGACCCCAAGAGGAGAGGACATGGTGCACCATGCAGGGCCACATGGACGAGTGCCAGGTCGCTCAGGAGGCAGGAAGATGGGGAAAACTGTGGACAAGAGCCTTTACTGTCATTCTCACCAGAAAGAAGAGTGAGGCAGGGCAAGCAGGCTGAGAGTTGGCTAATTTGAATAATTTCATCAAGCTCTGGGACATAAGGGCTGTCCTTAGAATCTGACACCTAGCTCTGGGGTGATTAGGGCAGGGGAACAGTAGCCCAGAGTATGAGACTCCAGTAAGGGAGGTGGCAGGTGTGTGGGCTCCAGATTGGTTGGTTTGCACCCCCAGGTGAGTTGTTTACTGTCCCTAGGAATTGGCTAACCCTGGGAGGGGCAGTCCCTCCAGAGTCCACAAGACCTCAGACATCAAAGCATCAGAATACAGAAAATAAAAGATGTGGTTAATGCATGCCCTCCAGGGGCTTACATTCTAGTGTGGTGAGCAGCCAAGAAAGCTGCAACCAGGACCAAATCTCTAGTCCCTGATTTCAACTCTAAGAAGAGGAGTTTAGATGATACAAATGAGATTTTTTTTTAAAGCCTCCCATCTGTGAGTCCATGATATAATTAAATACGGAACTAAGGTGACAAATGCTATAAGAGAATTGAATGCTCTGGGAGAAGGAAAAGATGGTGGAGAAATGAAAATGGAGATGGTTCAGAAGGAAGGCGCAGGCATTGGCTTGGGGTTTAGCATGGGAAGGTGATGTGGATGGGCTGGCTGGTGGGGGATTCATCTTCCCAGGGGCACCAGGCAGAAAACAGGAGTTAGAGCAGAGATCCTGAAATGGAGACAATTTGGCCCCACGGCCCCAGGGGACATTTGGTGATGTCCAGAGACATTTGGGGTTGTCACAGCTTAAGGGGTAGGGAGGGAGGCCTGCTACTTGCCGAAAGTGATGGAGGCCAGGATGCTGCTAAACACCCTACCCCAGAACCCGCCAACAAAGAAATATCCCAACCAAATGTCAACAGTGCTAAAGCTAGGAAGACCTGAGGTAGAGGAAGGCTTGGTAGAAAGAATGCATGGAGGTGTGGTGCCACGTTGGCAAATCCGGGTGCCACTCAGCACCTGGCCTGGAGGCAGGTGAAGAGAAAGACCAGGGGCAGCTGTTGTCTGGCATATGGTCCTCTCTAAACTCGGGTCACATTAAACCAGAGGGTTCATACAGACAGTGCTCTCTCACCTGGTGCCGGCTTCCATTTCATGAAAGACACTGTGCATGGAGTTTGTTGAGGACTGTTTTTTGTACAAGCAGAGTTTTACATTTTTATGAAGTCAAATCTGTCTTGTATTTCCTCTCATGATTTCTTCTTACCTTTCTGAATGTAAAAAGTCCTTCATGTACACTCTTCATACCTCAACAAGTATATGATAAATATTCTCCTCCATTTTCTTACCAATTTCTTATGGGATACCCTCCTTAAATATGTAACTATTCGATTCAGTCTTTCCCAGAGGGTGCTGTAAGTATTCTTGGGGATAATATAAGATGCTTCTAGGAATTCCGTTGATAAATACTTTTGTGTTAATGATTTTGTGTTGTCAAATAGATATATAACCATCATATCAAACCTGTATTTTCACAGATGGCATTGCCTAGGATAAGGAGTTTTTAAAGATGAGTCCATTTTAAAACTTAAGTAGATAATGGTGTGAGTGATAAACAAAATCCAGCAAACTGGTGACAGGGGTATGAGAATGGCTGAAGTTTAGGAAACACTAGTTAAATCACTTGAAATTTATTTCACGGTGTAGAATAGAGCAACACTCAACTGACTTCCCTCCACCTCACCTCCTGGTTGTTAACCAACTACTCTGAACCATTTATTGAATTTCTCATTGATCATGATTTTTTAAAGTCGTAAATCAATTCTTATATGTAGCCTTTTTGGATGATCTTTTTTGTTCCATTAACATTTCACTAGTCTTGAGCTATTACCACAGTTTGAATTACTGCATTTGACTTAATATCTGGCCATGCAGGTCTCCTCTCCCCACAAGGAGTACTGATTTTGAGGACAGGGGTCAGGGTGGGGGTGTGAAAGGTCAGTGACATGTGGACAGCAGTACACCCAGGAAAGCCCTTGGGGTTTGACCTGAGTAGCTATAGTTACAGGGCCAGAGCCCTGAGTTACAAGGACCAAAGATCTGTCATCCCAGGGAGAAACCAGGAGGAATAAAAAGGAAATATGAGACATTGATTTAAAATGTGAAGAACAAATGATATTCCATGTAATCAAGAACCAGACAGGAAGTGATGAAATCTGAGATCCGAGGGAAGAGCTGGGAGGAGGCTCTGGGTAGGACATAGCATGCTTCCTCTTGTCTGGCTGGATGTGAAGTAGGAGGACATTGCCATTGCCAAATAATGCTAAAAAGACATTTCAGTCCATCAGGAAAAGCCATGTATGTTTTCACAGACACACACACACACACACACACACACACACACACAGACTTATACCTATAGATATGCTAACCCTAAAGAAAGTAGACAGAAAAATTCAGATGTAAAGCCAGCATAGAGATAGGCATTAACATCCCCTGAAGAGTTCTCATTAAATCATAGGATCCCTCGAAACACAGAGCTTTGCTAGTAATTTAATCATTTCTTTGGATTGTACCAACACCCTGACCAAAAAGCTAGATGGAATTTTAAAAAAATGAGAAAAGTATGAAGAAATAGCTCTTCAAACCACATAGCCTATATAGATCAGTGGGGAAAAATTGTTCAATTTAATAAAAATAACTCATCTCACAACTTTTTAAAAACACACACAGAGCGCAAAGTGGAGTAGGTACCGGGGATGGATGGATTCATCTGTTCCCTGGCCCATTATGATCGCAAAGCAGGGTGAAACTTCATGGCCTGAGAGTCCCCTGAGAATGGAATTTTCCAGAACCGAAGGGATCATGGGGCTAGAAAGGGCCTTAGAAAGCTTTTATTCCAAAACTTGATATGCCAGAAGCAGCAAAGGACTCCATTATTCCCCCAGCTCCTGCTCCCCCCACAAAGTGACACCACTTAGTATTTTTTCTGCCACCAAAAAGCAAATCATTATTACATTCGGTTGGAGGCAATGACTGAGTCGATCACTGCTGCCTCTGTTGAACTTCCGGTGTCTCAGTTTTGGAAAGAATGCGATGGACCACATCCTAACACATGTGAGTGAGAGCAAGAGAAGACTAGGGGCAGAGGCTGAATCATGCTAGCATGAATGCCAAGCCATGCTGAGTCATACTAGAGCACATGCTGAGTCATGATGAGTCATGCTAGAAAGATGCTGAGTCATGATGAGTCATGCTAGAAAGATGCTGAGTCATGATGAGTCATGCTAGAACAGACACTGAGTCATACTAGAGCACATGCTGAGTCATGACGAGTCATGATAGAGCACATGCTGAGGTGTACCTGTCCTGTGGGATTAACTACCGGAGATTAATCTCAGAGGAGTTTGTCTCAAGAGTCAAATGAGAGTCTCAAGTGGAAATCTTTGTGCGGATTCAAACAGTGTTCAAGTGGGAGGCAGGGAGGATCCGGGAGGCCTCGTTCCCTGAAAAATGCTTGGGTCTGTAGCTGGGCCAGGATGTTACCCATTCTGGAGAAGCCAAAGTAAGATCTCCTTCTCCCTCTGTAGTTCTCCAGGCGGGCTGCAGGATCTCCTGGTGATTGAAGAGGGCTTTACAAAGAAGAGCTGGGTTTATAAATAATGCATTTCCTTTGTCTTGCAGGGATTCTGGAGGCAGAGGTACAATCAGATCAGCTGTGAACAGCTTACATAGCAAATCTAATAGGTTTGTAAATTAGATTTTGTGTTCATTTGTTTTTGCTGTAAGGCAGCTATTAATCTGCTTCTCCTCTTTGCTGGATGGTGCCCTTCTTCCTTAGCAAATAGATCTGTTTTGTTTCACTTTGGCTTTGCATTTCCCTAATCACTTTTGGGGAGGAGCTGTCGATAGAAGAGCCCGTGAAATGGCCCAAGGTCTAGAGGCTTCAGAGGTGGAAAACTGAGATGGGTAAGCGGTGCTTTCTGGAAAAGAGCCCACACTCTTTGGAGCACTTGAGCCGTCAATGTGCTTATTCAGAAACTTGGCATTTTTGCTGAACAGTGGAGGCTCTGAAGAGAATCCGGACTTTCACTCCATTTCATTGTGGTAGGTGGCTTGTCCAAGAGATTAAGACAGAAAATAAAACATTCGGGAACTTCACAAAGATGTCTTAAAATTTTTAGGGAGCCCACCCAGTAATGTTAACCTTGATTATTGAATGCACAATCTAAACTCTCAAAAAAGCATTTTCTCCTGTGATGATCCCTGGCCAGGGGCAGCTGGGTATGGAGGCGTGAGCACATGTTTTGTAAGCCAACAGACTCACACTTGCCACTGGCTATGGTTGGACCATGCCTCTGAGTCCTCATTCTCCATTAATGACAACTGCTCCATAGCTCTGACTTACAGTCTTAGGAGCTCCAGCTAAAGGAACGGTAGAAGGGAGAAAAGAATGCCAAGTTACTTAACATAGACAACCACTACTGAAAATGAAGGTCTTGCTTTACTTCCTGGTGGTCAGTCTTGGAATGAGAGACCTAAATTATTTAGAGCAGGGTCTGTTATTTGCTCTTCCGTAAATTTTTTTAGGTCTCTTGACCCTATTAGACCTATCAGTTGTGTCCCTCCCTGACCCCACATGATTCAGGAAACTGACCCTCTCTCCCTGATGTCATTGCTTCTGGATATCTAATGACCCCTTAACCACCTGGGAGCTACAGATGAAGCTTATACTGTGCCTGGTAAAACGCAGAAATAAAAAAGGAGGCCATGCGACCCTAAGTTCCTCTCTCTTCTACTGTGGAAAGATGTCCCCTATTGGAGAAAAAAGATCTTGCCTCCCGAGGGGGAACGCTGTGCCCCATGGTAACTTCAGGGTGGAAGAACCTTTCTTGAAATAGCGTGAGAAGCGGGAAGAAAAGTCTTGGGAGCCAAGCAGACCTGGATTCAGTCCCCATGCTTGTTAACTGGGGCTGTGGGCAAATGATCTCTCCCCTCTGAGCCTCAGTTTCCTCACTCAATTAGAACAACCCACCAATCCAGGTGTGTTGGTGCAACATACAGCACGTAAACCAGTGAGCTGAAGTGGCTCCTGGGGTCACCTAATCCATCCCCTCGATATTATAAAGAAGAAGGCAGAGGCGAGAGACCCAAGGTGACTTGACCAAGTTCCCCAGCTCAATAGCCACAGAGCCAGGTTTAGTCCAAGAAGACCATGGCCGGTGGTGGTAGATGATGTCCCCTCTGAAGTTTCACTTGGAAGTGGAGACAGAAACAGAACATTACCCCCAGCCACGCCAGTGTTTATCTCCTTCCCTTTATTGCCTCCACCACACTGTGTCCCAGAGAAGCCTGGAAACTCCTTCTGGAGGGTTCCAAGCAAATCCCCAGGGCAAGCAGCCATGACAGATCCCTCTGCAGATCCCTCTTGCCTGAGATAGCCTGGGGTCACCCAATGTGCCCCAGTTTCTGAGGAGCTTCACCTTAGACTGAGTCCACTTTAGGCCACAGATGCCAGGTTCTAGTCACCTGTTACTGACGAGAACATCAGCTAGCCTCTTAAGAAGACAACTCCCCATCACAAGTAGTCAAGTGTTTCTATCATAGATACCATCTGATGTAAGCTGCAGTGAAGCTTGGGCTCTTGGGGTGTGACAGCTAAAGCTGTGGTCCCAAGTGTCATTGCTCCTGCCTGTGCCCTGTGCAGAAGTAGGCTGTACCAAAGGTTGACAGCCACAAGCAGTTCCTGCTGGAACCTCATGAGAGTGCAGTCAGTGACAGGTGCAGGTGACACCATGGTCCTCACTGAATTCCAGAACCTTAGAGGTGGATATCTTCCTCTTCCACACCTTCTTTCTATAAGTGGGCAAACTGAAGCTCAGAGAGGTAAAGTGGTTTACCCATAGTCACACAGCCTGTGAAATCTTTTCACTACACCTTCTGCTCCCTTTCATGAAAACAGCAAAATTTCCAAGGGTCCGGTCTTTGGTTCCCTTTTCTAGTCCTCTGCAAAAGTTACATATGTTTGAATCCAGGGCCAGCTGTATCAACCAGAGGAGTCAGGAATATAGAGAAATGGAGGTGTGTGGGGAGAACGTGCAGAGAAAATTTGCACCCCCAACTTCTCTACCTACAAAAAGAAAAATAGAGCATTGACTGTATACCTCCTTAAAAGGCCTGCAGCTTTTTTTAACGTAGGTGCTCTGAGATAAACGCCGAGGACATAGATGTTTGGTTTGAATTCTTTTTTTTTTTTTTTTAATTTATTTATTTTGAGAGAGAGCGTGCACGAGCACAAGTGCAAGTGAGGCAGGGCAGAAAGAGAGGGAGGGAAGGAGAGACAGACAGAGACAGAGAGAGAGAGAGAGAGAGAGAGCAGGTGAGGGGCAGATAGAGAGGAAGAGAGAGAATCCCAGGCAGAGTCTGGGCTGCCAGCATGGAGCCCAACATGAGGCTCAATCCCACAACCGTGAGATCATGACGTGAACTAAAATCAAGAGTCGGACGCCTAACCGACTGAGCCACCCAGGCACCCCTGGTTTGAATTTTTTAGAGCTCCAAAATTTGGCATCACAAACCCACTTATTCTAAGTGGGAGAATCCACTTAAGTGGGAGAATCCACAGCAAAGGAAATTCTGCATCTGTACATATCCGACAGAGGCAGGCTGGCTACCACACTGCCTTTAGAGATGTAATTGTAACCTAGTTTCTTAGAAACCTACTAGCATAGATTGCAACCCTCAGCATTCAAGTGGGTCCGAGCATCAGGCGGAAAGAGCGTGCGCAGCCAGAATTGTGATTTGCCCCGAGGCAGGCAGGGCCAACCAGCTCCTTCACACATCCAGGCTCCCCCCAGGGTGAAATTCAAACTCAAATTCAACAAATGGTTGTTTATTGAGCACCTGCTATGTTAGACCATCGGGGAATAAAGAAATGAATGAGGGAGCTCCCTGCTCACAGCCTAGTGGGAGAGACAGACCCAACACCGATAACTCTGGGACAAGGCGGATGTGTGAGGTGGCATCAGAGAGTACAAATGAGACCGTGATAAGATAAGGGGGAGGTGGGGGAAGCCACAGGCTGCATCTCATTCCCCTGGCATGAGCTTTTGTTTTCTCTTCATTAAGTTTGCAGACCGTCGTATAACACCCAGCTGCTAATGCAACTGTGGAGTTTCACAAAAGTAGCTCGAGAGAAGACGTATTACCATTCTGACAGTGACAGCTAGATCTCCCTGGGAGGAGACGGCGGGGCGGAGGGTGGGGAGAAAGATAGTTTTAATACCCCCTCCCTGTCTCCAAAGCGTAAGGAGCTTATACCTAAGGGAGAGAGCTCGGGCATTCCAGAGGATAAATAGACTTCCTTCTCTTCTCAGGTAATAACCTCAATGTTGCTCTCCCGAAGTTCACATCCAAGCCCGTGCAAAAACAAAACTATTAGACTTGTCGTCGGCATGCTAACACATCACGTCTACCCTCTTCCTCTTTTTTCCCCCCCCATCCAGAGCTGAAGTTGTAATAAATGGTTCCTCGTCGCCAGCTGTTGTTGACAGAAGTAATGAAAGCATTAAGCACAACATCCAGCCCGCCTCGGCCAAGTGGAGGCACAACCAGACGCTGTCTCTAAGGATCAGGTAGTGGTAATTACCAATAGGACAAGAGACAGACCTGGCCTTCTTCAGCACAAGCCGGCAAATTGCCACTCTCCATCATCTAAAGAAGTCAGGATAGAAATAAAATGTTTACCTCCCACCGAGGCAGGTGTCATCTGTAAGCGATCAATTGGAAATAAAAACCCGAGACAAGCCGAGCCGGCCAGCACGTGTATGCAGCGACCGGGGCCTGAGAGGGGGCAGGAGCACCCAGCTAGGGTCCTGGGTCTGGAAGGAGTGAGGCTCTTGGGCCAGCAGCAGCAGGAGCCTGGGGGCTAGAGACCACAGGCGGCTTCTCCCGGAGGATCCAAAGGCAGGAGTCCTTCTCTGGCAGGATATGTCTCCTGCTTGGGCCAGTGTGGCACCCGTGGCCCCCTTTCTGTGCATGACCCAGAGTGGCACGACACCTGTTTGCCAAGGGAGAAGGCTGCTTAGCCAGAGAGCAGCTCTTGTCCAGCACTTGGACCGCATGACTTTGACTTAGCCATGACTGACCCAGCAGAGGGTGGTCAGTATCACCCCAGCATCGTGCTGGGGGCCCAGGGTGCTAACGTGAATCAGACATGCTAGCAGGGAGACACAAATGTCAGACAGGAGGGTGCCACGTGACGTACACAGATGGTGTGGCTTCTCATCAATGGGTGGAAATACAGAGATCGTGCTGAGAAGAGAGCACACTTCATTTTGTAAGGGAGCTGAGAGGGATAGCAGAGAAAGGAGCAATGTGTTTTGAGCGGTAATTAGGGGTTTGCCAGGCATGCCAAGCTGCGTCCCGCTTGCACACAGGTTGACTTCCGCTATTCGCGCTCAGTGCCTCTGGAGCTCTAAGTAGGAGGTAGGGGATACGGGTGGTGAGGTGGGCACAGTCGCCTGGACCAGACGGGGAAAGCCTCAACTATGGTGGCCAACCTTCCCAGGCCTTCCCCATGGGGAGGGAGAACAGGGGGCCCAGCTACCCAAAGTGTCACCACACAGAGCAGAGAGGGGGGCCCCTTCCAGGTAGGCTCATTGTCAAAATGGAAATGCCCCCACCCCGTAGCTCTCAAGGTTTTGTGTGGGGACATGAGAGGGTGTCGGGGCTGGAGAGGCCTGAGACCCAGATGGCAGCTGAGAAGCCATCTGAAGGAACGGACTTCTGCTGCCCCCAATCTGCCACCCTCACCAGTGCCCCTCCTGGGGCCCCCTGGGTGGACGAGCTGCAGGCCTTCCTCACTCGCCCTTGGATCAGTCAGTGAGAACAGCTGTGGCAGTAACCAGTTCCCACCCACTTGGGGGCTTCAAACAATGGGAATGTATTCTCTAGCTCTGGGGCTAGAGTTCCAAATGCTCCCTCTGCAGGCCCTGGGGAGATCCTTCTTTGTCCCTTCCAGATGCTTGGGGGGGGGGGGGGGGGCAGGTGAAGGTTCCAGCCCTTTCTCACCCTGTGGCCTCATCACTCCAATCCCTGCCTCCATGTCACATGGTCTTCTTCTCTGTGTCTGCGTATTTCCCTAGCCTGCCTCTCGTACAGACACTTATCACTGGATTTAGGGCCAGGTAATCCAGGACTATCTCAAGATCCTTAATTTCATTACATCTGCAAAGATGCTCTTTGCAAATAAAGCCACATCACAGGTTCTGAGGGTTAGGGATCAGAAATATATTTAGCAGGTGGGCACTGTTCACCCACTGCACCACCTATGAGTGAAATCCTTTCCCTGGCCCTTTCTCGGCCACTGTGTAGAGAAATGGACACTACACACACACACACACACACACACACACACACACACACACTCACTTTCAGAGAAGACCAGACCATGGGAGCCTACACACAGCCACCCTGGCAGGAGCAATGTGCCTTCACCAAGGGGGAAAAGAATTTCCTTTAACTTCCTTCAATTAATCACCAAAATTATTCTTAATAAAAGATGCTGGGAGTGATTTGGAATGATGTTTAATAATTGATAGTAATTTCTCATAATTAGTTATAAATTAATTCACTCACAGAGGTGTTTATTTATGGACTTTCTGGGGGGCTCTCCTTAGTTTGAAATACTATGGGGTAAGTGCCTGCAGAGGCTGTAGCAATTTCCATACTGTGTCAGTTTGCCAAATTGTATAATCCCTGGTAAAGGGCAGGGTGGTAAATAAAATTAACGCTTCTGTTTCCTATCAAGAGATACAAATTATTCAGCAAAGGGTGTCTCCCCTGCATGATGGCAAGAGTTCCCAGTCATTCATCAGGAAAGACTAGCAGAGAGGTGGTGCCCTGCCAAGCATTCTAGTTACTTCTTGGCTATTCCAGAGGCTCCCAACCCTGGGCACATGCTGGAGTCACCTGCTGAGCTTTGGGAAGCATGCTGGGACCTGGGCCACTCTTGGAGTTGGGATTTCTCAGGTGGGATCCCAGAACTTCTGAATTCTTTATAGTCCCCTGAGTGACTGAGTGGGCACCCTCCTGGGATGCACTGCAGGTTGTAAATATCTCACATCTCACAGGCTCTCAGGCATCAGTGTTACCATCTGCACAATGGGGCAACCATCTTGCAAATTCTCACCTTTGCCAAGTGCAGGAAGGTTCTATCCCTCCAGTGTTCTGTGGAAAAGAAGACTGCCATCATTGTATCTATTCTACATAGGGATTTGCTGTAGGAAATGAAGTGCATTTAGGCTAGTGTGGGTACCAAGTTTCTTTCTATTACTTGAATCATTTCTTTTTTTTAATGTTTATTTTTGAAAGAGAGAGAGAGAGAGAGAGCACAAGCAGGGGAGGGGCAGAGAGAGGGAGACAAAGAATCTGAAGCAGGCTCTAGGCTCTGAGCTGTCAGCCCAACGCGGGGCTCAAACTCACAAACCAGGAGATCATGACCTGAGCTGAAGCCAGACAATTAACCAACAGAGCCACGCAGGTACCCCGACTTGAATCATTTCTAAAGATCTTTTGGGAGATTTAGACAGTTCTTCATGTCACTGCAGCTGCCCCCCACCCCCGACTAGGATCCCCTACCTTGGCCTGAGTGGTTTGAGTAAATCTCCCCAGGTGATTCTAAGAGGACATCTATCCTTTTTCTGACCATCCCCCATTCCAACTGTGTACTTTACCAGATGATTCTAGAACTTTCATCCTAGAGCCTAGAGAGCTGTCATTTGCTCACCTTTGTTCTGAAACAGCACAAAGGAACTTGCTCGGAGGGACCAGACAGGTATCAATATTTACAAACTCCAAACTAGATAGCAATGGGTTCAGGCAGCACACTGCATGGAATGGACCGGCTCAGGGACACCAGGCAGCATGCTCAGTCTCTCAAAGGAAGAGCAGTTGACGCACCTCACAGTATCCATTCCCATTCACCCCATAGGAAACCCTTTGCGCAGAGAAGAAAACAGACCACTGAGGAGTGAGGGACAGGTGCCATCCTGGTTCAGGACCTCCCGTCAGATGATGGCCCCGAATCCTACTGAGAGGAGAGTGTGATGTATGCTGACCGCTGTCTGGGTTTATCCGAGACACGGGTTCCCTGCCACGTGGGATTTTCAGTGATAAACGCAGGTCCTGGGCAAACCAGAGCAGTAGGTCACCCTTCCTTCCAGGGCCTTCTGTGATGAGCTCACAGTGTGTCCTAATGGAGTCATTTCTCTGGGCAGTTATCACCTCTCACAGGAAGAGGGCGTAACCACAGCAACCAGACTGGCCACGCCCGTTGTTGCCTCTGGCTCATTTCTGATACTCCCCACCTGGAACCCATTCTCAGAGGGCCTCCGAACTCAGCTTCACCCGGGGGCTGGCTGCAGCAGGCCACAGGGTGACACAGGACTGGGAAAGCCGGGTTGCAGGGCAGAGGGCAACTGGCAACAGGACAACAGGAAGACCTTTTCTTCATGTGTATTTGGTGTTTGTAGGAAGCAGATCTTGAAGTTCTTGGACGCTGAAAAGGACATTTCTGTCCTCAAGGGGACCCTGAAGCCCGGAGACATTATTCATTACATCTTCGACCGTGACAGCACAATGAACGTGTCCCAGAACCTCTACGATCTGCTCCCCAGAACGTCTCCACTGAAGAACAAGCACTTCCAGACTTGTGCCATCGTGGGCAACTCGGGGGTCTTGCTGAACAGCGGCTGCGGGCAGGAGATTGACACACACAGCTTTGTCATAAGGTAACGGCTGCAGGGGCTCTGGGCCCAGAGCGACAGGCAGGTTGAAGTTGAGCCTGGCCACTTGTCCCAGTGTCTCTGCAACCAGAGACACTGTTTGGGTTTGTCCCCATTCTCAACCTTGTGCATTAGAATTTCTTCAGGTGCCTTTAAAAGTCCTAGTGTCCAGACTGCACCCCAGTCCGATTAAATCAACCTGAGGGCTCAGGGGCATGTGGCCCAGAATGCTTTTGGTGAACAGCCAAGGTTGAGAATCTCTAATCTGACACAGAGGTAGGCAGACTATGGCCCACAGCCTGCTTTTGTCAATAAAGTTTTACTGGAACACAGTCATGCCCATTCATTTTCATATCCTCAATGGCTGCTTTCTCTCTGCAAAGTAAAGTTAGATTAGTTGGGCAGGGTTGAAGAGTTGCAACAGAGAGAGCATATACCAGAAGCCTTTATATCAGGTCCTTACAGAAAAAGTTTGCTGAGCCTTAGATAAAGCCCGGCCTGACCAGTTAGTTGGTTCAAGTTTGCAAACCTCTTTTTTTTTTTTTTTTAATTTTTTTTTTTAACATTTATTTTTGAGACAGAGAGAGACAGAGCATGAACGGGGGAGGGTCAGAGAGAGAGGGAGACACAGAATCTGAAACGGGCTCCAGGCTCTGAGCAGTCAGCACAGAGCCCGATGCGGGGCTCGAACTCACGGACCGCGAGATCGTGACCTGAGCCGAAGTCGGACCCTTAACCGACTGAGCCACCCAGGCGCCCCGCAAACCTCTTTTAAGTATTCGTGAAGGTGGTGCTCCGCTCATAACTATTATCCTGCAGTCAAAATCTGGAAAGTGAAGGGGCGACAGAGAAACTTGGGCTTGAACTTGACCATCATTCTGCTGAAATATCAGCTCTCATTGTTCAGGCTCCAGGGACACATTTGGACACAGTTGCCAATGGCCCTGATACCTGACCCCCAACCCAGACAGACTTGGAAACAAGGCCTTGCTGTCCTCTGGTCAGAAGTAGGGCACACAGAGCCTCGAGTTTCGTCCCCAAACAGTGCCCCAGCCCTGGCAGAAGTGCATACGGCATCTCACGTTTCCATCGGGGCTGTCCTGATGCAAAGAGAGCCTTGTCCTGAGGCTTTGGGAAATGGCCTTTATCACAGAATTCCCTGGGCCTTGGGACATGGGATTTTAGAAGGTGTGTTTACTCCTGTGTCCACTCTCATGGAAGAGCCACCGCAACCTAGCAGCCGAACTTGTGTTAGTGTCCCAGGCTTTGTCCGTGCCTGGCATAGCCAGTGGCTCAGTCCTTCCGGTCTAAAGACTCAGGGACAGAGGGGGAGAAGAAGGCGGGCAGAAAGCGGAGGAAATGTCTGACAGAAGCCAAAGGAGGGTCGGGGGGAGGGAAGGGGACAGAGGTGTTAAAGGTGCAGGCGGAGGGTAAAAGCAGGGGTGCCAGGCAGCATGGAGGGAGGCCTTTCTGATTTGGTGTCACACATATAAGCCATGCCTTTGTCACTAGTTTTGATGACGAGGTTTCCCTCTCTGAACTAGCCCTGCCCTAGCAATTTCCAAAGGCAACAGCTGATTCCAGCCAGAACTTTCCCTTGTGGGCACTGACACAGCAAGATGAACAGTGTGGCGTCAGAGTCCCATCTTGGCTCTGTGGCTCATTTTTGTCACACGACTCGGGAGTGTGTCACTGCCCTTTCTGGACCTCTGTTTCACCCTCTGTAAATGGAGCGGGTTGGACTGGTTGTCTTTGAGGTCCTTCCGTTAGGAATACCGGCTGTGCTCTGGGCCAGACCCGGCAAACTTTGACCTTCACAGGAGCCCCCTGAGCTTATCCAAGGGCAGAGTCATCCAGTCTGGGGCGGGGCCTAAGACCATGCATATCTAATGCCCTCCCTGCTGCTGTGCGGGCTGTACTTGGAGAGCCATGCTTTGCCTCTCCCGGGGGTCCTGTCCACACCTGTCCACACGTGCTTAGAAAAGAGGGAGCTGAAGCACCAAGGAGAGAGTGCCTCAGAACAACGCACGGTTGTCCTTCGAGCTTTACACTCTGCACGTGGCTCTCACACACCTGTGTGTTTGGGGGGTGGACTTGAGTGGTCTTTTAGGACAAGATCACAAAGCTGTTCCGGGTACAGACCCCTGCTGGTGCTGAGTGGCAGCACTGGCTCCTCCGCCCCAGTGGGGCCATTCCTCTGGGCTCTTCCCATCTGGAGGACCATCTGTGTCCTCCCCCGGGGGGATCCCACAGGCCAAAGGCCCCATAAAGAGTAAACGGGGTGTGATGCTGTGGCCACTGCCTGAGTTGGCATGTGTGAGTGTGCCTGGGCCATGTCTCCCACAACAAAGCACAAGTGTTCATCTCCCCGCTGCCTTTCCCTTGGGGTGCAGGGAGGTCACCCCACAATTCCACACCATCTCTCCTGTACCATTTGCCTCTGCAAATGAGAGCTCTCCGTGGACTCTGTGTCTCCACCCCACCTGCCTCACACTGACCATGAGCTTCCCTAAAGCGGACTGCTTGTGTCCATCGCTGAACGCCAGCCCAAGCCTGTGCCTGGCATAAATGAGGGGCTCGGGGCTCAGGCTCGGAGCAGCTTCGCTGAGAGAACAGGTGCCCGGAGGGTTCTGATGGGATGTTCTTAGTCTCCATCAATTGAAGTCTTCAATCACTTTGCCTTGCTCTGTGTCATTTGGGCCCCTCTTCTGCATGGGAGACAACAAGACCTTGCCCCCTCTCAGAAAACTCAACACTGAACCATGGGAAGACACCCCCATGCAAAATGCAATGAGGTTGCAAAATACTCAGCCTCCTGGGGGACCTGAGGGCAGGCTTCTGGAAGAAGGTGGCTGACTTTAGCACATGAAAATGGTGAGCATGAGGATGTAGTGTGAGGAAAGCCATGGAAGCAAGAAGCTAGACTCATGGATCATGGAAGCTGGTGCCTGAGTGAGCCTACGTTGTCTCGGGTGTGGCTGGGAAATGGGGCCAGACAGGAGGGCTGGTCCCCACAGGGTCCCCATGAGCCTGCAATGGCAGGTTGAAGAGACTACCTAACTCAGGGTCATATATGTACAGAGTATATTCCCAGATGTTTAGGGATCAAAACTTCACTGTTTGCTCACATTCACATGTGTACGCATGGACACACACACACACACACACACACACTTTCAATAGGGAGAGTCTTACGAACAAATGCCCTTTCACAGATAAATCCCCATCATTATCATCATGCTCATTAGTAACTTAGCATACACCAGGTGCAAATCTATGCACTTCATGTTTATTAACTTATTTTATTCTTGCAACAACCCTGTCAGGAATGTTCTATCTTGCGCTGGCTTTTGCAGGGAGGAAATTGAGGCTGAGAGACCCAGAGGTCCATGGCACACTCGGGCCAGGCTCAGGCTGTGGGCCTCACCCTGTGCCTGTGGACATGCCTGTTTCTGGAATGGATGGACTCTTGTCCAGCCCACCCACAGCCCACCCAGAATTTGCTTTGGGAGGCCGGGCCTGCTGTGGGATAAGATAGAGCTGAGCAGACTTACTCTAATGTCTCCATCATCCTCACTCAAGAAGTGGCCCCGAGACATGGTCATGGGCAAATCCTGGCCTTTGCAGCCTTCCCCTGCCTGGAATACCTTCCATTAGCTGGGTCCCATGTTGAATGAGGTTGGGAGCCTGCCCCAGGGAGGTTGAAGCCCCAGGGCTCCCCAGAGTCTATCGCACCTTACTTGGACGATATCCCGAGTGACCAGTATTGTAGCTGGGTAAGGACTTCCGTGGTTTCTCTCCCCTAATCTTCTGACCCCAGAAGCCTCCTGGGGTCAGGCTCCACATCAGTTCCTCCTTTGCCTCTCCCACAGCCCTCACTGGCCCACGATAGACTCAGTACACCTGAACTGCACTGAGGACCCTGCTCTCGGGGCCTGGTGGTTGGCCTGGAAGAGGCCCCAGGCCTTCAGGAAGCCCTCAGAAGCCTGGTTCAGCTGGGCTATAGGACAATAGGGGTAACTGTCTCTAACTGGTGGACATGATGAGATGCTCTGTTCCTCTAAGGTCTGCAGCAGGGGCCCCTGAAGGTGTCTCAAGTCAGTTCTGCTCCCTTGCAATGTGTAACCACAGTCAGCGATAGCAAGGCCAGGGTGGGAATGGGGAGAGCGGGCATTTTAGGGGGTCTAGTCTGAGCAGCAAACAGGATTTTGAGCCCGACACACCAGAGACTGAATCCTGGAGATTCCCTTACTAGCTCTGGGACTCTGGGCAAGTTACTTGGCACATTCTGGGCCTTGGTTTCCACATCCATAAAGTGAGGGTGATTAACACTGAGCCAGAATAAGATGAGCAGACCTGTGTTAAAGGACCAGGGGCTGGCACACACCCGGAGCCCCAGGATGTTAGTTTTCTTTCTGATGATCCTACTTTTTCTCCCCAATCGTTGAAGGAAGAAAGTCCTGGCTTGAAAGGAGGGTAAGTGGTGTCTCTCTGGATCTCATCATTTGGCAATGACCTGTGACCCTGGTCTTCATGTCTCCAGCCTCTGTTCTATAAATACTCACTCTAATTTCTCAGACTTAACTCCACTGGTCAAAGGGCTCCTCCACCAACAAATCTTCCGGGCAGACGGCAGCAAGGCCTCCCCAGCAGTGCCCTTGGCCACCCTAGTCTGATCAGCTTGCATCACAGGCAAGAAGCCCCAGTGTGCACATGCAAGCTGGACCCGTGAAGGTGGGAGAGTTCCCCGCAAAGCAGGCCTCTGGTGAGATATCAGAGGCCACCCACCCAGAGTCCCAGGCTTGTTCAGCAAGAGATTGCAACGGCCTTTTAGTTTGTCCTCCTAGATACAATTCCATCCACTCTAAATACCTGTACAACTTCATCTTATTGTTGTCTAGCTATTGCCTAAAATGCAAATCTGTTACTGCCCTGCTCGGGAATCTTCAGTGACTCCCTATTGCCCTTGGAGCCACATCCCTGACATATAGGCCCTGCTGACCTCTCTAGATTCATCTCTTCCACACAATATGCCCCAGAAGGCATATCGCTTGCCTTCCCTTAATACCCACACTGCTCCACACCTCTATGCCCTTACATACATTTCTTGTGCCTACAATGCCAGAGCCTGATGTTTCCCAAACTGCCTGGTTATAAGAATCACCTGAAGAGCTTGTAAAACTAAGTATCAATTCCTAGGCTCACCTGCTGAACCTGGATGCCCAGGTGAGAGACACAGTGAATCTGTATTTTTAACTACTGCCTGAAGTGATTCCTCTGCTCTGGCAAGCTGGAAAAACACTCTTCTAACTGCCTCATCCACAAATGGACTAATGCTCACCCATCCTTCTAGATTTCTCTCAGTGGTCACCACCTCTGGGAACACGACCAAACATTCCTCCTTCCCATACTAATATGGGAATATTAATAGGCCAATAGTTTGCATTTACTGAGATCTTGGTGTGGTCCAACAGGGTCCTAAGTACTCGATATGCAATGACTCCTTTAATCCCTGGAATGGGGTGCTGTTGCAATCTCTATCATAGCTAAAGAAACCATTGGGCATATTCCTTAGCTGTAGGGAAAGCTCTTAGGAAGCACAGAGAGGTTGAGCAGGTTGCCCAGAATCACACAGGTAAGAAGTAGGAGTGTGCCTTCAGAGCCCTCACTGTTACCTAACGTGGCCAGGTCACACCTGCAATAGCATGGTCATCTTGTGAGCTGAGGGTGGCTTACTTGCCTCCTTCCTCTGCTACATCCTCAACTCCAGAAGGCAGGCACTGTACAGCCCCAGGGACCAGCAAAGTTGTATGTGTGTGGTAAGAGCCTAGCAAATACGTGTGGCAGGGAAGAAGGAGCACGGGTGACAGGAGGGGTGGGTGGGTGCTGGAAGATGCCCTGGGTCTTTGGGGATGAGGAAGAGGTGAGGGGAGGCAAAGGTTGGACAAAATGAAATACAAGCAACAGCGTCTCATCTTGCCCCAAAGGACCATGATGCTTTTCTCCCTGGCAGGTGCAACCTGGCCCCCGTGCAGGAATATGCCCGGGATGTGGGGCTCAAGACAGACCTGGTGACCATGAACCCCTCAGTCATCCAACGGGCCTTTGAGGACTTGGTCAACGCCACTTGGCGGGAGAAGTTGCTGCAGCGACTGCACAGTCTCAACGGCAGCATCCTGTGGATTCCCGCCTTCATGGCCAGGGGCGGCAAGGAGCGCGTTGAGTGGGTCAACGAGCTCATCCTGAAGCACCGCGTCAACGTGCGAACTGCATACCCCTCTCTGCGCCTGCTGCACGCCGTCCGCGGGTGAGCGGCCTCTCCCTGGGGGTGGGGGCCGTCACCGAGTATGACAGGTGCTTGGTGGGCAATACTCCTTTCCCAGATGCATTTCCATTCCAGCTTACCCCCCTCACTGGTTGTATGACCTCAGCACGTCCCTGGCCTTTCTGAGCCTTCCCGCCTGGAGGAAGGAGGGGCGCTGGCAGGTGGGTTCCATCTGGCATGCCAGTTTTGACCAATCGGTAGTTGCCAGCCTGGAGAGCTGTGTTGAGAACGGTCCTCCCCTTGCTGCTGCGCGAGTGACAAACCATGAAGGGCAAGGATGGAAGGAGGAACATGTGTTGGGAGCTCTTGCAATAGTTTGGGTTGGGGCTGACTGTGGCTTTGACTGGGACAGTGGTGGCAGATGGGCAACAGCTGGCTCAGGTTTGCTGAATACTTTGGAGCAGAGGCAGCAGGATTTTCTGGTGGGTTCTGCTTTAGGACCTCCAGGGTGTGAGAAAGAGAAACATCCAGGATGGCAGTTAGGATTAGAGCTTGAGCAGGTGGATGGACAGTGGCACCATTTTCTGTGAGTGGAGAGCTGGGGAGAACCCCATGCATGCCTGGGGGTATTGAGGAAGAAGGATTTGGGGCATATTAAGCTTGAGATGCCTGTTACAAACATGCCCCTTGCACACTCCTGACCTTGCAGCTTGGGTCAGGCCCTACAACCAGATGCCCATCCAGTCACATGGCAGGGAGTTCACTGTCCTGCTCTGGGCATAAGCGAGCCCCTTGTACAGACCCCCTGTGAAATTGAAATGCTCTTTACTGGGGCCTGAGCATAACTCAGTGTGACCCTGGGAAACTCTCTAGCCAATCAAAGGACTCTTGCTGTCCTCACCAAGGTGACCCCTGAGGCACCCAAGCCTGCGACCAGCTCTGGTCTCTTTAGGGTGGGTGTCAACACAGAAACCCATTGCCCCCCAAAAAGGCCTAAAGAGACATTCAGTAAGAGGCAGCCATGCTCGTGGCTGATGGAGCAGAGTGACTCCTGATGGACACAGGGCTCACTGGGGCCACATCCCTTATCCTGGAGGTTCACCTGTCAGGCCTTCCTTCAGCATCCACTTCACCCCTGTCACAGCGTGAGTCTTGCCCCCAGAAACCCCCATCTCTTGGATTTAGGTTCCAGGCCTTAAATGTTGCCTCTTCCTGGAAGGAAGAAATTCTTTGCATGGTTTGGAGGTCAGACGGGATAAGAAAAGAAGAAGGACTGCCCCTTGGTAAAGAGAAACAGTCCCTTAGACAGGGAAAGGGCCACTACCTGGAAGAGACGTACACAGCCAGAGCTATTTCCAGCTATAATTGACTCACTTTCATCTGTCAAAATAGCATTAAGCACCAGTAATAAGCCCTTTAAACAAACAGGGCGTTAATCCTGGGATGGCAACATTTTCTCTTGCAGCAACTCCAGGGAGGAAATCCTGCAGGAGAGAGAACAGGGCAGCCTTCTGCTTTTAGCAAGGGAAAGAGGTGGGGGCGGGGGGCGGAGAGGGCTTCAGGGGCCTTGGAATGGATTTCTGCCAATGAGCCTCTCCCTCTGTGGGGTCTGGGGTCCAGGAGGGCGTTACAGGAAAGGTGGGCAGCATCTGTAGTGAGAGGGAGGGCTTGCCTTGGACTTGGTGGGAATTTACCTGGGGTTTGCTTCAAGAGGAGGAGTGGGCTGGTGGGGGCGGGGGGCACGTGGAAAAAAGCCACAGGAGAAAAGACCAAGGGATCACAGAAAAGATGGCTGAGGAGGAACCTGGCCCAGAGGCAGACCCGTCTAGCATGAAAATTATGGGCTTTGGAGTTAGGGAGCCTTGGCTTCAAATCCCGGCTCCGCTACTCATGCGGTTGAAGAGGCCCACTGTCTGCCTGAGCCCTGTTTTTTCTGTCCCTTCGCTGGGGAACACTTCCTACATCTGAGTGTGTGTCCTGTGCTGACGAAGGAGACACACAGTCAGTCAACCATAGCTCCTACCACCATGCCAGCTGCCACCAACCACCCACCAAGGGATTCGACTTGACCTATAGACTTAAGAGGTAGAAGTTAGGGGGCGCCTGGGTGGCTCAGTCGGTTAAGCATTCAACTTTGGCTCAGGTCATGCTCTCACAGTTCCTGAGTTTGAGCCCTGCATCGGGCTCTGTGATGTCAGTGCAGAGCCTGCTTCAGATCCTCTGTCCCCCTCTGTCTCTGCCCCTCCCCTGCTCATTCTCTCTCTCTCTCTCTCTCTCTCTCTCAAATAAGCAAACTTAAAAAAAAAAAAAAAAAGACCATATTTAAAAGGAAGAAGTAGAAGTAGGACCAGAAGGTGAAACCACAGGAAGGAGCCATATTAGGCTCAATTTTGATAAAGGATCCTGTAGTAGAGTGATGGATGAAGTCAGAGTCACCTGTCGGGAGTTCTTCACCTCAAAGTTCCAGTATAAACTAGTTCACAGGATAATCTTGTTCCTTATTTAAAACTCTATAATTAAATTCTGTTTATGAGGCGGGAGGGGATAAACATTTTCGTTGTGATAAAATATATACTACATAATATTTACTACTTTAACCAGTTTTAACCGGGCAGCTCAGTAGCGTTAAGTATATCGACACTGTTGGGAAACAGATCTCCAGAAGTTTTTCATCTTGCAAATCTGACACTCTGTACCTATGAAACAACAAGTCCCCTTTTCTCCAATCCCTCCAGCCCCTGGCACCACTTTCTACTTCACTTGCCATGAATTTGGCTACTTTATATACTTCCTACAAGTAGATTCGCACAGCAGTTGCCTTTCTGTGACTGACTCATTTTCACTTAATATAATGTCCTCAAGGTTCATCCATACTGTAGCATATGTCAGAATGTGCTTCCTTTTGAAGACTGAGTAATATTGTTTGTCCATTCACCCATCAAAGGACATTCAATTTTCTTTCACCTCTTGACAATTGTGAGTAGTGCTATTATGAACATAGGTGTGCTCTCTCTTCAAGACCCTGCTTTCTTTTTTTTTTTTTAATGTTTGATTTGTTTATTCTTGAAAGAGAGAGAGAGAGAGAGCAGGGGAGGGGCAGAGAGTGAGGGAGACAGAGAATCTGAAGCAGGCTCTATGCTGTCAGCACACAACCCAGCTCAGAGCTTGATCCCACAAACTGGGAGATTGTGACCTGAGCCAAAGTCAGTTGCTGAACCAACTGAGCCACTCAGGCGCCCCAAGACCCTGCTTTTGATTCTTTTGGCTACATACCCAAGTAGAATTGCTGGATCGTATGGTAGTTCTGTTTTTAATTTTTTAAAGAACCTCCACACTGTTCTCCATAGTAGCTGCACCATTTTACAATCCACCAGCAGTGCCCAAGGGTCTCGGTTTCTCCACATTTTCACTGACATTTGTCATTGAATTTTCCCACATCCCTGATAACACTTGTTATGTTTGTTTGTTTTTTATATAGTAGCCCATGTTAGCTGCTTTTAAGCATACAATTCTATTATAAGAAAGTTGCTATTCGAGGAAAACGTAGGGGAAAATCCTTATGACCTTAGGTTAAGCCACGGCTTCTTAAGAATGACACCAAAAACACAGGCAACAAAAGAAAAAACAGGTAAAATGGACTTCATCAAAATTAAAACTTCTTCTGCACCAAAAAGCTAATATATTAAAAGAGTGAAAAAAAATTCACCCACAGAATGGGAGAAAATATTTGCAAATCACATATCTGATAAGGGATTAGTATCTGGAGTACATATGGAACTCCTACAACTCAGCAACATAAATAAATCAAACAGCCCAACTTAAAAATGATTTGGATAGACATTTCTACAGAGCAGATGTACAGATGGCCAAAAAGCACATGAAAAGATGTTCAACATCACTAGTCATTGGGAGAACACGAAACCACAGTGAGGTACCACTCTACACCCACTAGGATGATGGCTATCAAAAAAGTGGGAGATAGCAAGTGTCAGTGAGGATGTGAAGAAATCAGAATCCTTGTGCCCTGCTGGTGGGAATGTCAAGTGGGGATGAACTTTGAGTCATCCTAGCATCTTCACTCTGCAAATGAGGAAGTCAATGCCCAGACGGGTTGGGTGATTTGTGGGAGACCACCCAGCCAGTGAGAGGCACAGCCAGGCACTCAAGCACATCACCCTACTCTAGCCAGTGCATGAGATGCAGCAAATTTACACCCAGCCCAGTCTGGATTGGGGGCCCAGCGAGCTCAGTGGGCCGGGCGCTGCCGCACTGGGGAAGCGGTGTTAGGAGACCACAGTGGGCAGCAGCATATATGAGCGCGGTGCACAGGGCAGTTCTGAGTATGGGGCAGCTTTCCCACCAGGCACAATGCACCAAAAGGTGAGAATACCTCAGGGTCCCACCAAACACCCGCTGGCACCTGAGGCTTGACACAGTCTTGTGGAACCCCCTGTTGAGGCTCTCAGTGTCGTTTGCCCCTTGACCTCACCTTGGTCTCTGCCCTCCCTCATTCATTTGGCTGTTGGGTGGCTTGCAATGCCCAGATATGTCCACATGCGAGTCACTGTGTTCCCAGGGCTGGTTTAGTGTCCGCAGTCCATCCATTCACGGGGAAAAAATTGTGGGATGCTCTAGTAACTGCCAATAGGCTTATTGTGAAGACCACATGAAATCATGTATGTAAATCACTTCTAGAGCCAATGCTGCTTGTGTTAAGTCCATCCAGCACTAACCCCTGGCACATAGTAGAGCCATGTCAAGAGACCAAATGACCATGGTTTCAGTTTCCCTGGTTCAACAATCTCCTAGTACACATTTGTGATTATTAACCTACTTCTGGTCACTAACTGTTTCAGGTGTAAGTGCCTACTACAAATATCCCATTTTAAAGATAAGAAAATTGAGCATTGGGTGGTAAGTAACTTGTATAAGGTCCCATGGCTGGCAAGAGACAGATTCAGGACTCCTCCCTTGCTCCGGATCACCCCCGCCCCCCGCCCGCCCCGGATCCATTTGCCCCCTGTTACAATAACCAGGGAATAATGACAGAGGCCCTAGAAGAATCATGTCAGGAAGGCCAAAGCCTGAGTTTGAGCTTAAGAAAATAATAAGAACAACAGAAAGGGCATCTTATGTTTCAAGTAAGGAAAACCAAAAAGATGAGGGCAGGTGGTGCAGAGGCTACAAAAGACAGAGGGGAAACTGGACTCTTGATTTCTCTTCTACATCTGTCTTCTCAGCAAAGAAGAGCCGTGGATAGTGTAACAAAGCCTTTGGTATCATTACTTACAATCCCACCCAACTGCTTGAAACCAGTGGTTCTCAACATGGCCCCCAGACCAGCAATATCAGCATCACCTGGGTACCTGTTAGAAATGCAAATTCTTGGGCCCAACCGGGCTTACTGAATCAGAAACTGTAGGACTGGGGCCAAGAAATCTGCATTTTAACAAACCCAGTAGGTGATTCCGATGCATGGCATAAGTTTGAGAACCTCTACTCTCAACAACACCGAGACCAATTAACATCCTGGGAGAAATCGTACACTAAGACCACTGAGAAGCTGGCTGTGATCTTCTCCAAATCATACAAAAATTGGAAAAGGGCAGTCTGGAACAGCCCATCCTTGCCCCAATTTTCTAAACATGGGTGAAATATGGACTCCACTGGGCTTGTTGTCAACCCTAAGCCAGAATTTTAAAAAGGTCAGCAGTGCAGTCAATGGCTCATGAACACCTGAAGAAGTAAACACCGAGAGCAGTTGTGCTCACCGGACGATGCCAGGGCACACTGTCCTGCTCTGCTTTTCCAAGGAGGATGGTAGACAGGTAGAGCCAGGATCAATACGCTGACAAAGTATTTCTTGATGGAGAAAGAACTGCGATCTGATGGATGGTTCAAGGAGTAAAAGGGAGCAAATGTTAACTCTCTTCTCAGAGAAGCCTTGTAAGATAGACGCTATTTTCGTCCCCATTTTCCTCACAAGGAAACAGGCTCAGAAATGCTAAGTGGATCACCCCAGGTCACTCAGATGAAGAGCGGCGGGACTAGAACCCACGTGTATAGGCTTCAGTTGTCTCTACTCTTCCACTGCCATCCCTCCTCTCATGTCCTTGACAGATAGGCTGACCACTGTCTGTTGACCGCTGACACCCAAAGACGCTAATTAATTAAAGGTTGATTTCATGGGGATCTCTAAGAACATTCCACCGGCCTCCCATCCTGCCAACTATCCCCATTTTTACGAATGGCTTAGATGAAGGCATCAGTTGTCTCCTCAGCCAATGCACAGAAGACGTGACTTTTGGGACATTCCTAATATTTGGGGCTCAGAGTTGAATCCACACGTCTTTTGATGGGCTGAAACAATTAGTCAGTCTAAGAGGGAGGAATTTAATATGGATAAATGCAAGATTCTGTACTCAAGTTCTAAACAACTGTATAATCTAAAATCTTAGATCTTATACAAAATGTACAACATTTCGAGAGTCTGGGAGATCAGCAATGACCTTGGTCAGATCCCACTTGGAGACGTTTTAGGTCCCAGGCCCAGGCATGAGAAGGACCACAGTGGCAGAGAAGTTCGAAAGTTGAAAGCTTTAGACAGAGAAGTCTCCAAAGAGCATGAGAACAATCTTTCTCCGATTAACAAGTACTTATAGGCTCCCAGAAGGCTCCAGGCCTGTCCTGGGGGAACACAAAAGTCAATGCAGCAAGGATTTTGCCCTTGAGGGGCTCAAGGATTTGGCCTGTGAGGCTCCAGGTGTAGAACTAGGGTTGAGAAGGGATACACAGGGAGTCAGGTTTCATCTGGACACCGGGAAGAACATTCCAACAAATAAAGGTCATCTGAAATGAGCTTGGTTGCCTCTTGTTCAGGCGGCAGTGAATGCCGCTCGGTGGGCCAGGACTTGGGAAACCTGCCTCAGGCAGGGTTAGTGTATTAGTTTGTGAGGACTGCTATAACAAAGGACCACAGGCCGAGTGAGCTAAATTGACAACAGGAAATTATTGTCTCACAGATATGGAAACTGGAAGTCCTTCCAAGAGCTCTGAGGGAAGAATCTGTTCCAGGCCTCTCTCTTGTGGAGGACCAGCTCCCTCGTTCTCCCTGTGTGCCTGTGCATCTCCAAATCCCCCCTGCGTATTATGACATCCATTGCATTGGAATAAGGGCCACCCTAATTACCTCATTTTAACTTCATTACCTCTGTAAAGACCCTGATCTCCAGATGAGATTCTGAGGCTGACTTCCACAGACGAGTTTTGAGGGAACATCTTTCAGCCCACAACGGTTGGGCTAGATGGTCACCTTTTCCACTCAGAGAGTCTTTGATTCATTGCACCTGTGCCAGCAGAGTCTCTAACCACTGGCTACTCTGCAGATGCTTGCCCATCTGAGGTAGTTCTTGGGCAGGGGCTTTGCAGGGAGGGGGCAGCCTGGTGCTAAGAAAGCCTGCCCTTGACTCTTCATACTGGCCCTGCCCTTGACTGAACAGCTCTTCCAGAGGGCTTCTGGCTCTGCCACACTGCAGGGTGGCACAGTGCCCCAGCTGGCTGCTGGCAAGGGAGATGAGCAACCCAGCGGAAGGACACCCAGGCAGCTGAACGTGGCTGCAGGATGGGGAACACTCTGGTCCGCAGCTGGTAGTGAATGGCTCAGATTCAATGACAACAATTCGGAAGGCTGTGACCCACTGAGCGGGTGGCCTGCGGGCAGGAAAGCAGCCTGCTGCCTGGCCCGTTTAGCTGCCCAACCGTGGGCCTGGTGCAGAGGAAGCCTGTGAATTGGTGCTTAATTGGGCACCAAAAGTGCTGAACGTAGGCCGTAGGATAGCAGTGATCCAGCGGGCGTCCCAGCCAGGGCGGGAGCAGCAGATCTGCAGAGCGGGCACTGCTGCCTGGCAGCCTGGAGAAGCCTGAGGTTGGATGGGTGAGAGAGCAAGCCTGGTGCAGAGAATAAGAGGCAAGACCAGCGCAGTTGGGAGGTGGCCCCCCACACACATGCCCGTCTCAGTCCCAAGAACGTGTCCCTAGGGCCAGTCCAGGAGCCGGGTTCCAGTCTCCTCCAGGGACGTGGAGTGTATATTCCATGACGGCGTTACATGGAGGAAAGGAGAGAGGTCTGCGGTATTAAGTCATTTTTCATAGACTGTCTCTCTATTTTTTAAATAGCAAATGCACATAGTAAAAAGAAAAATCCAAACAGTCTAAAAGGATTTAAAGTGAAAAGCAAGCAAGCCTTCCTCCACAGAGGCAGCCTGTTAAACTGGTTTTCTGTGTATACTCCTCCAGAAATAGCCACTTTTATTTTTTTTTTTTTAATTTTTTTTTCAACGTTTTTTATTTATTTTTGGGACAGAGAGAGACAGAGCATGAACGGGGGAGGGGCAGAGAGAGAGAGGGAGACACAGAATCGGAAACAGGCTCCAGGCTCCGAGCCATCAGCCCAGAGCCTGACGCGGGGCTCGAACTCACGGACCGCGAGATCGTGACCTGGCCGAAGTCGGACGCTTAACCGACTGCGCCACCCAGGCGCCCCAGAAATAGCCACTTTTAAACATAAGGGAGCGTGTTTTAAGCACCGTACCTTATATATTCTGGAAATCATTCCACATCAGTACACAGCACCTAGCTCTCCTTTACAGTGTCTGGGCAATAATTTCTGCGAGCAGAAGCCATTGGTGGTCATTGTGGGTTTTTCCAATCTTGTCCTAGTATAATCACTGCGACAGTGATCATCTTATACTGACACCTGCACACATACATGCATGTATAGGCTTGCTCGTTAGATGTGCCATCGCTAAAAAGAGATGAATGTGGGTATTGTTAGTTTGTATACAGGTTACCAAATTGCCCTCACTAGAGGTAGGTACCAATTTACACTCCCACCTACGATTATTGAAAATTCCTGTTTTTCCATAACCTTGCCAATGTGGTATATTATCAACATTTGTTATGTTTCCAATCCAGAGGAAAATGGCATCTGACTGTTGTGTGAAATGGGATTCCTTTCGTTATGAATGAGGTTAATCATTATTTTTTTTCCTGTCTGGAGTGGCGTCAGTTTAACCTCCAGGATCCAGCCACAAGTTTTCAGCCCCCAAGAGGTGGTCTTTCTGTCCCTGCTGGGCCAAAGGGTGATCCCTGTGCATGAGCGACAGTCTCTTGACTCCCCAAGGGGCCCTCCCTGTAGCAGGAGGAAGCCCTGAAGGGATCAGCATCGTGATTTTTCCTCGTGTTTTTTGGCATCATACCGTTAGCGTGCCTCTCTCATGTGCAGGCCTCGTGGCTGCCTAGAAGGGTCTATGGTAAGGCCAGCCTCCTTCACTTCTCTGACCAGTGCCCCCACAGGGAATCACTGGCCTCTGCTTGCTCATTTCCACTCATTGCTTCATTGAATAAAGATTTGTGATTCACCCACTCTGTGCATGAGCTATGCTAGGATCCGGGGTCATAAAGAAGCAGGAAGTCAGTCCACTCGCTCACAGAATTTTTAATTGTAGGGGAGGAGAAAGACAAGTAAATGAATAATTATAGCATAGGGTGATAAGTGCTCTGCTAGGGAAAGAACAGCACATAGGCACAGACCCATCTGGGGAGGTCCGGGAAGTGACATCGAAGCTGAGACCATACGAAGGAATTGCCAGCCAAGAGAACTGGGAGGTGGTGATGTCCTGCTAGAAACCAAGAAGTACCTTGTAGCCATGTGGCTGTGTATGCCAGGCGGTAGGAGGGATTTCAGGCCCAGCTCACAAGGGCTTCGCAAGCCTGGCTGAGGCCACTGGACATTCTCCCGGGGACTCCGAGAGTCACTGGGGAGTTTTTGGTGGCATGGTCTTACTTGAGGTTAACCTTGCTGACTCGACTGAAGAGCATTGGCTTGGGTAAGCATGGAGGCCTGAGGACCAGGAATGGGCCTCAACCATCCACGGGACTTAGCTCTGCACTGCCCCCCTTCCAGATTTTGAGACAAAATCCCCAGCTCTCCATCATCACAAAGCTGGGCAGCCTCATCCTGAGATGTTCCCCAGGATACCAGAGCCCTACGCAGAGGGCTGTGGTCAGAAAAGACAGCTGTGGGCCCTCAGATCAGGGCCGAGGCTGTTGATGTGGATAATGGGAGACCAGGAGTCTGAGGGTCTTGTCCCCTACTTTGCTGCTGACCTTGCACAAAGCGACACCAAGTGTCCCATGGTAACTACCTGTAAGGCATTCCTGCTCCTTAAGGACAACATGAGCTATGTCCCACAAAGTGCTTTTAGTGTCTTAGAGAAAGCCCTTTTGGCGTCTTTTTCCAACAGTGGCAACCATTGCGCTTGCCACATCCCGAGCCCAGGGAGCCAGGAAGAAGGACAAATGTGCTTTGGAGATGATTTTGGCAATCCTCATCTATTGCTGTCCATGCTCATAAAATACGGCGCTTAATCGTCTTGGCAATTGGGGTAACCAATTTGAAAAATAATTACTGCCTTCTTTGAGATTACTTTGCCTTCTAATTAAAATCTCAAGACTGGGATATTAAAGGTGCATTGTCAATACAACATCCCGGATGCACCCAGCTAACCTCATTTGGGAAGGCAAAATTAATTAGTTTGTGTTTTAACACCCAGCTGTTATCCTAAGGAAGGAAATAGTGTACAAGTCGGCCACACACACAGTCTCTAAATTGGCCAGAGCGACTGAGGAGATAGAAAGGAAATCAAGGGTGATTTGTTCCCACATGACTCAGTCAGCTTCTATTACAAGCTGCTCATTAAACGGCACCCCCGTGTCCCTGTCAGACATCGCTCAGGAGTGTTCTTGTTTACCCATGGCTGCAGGATGGGAATTAAGTGGGTCCCTCTGTGCCCCTGAGCTCTCGATTCAATCTGGAGCCTCCTTTGCTGTTAACACCTTCCCCAGTGATTGACTCTCGGTGGAAAGGCTGGCAGCAGATCCGAGAGGGCAGGCATCTCCGGCCCCGGACCCGCCAGCCACAGGTACAAGGCTGTGTGCGCTGCTGGGCGTCCCCCTTTCTGCTTTTCGACTTCTTTGTATTTTCCAGTTCCATTTGAGTCAAACGTTTGCTGAGCACAATGGTAGCCAGGATAATAGTGGTTGTAGGCTGTGCTACAGTAACAACCCCCAGACCCTTCATGGTTTAGCACAACTGAAGCTCATTGCTCATTCGTGCAAGGTGTGGTGCAGGTCGGCTCCCAGCCTCTTCCAGCCAGTGATTCAGGGATCTAGGATTCTTCCTTCTTAGGCTGACACCATCTTTATGAGAGGCTTTGAGGTTCTCCAAGGCAGAAGAGAAGAAGGGAGGGACAGCTCTTAAGAAACATTGGCCCTGGGGCGCCTGGGTGGCTTAGTCGGTTGAGTGTCTGACATCAGCTCAGGTCATGATCTCGCAGTTTGTGAGTTCGAGTTCCACTTCGGGCTCTGTGCTGACAGCTCAGAGCCTGGAGCCTGCTTCAGATTCTGTGTCTCCCTCTCTGTCTGTCCCTCCACTGCTCGCACTCTGTTTCTCTCTCTCAAAATTAAATAAATATTTTTTAAAAATTAAAAAAAAAAAGAAACATTGGCCCCCAAGGGACACATTTCTTGTCACAGCCTATTGGCAAAAACTGGTCACATGACTCCTGTCCAATTGCAAGGGATACTGGGAGATGTAGGAGGGCACATGGAGTGTTTGTTGAGTGCTGCTGTCCTCACCACAGTGCCCTGGCTGCCCCGTGCAATGAGCCAGGTGCCTCTGAAGCTCCTACCAGGAGTATAAGGCACGGCCCCAGCTCTCGAGGAAATTCCAGCACTGTTTAGGGGGGGAGACCAACCCATACACTAGTGAATTATCAGGCCAGATTGATAAGCACCACAGGAGAAGCAGGAGCAATGTTCATAATAGGTGGAAGCGATTACCTCAGTAGGAACTGGGAAGGAATGGAACAAAAAGAACATTTCCAGGAAGATGTGATTCATGTGGTTAGTTTGGGGGAGGGGGGCGGCGAGGGGAGGGGAAAGACAGTGTTCACCAAGGAGACGTGGGGATGAAAGTCACATCTGCAAGGGAGGGCAGAGCATGTGTCTGTGTAACCTCAGACCTCCTCCTGATCAAACTCTTCCCTCCCCGTCTCTGAGCACAGCACTGATGTCCTGAAAAGAAATTCATATCCAAAAGCCTTCTCAGGCGAAAGGTCTTACAATCAGAAAATAAACAAACCACAAATCCCTTAATCTGGCATGTGGCCGGTGTTAGGGCTTCAATTTGCTCAGGGAACAAATGGAGCTATGCTCTCGTGCAGGGACACTGCGGTGGCTTGCACACCCCTGAGTAGGGTCAACAGCCTCTGTGGCCAGCTCGGTCCTGGCCTCGACCCTCTCAGAATCACCCTAGGGCGGAAGAGACCCAAAAACCAGGAGTGGGGAGGCAGCGTTTTATCTAAGCTCTATCTAACCTTTTCTCAGGCACATCTAGGACTGCTGCGTTTTCCCCTGGAACCTGAAAGAGGTCAAGTTCAATCTAGGAGACCCATCAATTACCCACAGATACAGTCTGTTGACTCACCCAATAGGGCCTCACATGATGTTTTTAATTTATTTTATTTTTTTGAGAGAGAGAGAAAGAGTGTATGTGAGCAGGGGAGGGGCAGAGAGAGGAGACACAGAACCTGAACCAGGTTCCAGGCTCTGAGCAATCAGTGCTTAGACAGACACGAGGCTCGAACCCACGGACTGTGAGATCATGACCCGAACCGAAGTTGAATGCTTAACTGAACCACCCAGGAGCCCCTGTTTGTTTGTTTGTTTTAATTAGTTGCCAACATTTAAAAGCTTCGAGAAATTGCATAAAAATCCAGATCTCTGATACTCTTGGGAAAAAAAATCAGAAAATTCGGCACCACCATACTGGACAATGGTAAAACTGAGTGCCCTATTAGATGCCACAGTCCCATCACTGGCAAGCCTGAGGGTGGGCACTGGTTTTCTCTACACACATCCCAGCTCCCAGCTCACTCTGTCACATCCCCTGCCAGGCTGCCGGGCTAGATGAGTTCTCTGGGCTCAATCGTCTTTAAAACTCTACGACTATTCCTTTTAGACTCACTCGTTGCCCATCTTTTCTCTAAATATACCTTCCTCTTAGTAGAACCACCTACCAGTGAGAGCAGGGCTTTGTAGCCTTGGCTGCACATTTGAATTACTGGAGAAGGTTTTAAAATTCCCAGTGTCCAGTCTGCACCTAGAGGTTGCATTCAGGTTCAGTGCTCTTAAAGCTCCAGGCCATTCAGTGGACAGCCGAGGTCGAAAACCATCGAGTTAGAACCGAAAATGCAACAGGCTAGCACAGGAGTGGGAGAGCTCCCTGTTATCAGAGGTAGTTAAGCCAAGGTGAATGAGCGCTTTGTTAAAGATGTGTGGGAAAATCCAAACATCAGCTGCTACTCTGCTGGGATTCTTCTCCTCCTTGTACTCTCCCTGCTTTTGCCCCCGCTCCCCCGGGCCCTTCCAAGCTCAGCTCAGCCCCGTTGAACATACAAGGAAGGACACCTTCTCTGGTGAGCCTCGACCTCAGCACCAAGTGACCGCTCTGAGCTGGCTCCATGACCTCCACGTATCAGCTGGGAGTAAGCTTCTCAGCAGTGCAGGGAAGAAATGATGAAGGTCTGCGCGATGTCCACACAGGTTTTCCCCCTATTTTTTCCCAGTTGTGTTTGTGGTTAGTGGAGCCATTGTCTTGCTCTCTGCCTGTGTCCCCTTCTTCTGATTCTGGGTTGAAAAATTCAGCCACAGGGAAGTTGCTTGGCCCAGACGGGATGAAACAAGAGACCCAAGCACAGTGGTCTTCAAGTGACAGGCTCATGAGATAACAGCAGTTGCCTGTACCCGCCTCCCCCCGGAGCACACGGTGCTCCAGAGAATCATGTTTGCTCTGATTCTGGCCACCTGGGACCACAGCCTCCACCAGCAAACTCTAAGGGGAGATTCAAATCACCCACCCTGACAGGATGGACCAAGGGAGGTGGGGGGTGTCCTGGAAATAGGTTTCATTATAGCAAATATTCCTGATATACTGAAATTATATGGGTTATTAGGAATCTGTAAGCTTGTCTGAGCCAACGGCTAATACCTCCTCCCCCCCACAAAAAAAAAAAAAAAAGGATTTTAAGGTTAGCTTTCTGGAATGTCTTGGGGTTTCCCTTTGAGGGCTGCAGAAAGAACCACTTGCAAAAGACAGGGCATACCTGAGCTTCAAGAAAATCTTCCCCCTTCTCACCCAGCTTTTAGCTAAAAACCACTGTGACTAATGAAGCAGTTTCAACTTCCAGCAACATGTAAATGTTCTGCCTGGCATACTTTTACTTCTGGCGTGAATTCAATTGGTGTGTGTGACTATACAGTCACACGTATCACTGTGCTCAGGTGTCATCAGGAGCCGCACTGTGGCTGGGGAGTGCATGTGTCTCACAATGGCAGGTGGAGCACATGCGGTGAGGCCCTGAGAGTGTGAGGTCAGAAAAATACAGTCAGCGTCTGGCGTGGACACATGGTCGTGCGGAGTCGGTGGTAAGGAATTCTGTCTTTCCACCGAAGCATATGTACTGCATATAAAGGGATTCAGCCTAGGGTAAAGAGAAACCTTTACAAGAAAGAAAGAGGTTATACCACACACCCCAGTGAGTTTGAAAACCAAGCAGAAGAACCACAGTGGAGGGGCGCCTGGGTGGCTCAGTCGGTTAAGTGTCCGACTTCGGCTCAGGTCATGATCTCAGGTCTGTGAGTTCGAGCCCTGCATCGGGCTCTGTGCTGACAGCTCAGGGCCTGGAGCCTGCTTCGGTTTCTGTGTGTCTCTCTCTGCTCCTCCCCTGCTCATACTCTGTCTCTCTCTCAAAAATAATATTAAAAAAAAATTTTAATTGTCCCCTTCCTGGAACCCTTTTGTACTATCGGTGGGAATGCAAACTGGTGCAGCCACTCTGGAAAAGTGTGGAGGCTCCTCAAAAAATTAAAAATAAAACTGTCCTATTACCCAGCAATTGCACTACTAGGAATTTATCCAAAGGATATAAAAATGCTGATTCTAAGGGGCACATGCAACCCAATGTTTATAGCAGCGTTTTCAACAATAGCCAAATTATGGAACTATCCAAATGTCCATTGACTGATGGATGGATAAAGATGTGGTGTATATATACAATGGAATACTACTCAGTGATGATAAAGAATGAAATCTTGCCATTTGCAACAATGTGGATGGAACTGGAGGGTATTATGCTAAATGAAATAAGTCAGTCAAAAAAAGACAGGTATCACATGATTTCAATCATATGTGGAATTTGAGGAACTTAACAGGTGATCATATGGGAAGGGAAGGAAAAATAAGATAAAAATGGAGAGGGAGGCAAACCACAAGAGATTCTTAAATACAGAGAACAAACTGAGGGTTGATGGGGGTGGGGAAAATAGGTGATGAGCATTGAGGAGGACACTTGTTGGGATGAGCACTGGGTGTCATATGTAAGAGATGAATCGCTGGCATCTACTCCTGAAGGTAAGACTACACTGAATGTTAACTAACTTGAGAAGGAAGGAAGGAAGGAAGGAAGGAAGGAAGGAAGGAAGGAAGGAAGGAAGGAAGGAAGGAAGGAAGGAAGGAAGGAAGGAAGGAAGGAAATCTAACATTTCAAACCTTAAAAAAATAAAGAAATTGTTCCCTTCCTGGAAAAGTGATTCACGAGCTCACGTTTCTTTTTTGTTTCTCTTCTCACTTTTTCTTTTTTTTTTCAGATACTGGCTGACCAACAAAGTCCACATCAAAAGACCCACCACCGGTCTCTTGATGTACACCCTGGCCACACGTTTCTGCAACCAGATCTACCTCTATGGCTTCTGGCCCTTTCCACTAGATCAGAACCAGAACCCCGTCAAGTACCACTATTACGACAGCCTCAAGTACGGCTACACCTCCCAGGCCAGCCCCCACACCATGCCTTTGGAGTTCAAGGCCCTCAAGAGCCTGCATGAGCAGGGGGCTTTGAAACTGACTGTTGGCCAGTGTGACGGGGCCACGTAAGCTGGGCACCTCGTGGGACTCAGTGGCTCACATTTCCTGCCAGCTACACCACAGGCAGATGGGAGTCGGGGTGGTACAAATTATACAACAAGCAGGCTAGTGGTTTTCTTTGTTCAAGTGTAAAACAGTGACCAGAATATATATATCTATACCTGCATATATATATTGACCTGAGTATTTATAACTGTGTGGTGTTCATCTAGCATTAGGCAGATAAGCCACAGGAAGAAGGTGTGGAGAACCCACCCAAACCAGATGGAGACTCGGTCCATCTTTAAGGGCAGAAGGACTTGACATGAAAAAGAAGCCAGTCCCATGACTTTGGATGACAAACTGCTTCCTGGATTGGAGAGATCTTTGGGCTCATGGATGGATGGAGAGCCACCTGTTGGCAGCTGCCCCAAGCCTCCGAGATATGTGGATCCTGGGTGAGCCAAGACCCAGAAGGGACATCTTGACCCAAGTCTAAAATGGTGCTGTTCACAGAGGAGAAGGAGGTTGAGGGGTCCAGCCTGGCAGAGGAGTATAGGGACACTGGGAAGCAGAGGCCGCTTCAGAGCCGTGGGCCTTGTTCCACAAACTTGGAGTTTAACTCTCCCAGGGATGATCCCCGGTGGACCCACCTGTCCCAGCCAGGCTTCCACAGCTGTGGAGGGAAGGTTAGAGAAGAAACTATGGTCAGTGCATATTCTGGCTTTGCAAGAACCACCAAGGACCTGGACAGAGCAGGCAGATGACACTAAAGAGCCTTGCATTTTTCAAAATTTGAGACCTCCTGCTCAGGGGAGCACTCCGCCCCACAGTAAGGCAGAAGCGTGTCCAGAATGTGGTGGTTTGGCGGGTGTTCTTTAAAGCAACTAGAGTCCACCAAGGAGCAAGGGGCCCTGGGATTCCACCCTCTGGGTTAGCCCCCTTCCTGCTCTGTTAGAATGTCACTGGAGGGACCGGACTGTCCCCTTCTGCCACCGGGGAAGCCATGGCAAAAGCTTGAAAGGGCACCATCAAGATAAATGTCACCCTTTTTAAAATATACATGATTGCCTTTCTGGGTGCCTCACAGAGCCCCAGAGCGTGAGACCTGAAAAAATGTTAAGCACCCAGCTTCATTTCTCTGTAACTGCTCTGTTTGCTTTCTGCATCATGCACTCGGGGGGCCTGTGCAGCCAGACTGCCTGTGTCAATGTCACTTCCTTATCATCTTCCTATCCTGATGGTCACATTAGCCGGCGCTGAGCTCCAACACTGAGGTTTTCAAGTCTGCAGGGAGCGGTTCCAATGTCCACCTCGACCCCCACCGGCCCACCCTCCCCCACGGAGGCAGTGATTTTAGAATTTCACGAAGATCCTTCTTGCCCCCTATTAAGATTAATAGTTAAGACTTTTTTTTTTTTTTTTAACCCAAAGCCAAATGCAGTATCCGAATACTGGACACAATCTCCCTGGGGAAATCTGGGCTCCATGCCAATCACTTAGGGGCTAGAATCAGAGGTCACATATAGACAAGCATCAGCCGGCCTGATTAGTTAGATGTATTCCCTCACCTGATAAATAACAGTGTTTTCAAACATATTTGAAAGATAAGTAAAAAACCATTATCTTGAAGGTGAGGGAAGTTAAGAAAAGTAACCCAGATCTGCTCCCAAGCGCATGAGACCGGACATAATTAATCAGCGGCAATTCAGAACAGGACGTTGGCTCTAAATTCATGACTGAGGGGAAGAAGAGGCTGTGGGAAGGGTACGCAGAACCATCAACCCCCACACGTGGATACCCCAGCTCCAAACCGCGACTACGATTGCCACCCTGCATCTCTGTGTTTCTTCCCTTGTTGTTCTTGCCGTTGATGCTTGAAGTCTGAGATTTGGGATTTGCATTATAAAATGAATATTTTAAAAAGCAACAGCCCTAACAGCCTCTGTGGGAACTGAGTGGTTGGACTCCCTCACAAGAAATGGAAGTAATTAGTATCATATTTTACACTTCTCCAGAGCCTTTCATCTTGAGGATCTCAAAGGCCCTGGAAGACATTTAATGTCTGAAGCTGGCAATGCCCTGGGGAATAGGTAGAATTGCCTGGGTCTCGGTGGATTAACTAAGGCTTTGGACTCCAGAACGTTCCAGTGGTGAGTCCTAGGGAAGCTGGGATGCCAGGTCCTGGGGTTGGCCCCGCGCTCTGTGTACCGGCCAGAGCTCCGTGGAAGAGATGATTTTCCTTCTGTCCCATATTGAGCATTGTCCCCCATTGTCCCATAGTGTCCCATTGTCGTGGCTCCTTTAAACTGACAGTGGCGGCTGTTGAAGTAGAAGGAGCCCTGAGAACCTGTCCTCAGCTTCTCCCCAGAGAAGGGCTGGGGAGCCAGGACCATCCACACCCTTCTGTTCCCCAGCTCACAGGTCCTGCACCACCAGAATGCTCTGGCCACTGATGGCAGAAGCTCCAGGGGCCTGGGCTCCCCCACCGGCTCCTGCTCCTCCAGCTGGGCGCACAGTCAGGAGGCAGCCTGCCCCCTCTGCCCATTCAGAGAAGTTCAGTTTGACTGAGGCGACACCGTAGCCTCTGGCACAGGCCAGCTAGCCTGGGTGGCCCCGAGTCCCAGCCTGCATCCGTCCCTACCACCTGGTCCGCCACCTTGTGACGACAGTGGGCATGGCCATCCTCGGAGCAGGAGACCCTTCCAGTCACCTCCTGTTGACCGTTAGTCCCCGGTACTCTGCCATCACCCACCCTGGAGCCCCCGAGACCCCCATGCCCCTCAAGTCCCCAGATGACCACCTCCCTCCAGCAGCCACCTCCTTGGCTGATGGAGCCATCTAAAACTCCATCTCTCCTCCAGATCTCCTGCTCTCTTTCCTCCCCGCTCCCCTCCTTCCTCCCATTTCTGGGAGGAAGAGACATCTGTCCTCTGACCAGTGACATTTTCCCCAGCCACTCCTCTGCCACCTCTGTCCTCACTTCCCCCAGCACACACCACCCATCCCGGCTTCTGCGGCCTCTTCCCTCCCTTCCCATCACGACCAGCCTTGGGAAGCGGTCTCTGGTGCTTGAGCTGAGGTCCCCCCAACCTGGCCTCCATGCTCCAGGGACCTGCAACTCAGCACCCTCCACGTGGCCACACCAAAAGACCCCTTGTCATCCCCAAGCTCCCCACATGGCTTGGTTCCACAGTGACCCTTCCTGGATACCCCTGTCCCCTTGGTGCCCAGGATGCCATGCTCTCCTCCCTTCCCAATGTCTCATCATGTATTTATGTATTTATTTATTTATGTATTTATTATTTATTTATTGCCACCCTTACCTGGATCCAAAAAGGACCCGAGGAGGGTCAGACCATCATTTCCTTCTCTCCACCTTGCCCCACCACATGGACACTCTGTACATGGGCGCCTTCCGTGGCATCCCCACACTACCCCTTGGTGGCGCCATAGACCTCATGCACCCAAAGGCAAGTTCATTGTGTCTGCCCCCCCCTCTGCCACAATCCTCTCTCTTCATGAGAAAAGCCCCACGACCTTCTCAACCACCCAAGTCTGAGACCCAAAAGTCATCTTCGACTCTTCTCCAGGGGTCCCCTTGTCACCCCTCCCCACCAGCTCTGTCCTTGCCTCCCCGTGGCTCACACAATTGCAGCAGCATGCTCCCCTGCCCTCACTCTGGGAACGTTGGCACACCCCCGGCGTCCTGCACCTGCATGGCGATTTTTATCTCCAGCCATTCACAAAACTTTAAACATTCCCCTGACCCACAAAATAAAGTACAAGTCTTCACCCTGACACTGTAGACCACCCAGTAACACCCCATTCCTTCTTTACACCTTGCACTGGTCCATCTAGAATTGTTGCTACTTCTGGAAGGGGTGCCCGGGTTTCCTGTCTCTGTGCCTTTGGTCTTGCTGTTCTTCTTCTGTTCCCTTCAAGGCCCATTCAGAAACTACATCTTCCATGAAGCCCTCCCTGATCTACCAACCACTGGGATCTCTCCCTCCGCTGGACCACCATAGCACTTTATTTGTACCTTTCTCATGGCACTTACCATACTCTGCCTTGTATTATAGTTATCGTGCACTTGTCCTATGACCGTTCTTAGATTGTAAGCTCGCCAAGGGCAGGGACTGTGTTTTTCTCATCTGTGTCCATCACAGCACCAGGAGAGGTGCATAGCACACAGCAGTTGCTCAATAAATGTTTGTTGGATTAAATCCTGAATGCCTGTGGAGGGCTGTATAATTAATGAAGTCATTTTGCATCTGTAATGTCATAAGAACCTCCAAAAAAAAATCATATGAACTGGGCAGATGCAGAAATCATTATTCCTATTGGATGGGTCATAAAACTGAGGCAAAAAACTGCATGAAGCCCCACAGCTCACTGGCAGAATTTGCACTCGGGTCTTACCCCCTTATGGAATCTTCTGTTAATCCTTGTGGCTGGGTCACTGCAAACAGGAAACTGACCTTAAGCACAGTCCTGGCTGCCACAGGTTTGGGCATTGCCTTCACAGAGTCAGACATGAACATGAACCTCAACATGAACCCCAGATTTTGCACCCACAAAGGCAAAGCCTCCCTCCTTTTGGGGGGAGGACAAAAGCCATTCAGGTTTTACCAGGTCCCTGCGGGACCTCATAAATCATTCCCGCTATTGTTGTCACAGGGTACGAAGCCATCCGTCCAGATGGCAAAGAGACCAACAGCTCCAAGGGGCCGCCGTTTGATAAATCTCTTCATGCCTAATTAAAGCCCCCCTTCCAGAATGAACGGAACAGGAACATTTGTTGATGCCAGTCAGATGGGACTCCAGACGTGTGTGCTGCCTCATGAATGCCCTTAATAGCATCCCCAATGACACTGACAGCCTGCCCTAGCCCGCCTGTCTCTCACCAGCACTGCTGGATGGAATCATCTCTTCCCCTCTCCATCCGCCTCCTTCTGCTTCCCCTAAGCAGGGCTCTTCCCTCTGGCATCCACCAAGAGCAGGGTGAGCCTGGGGAGCCAGGTTGCAGCTCTTCTCGGGTATCTGAGCCCTGACTGGGGCAATGTGGGGGGATGGCAGAAAGGGAGGAGGGTGGGGAGCACCCTATGCCATTTCTCTGGGAAGCAAAATCCCAAGGGATTCTGCTCCAGTGGCAGGTTATCCACAGCAACAGGCAGGCAGCGGAAGGAGGTCTATCCGGAAGCAATTACCGCCCTTGGGCTTCATGGTGAGGGCAGGAGTTTCACCATTAGTGGTCCTGGTGGCGAGGGCGTATTCTACATACTACACATTGAGCCATCTATCCCCAAATCATCCAGTTTCCAGAATCACCCCCGTTGTGTATATCCAGAACCCAACAGAACCACCCAATGAGGACACTAAGGGTCCCCTGTGACTGTTCTTAGTCTTCCTCTCCATTTCCTCAGCCATCCCTCCCCTCCTGAGAACCTGGGGTGAGAAATGGGTCTCCCAGGGGATCCAAGCGCTATGTCAGGAAAGACCCAAATGCTCCAGCCATGATGTTCTAATATTAAAGAGGTTTCTCCAAAACTGACCCAGCACCAGCTGTGAGCAGCCAGAACTTGGGGAATTAATATAAAATGAGAGCCCACAGCCAAGCAGTGGGGAAGCTGCTCAGTGGCCGCGTGGACCCTGGCAGGGCAGACTCCGTGGCCAAACATGGAGGTGAGTCAAGTCGGGGTTGGCTCCACAAAACACCTCTTCGATTTGGTTCAAAGCACCTTCATGTTCTAAAACGAGGTGATCACAGGGGAGTGCCAGAGAGAGTCTGTGAAGAGACGACTGGCAATGAGAATAATTAGCCCTTCATGGAAGGTAGACGTTGCAAAGGAGACCACTCTGGGGCAAGCTGCTTTGCTCAAGGAAAGCCAGCATTGTGCATTCCCCTTGCAAGGGCCTGGGGTTGACAAGAATGTAACTCACTGTAGTAACAACTGTGGCTGCTGCTTGAGCTCAGGAGCAACCCATCTCCCCGCAAGAGCTCTGGGACCCGCACCTGCACCAGATGATCGTAGAAGCCTGCACTCAGAGCAGCAAGACACAGTCAAGATGAAGCCAGTCGACTTGGGCGCCATCTCTTCTGTAAACTGGAGAGATGCCTACGTACCTCTTTCACCAAGTCATTGTGAAAATGCATATAAAGAACCGGGTAGAGGGGCGCCTGGGGGGGCTCAGACGGTTGAGCATCTGACTCTTGTTTTTGGCTCAGGTCGTGATCTCACGGTTCATGAGTTTGAGCCCCCCGCACTGACAGTGCTGAGCCTGCTTGGGATTCTCTCTCTGTGTCTCTCTCCCTCTCTCCCTCTCTCTCTCTCTCCCCCTCCCTCTCTCCCTCTCTCCCTCTCTCAAAGATAAAGAAATAGAACGGGGTAGAGAGAGAAAAAAAAAAAAGAACGGGGTGGAGAGAGAAGCTGGGTGAGGGGAGTGGGGAGGTTCAGTGCCATAAAGCAAATGAAATGGGTGCAGCTATGAGTTTGTAGCAATCTCCCCATGTCATTGCCCTGCTCAAACAAGAGCTAGTTTCCTTCGCTCTTGGAAAAAAAAAATGCTGACATTTCCGAGACTGCAAAATTCCACGGCTTACTGGGGCTTGAAACGCCCTCCCCTTTGGCTCATGCCATTCCAGGCACACAGCTTTTTCGGCTTCTCCTAAAACTTACCGGCCTCATTCCAGTCTCAGGGACTTTGCACTTACAGTTCCCTCTACCTGGATCACAGCTTCCCCTGCCCCTTGCAAGCTGCCACCTCCTCATGTTTCGAGTTGCAAATTGAACTTCACCTCCTGGGGAGTCCATCCCTGGTCTCCCACAGCTAATTGCTCTCTATTACCTATCACATTATCCTGCTAGGTAGCCTCTATAAACTCTCTGAATTGTCTCATTTATCTTGTAGTTCTCAGCTCCAAGAAACGTCATAAAAGGTCCCAATGCCCAGGCCACACTCTGGATAAGTTTCATCAGTTTCTCCGGAAACTCATTGGGGACGTCAGTATTTTTTAAAAGCTCCTTCTGGTGCACAGCCAGGATTAAGAAACAATGGCATTTGCTCCCTTGTTTGTTGCCTGCCTGCCTGCCTTTCTAGAATGTTCAGTGGGAACTCGTTTCTGACAGCAATGTCTTGTGCCCCGGGAAGGAGAAATGTCCACCCTTCATCATTGTTGTTAATGTGTCTGCCGCGGGTGCTGGCAACAGGCTGGCAATGTGACCAGTTCTCTGGCACTCTTAGGAGGCACAAACCAGCTTTGCACTCTCAGGAGCGACACTTTGTCCCCTGCAGCCGCGTAGGTGGCTGGGTAGCAGCTGGGCAGGTGGCCAGCATTTTATCCCGTTAGCCGAGTTGGGAGTGGAGTTTTTCCGGTGCCCTTTTCACCTACTCAGAGAACTTCACAACTCCTGCCCTACCCGGGATCCCAGCTCATTTCTGGTCTGAGCAGGCTTGAGAACCCCAGCCCCATCCCACTGCAGAAGCTAGGGGCGCTTTCAAATGGCTGGTACCTCAGCCCTGCACCCAGCAGGATTCTGATACAGTTGGTTCTGAGATGAGACCTTGGCGTCTCTAGAAGGCCCCCAGGAGGCACTGAGGTGCACCCCCACGGGAAGGGCTGACCCAGACCCAGCTCAGGAATCCCTGCACCAGTTCATGGCAACTTCCCTCAGGCTGCTGGTTGGAGGTCGTTCTTTTGTTTCTGGCTTCTGGAGTTTTCCTTCCTCGATGTCAAGCTTGGTTCCGTTGCACCTGCTGGGTTCTGTTGATGCTGCTGCTGATGAAACACCTCCAGGGTTTGAGATCTCTGTATGCTTGCAGCAGGAGGAAAGGCCTGGCCTCACCTGCCTCCCCTTCCCAAATGTAAAGCTCTGTGAGGCCCGGGGCTACCTGGCATGTTCACTGAAGCATCCGCAGCACTGGAACTATGCCTGGCACAGAGAAGGCACTTCTTGTGGCCTGAATGAACAAACGGGCCCGGGCTGCAGGGAGTGAGTGCTTTAAGGAAGATTTGCACCCCATTGACCCCCAGAGTGGGAAGGACTCCTATCTTAATGGGAAGAACACCGGGGTCTCCTGAAGAGGAACAGAGATTGCACCCATTTCTCCTTGTGGGCCCTGCATGCTGGGCCCTGGGCTTTCTGTAACACTTATCTTTACAACAGCCGTGTGAGCTTCATGCCCCCATTTTATAGATTAGATCACCAAGGTCTCAGAGGCTAAAAACTTGTGCAAGATGCCAAAGCTCATGAGCAGATGGTTTGATGCCAAAGCCAACACTTAGCACAAGTCCCTCGAACCCTCTACTCTCTAGACACAAGCTGAGCCCGCATACAGGAAGGGGCTCAGGAGCACCCAGACCCCTCCCGGCCTAATGCTTGCATTGGCTCTTCCCATGGGCACAGCTGCTATAGACCCAGAACACACTTGCACAACAACGTCAACTGTTAAAAGTACTTCCTTAAACGCTAAAAAAAAAAAAAATTAAAGGGGCACCTGGGTGGCTCAGTTGATTAAGCATCCGACTTCGGCTCAGGTCACAATCTCACGGTTCATGGGTTCGAGCCCCACGTCGGGCTCTGTGCCGTCAGCTCGGAGCCTGAAGCCTGCTTCGGATTCTGTGCCTCCCTCTCTCTCTGCCCCTCCCCCAGTTGTGCTCTGTCTCTCTCTCTCAAAAATAAATAAGCATTTAAAAAATTAAAAAAAGAAAAACTACCTCCTTGCCAGCTGGTTACGAGCTACCATGCTGAGCACCCCCCCGAGTGCGCCACGCTCCAGCACCATGACCAGAGTCCACTCTGACTGGCCAGGGCCCCTCACCATTTCCCACATCATCCCCTGCTCCCAGACCCTCCAGGCAAGAGAGCGGTTGGAGCATCTGGATCACAGGGCAGGACACCACAGCCTCCTCTCTCCTTGGTGTTTTTGTGGCAGCCAGGCCTGCAGAGGTGGCTGGCTTTCCCCCCTCTTGTTTCCCGTGGACACACCCTTGACCCAGAGCGGATGTTCTGTGTAGCTCATGTGAGTGTGGGTGGTGAATTCAACCGCAGAAGCATCAAGAGACCTAAGAAGCAGGAGAGGCATCTTAGGGCAATCAGCCAGGACTGGTGGTAAGAAATGATTGCCTTCACGAGTATATGTGAGGCACAAGTGGAGGGTGGGAGATGGGCCAGGAACAGAGGGGTGGCAGGGGACCAGAAAAGGCAGGCAAGGTTCACTGACCACTAACTGAATGCTTTACGTGGACTAACTCCTCACAGTGGTCCTTGCAGGTGGACATTATCATCATTCCCACCTCACAGATGAGGACACTGAGGCAAAGGGTTTATTAATTTGCCAGGGGTCAAAATTCAAGGAAGTGACTGAGTTGGGGTTTGAACTGAAGTCCACAGATTCCAAAGTGGTGCGGGAAGCCCCTCACCATCACCTTGGTCAGCATATCTCAGTGGCCTGGGGGGCTGCATTCCTCACTGCTGGATGACCAGCCTTTTCCCACAGGTGCTGTTCCCACACCAGTCGCAGCCACCAGCCCCCGCTGACCCCCAGCTGTCACCACCAGGCCCACTGAGTGGAAACGCTCATTAGCACAGTGACAGTGACAGGCTCTGTCTGCACAGGGCCCTGTGGATGCAGCTGTTGCTTTTTGAACTTGGCGAGGAAGCGGGGACTGGACATTTCCCTCTGCACACGCCGAGCCACTTGGCCCGTGTCCGGGGATGACATGGGGGGACAGCCAAGCCACAGGCTGCTAGGAAAATGTGGAAGCGCCCTCTGTCAGAGGCTAGCCTGGAAAGGGACAGTGGACAGAGGTGAGAGGGTAAAGAGCAGGAACAGAAGAGACAGAGCATGGAAAAGGTCATGGAGCTTTCCTGTGAACTCTGCCAGATGTCACCAGCTGTCTTGCCAAGACCCTTGCTCTAACAGCCTGCCTCAAAACAACCATTCATACGAGGCTGAGTTACAGCACACAAGGGACCTCCAGACCTGCTTTGCAGCACTGGGGAACTGGGGCACCCCAGATGACCCAGCCCCAACCTTTCCTCCACAGCGTCCTGTCTGAGCTGCTGGGTCCAGCAACTTCATCCCCTGTCTGTGTTTCCCCATCAGCAAACTGGGAAAATGAAAATTTGCTTGGTTTAGATGCCCTTGTGACTAAGTCTGACCAGGCACCTTGAGCCCTCCCCCACCCCACCTCGAAAAGCCAGCGAGGCCTTCTCCAGGGCACTCAGGCCACTCAGGTGAAGCCTAGCCTGTGATGAGTTCTGCTTGGTCCCCGCCTGGCTCAGCATCTCTGCTAAGCTGTTGCAGAAGTGAGTGGCAGGGCCTGGCATGAATGGATGAACGATGCTTCCCAGTTTCCTGAAACCACTTCTCTCCAGCTCCTCAACAGATGGGCTCCCCAGCCTTGGTTTCCATACCTGAACAAAAGAGGTCCATTCCTCTGCCTTCCTCTACCTGAGAGCCACAGCTGGGATCATAGTAGTGCAGCAGATTACCATGGGTTTTGAATGCCAGTCAGAATCCCTAAATTCCCTCCCCACTGCACACCAGAAGAGGGCTTTGTCTAAGTGGCTTTGTGTCCCTGCGACACCCCGAGTCATGTAGTCTTAGGACCTGCCATTTGTTGAGTATCTACCGTTTGCTCATTGCCGCATCGGGCACTTTGCCCTCTGGGGTCAACAGTACTATCCCCATTTTATGGATGAGAAAGCCAAGGCCCATGCCTGTCAGATGGCTAGTATGGCAGCGCTGGGATCTAACTCAGAGGGAGAATTCCTTCTATGAATCTCTCCCTCCCTGATCTATGCAGCAGGTGGAGTCTGCTCATTCATTCATGCATGCATGCATGCATGCATGCATCACTCATTCATTCATCTTTTCACACACTCAAGAAACACTGGGGAGTTCCTCTGGGTGTCAGGGCACAAGAAGAGCCCGTGCTCACTCCTGAGGGGCTCACAGTCCAGTGTTGGGCATGGCAGAGGGAGGGCAGACACACAACACAGCACTGTAAGGGTACATGTGAGGGGAATGAGCAGATTGCCCAGGGAGAGCAGAAAGAAAGGAGGGAGGAACCTGGCTGGCAGGAAGGCACAACAAAGAGAAGGGCCCTTGGAGGGGCAGCTCTCAAATGAGGAGTGTTTGAATTCTTACAGTAAGTGACTGTTCCCCTTGTTGCCAGTTTTCCAGCCCGCACATGTCAGCTCCTTCCTCTCCTGTTTGTCCATTCTCTTTGATGACCTTCACTACGGAGGGGCAGTGGAACTCTAAAACATGCCCTAGCTACTCAGTTTGCGTGCCTGTGAAGACAACTCTCCTTTCCTCTACAGACACAGGACCCCAGTGGGGGCTGGGACCCTCTGGATCCTACCTCCCCACACCCTGGAAGCTTGGTGACCCTCTGGCTCTGGGAGTTGGGGGGTGTAGTCCATATACACAGCACACGGCCCCCACCAGTGAGCTCACCAGTAGGAGCAGGGCAAGGAGAGGGCCCCAAGTGGTGCCTGTGTCTGCTTATAGTTGTTCATTCATTATCAGACACACTGAGAGCCAGCAATGAACTAGCTTTCTCTGGGCACTGTGGGAGACACAGAACCTGCCCCCAGAAGCTCAGGTCTGATGGGAGGGACAGTTCTGCACAACCAATGACAGAATGAAATACAAGGGAAATGCCAGTCCAAGCAACTGGAGAGATTCAGGGCAGGCTTCACAGAGGGGAGGATAGATGAGCTGAGGCTTGAGGAATGAGTAGGATTTTGGTAGTTGGATGTTGACTTTCTTGATTGGCCCTCTGGGATGGTTCCACCCTCCTTGGCAGCAGCGAGGAGCAGGGGAAGTTTCGGGCAGCGGACTGCCACACTCCTGCCAATCCCCACCAATTTACGAAAGCCACCAAGGGAATAAACCTTGCCGCTGGCCTCCCCGCTACATTGAAATGCTGCCCCAGGTGAGGTTACCTGGATTCATGAGACCCTTGATCTGTGGACAATGGTCTCTGCCATTCCAGAGGGAGAGAAGGCAAGCAGGTGCCCACCCAAAGTGCTACAGTTTCCCAAGAGTGCTGTAAACTACGCAGACCACTGAGGCACTGATGTGCTTCCTCCTGCTCTTTCTCAAGGGACATAGGGGCCTCTAGCTTCTCACTAATGGGAGTCAAGCAGATAGAAAGGAGGAGCTAAGGATAAAAGTAGTGGCAACTCGGGCGCCTGGGTGGCGCCGTCGGCTAAGCGTCCGACTTCAGCCAGGTCACGATCTCGCGGTCCGTGAGTTCGAGCCCCGCGTCAGGCTCTGGGCTGATGGCTCGGAGCCTGGAGCCTGTTTCCGATTCTGTGTCTCCCTCTCTCTCTGCCCCTCCCCCGTTCATGCTCTGTCTCTCTCTGTCCCAAAAATAAATTAAAAAAAAAAAAAAAAAGTTGAAAAAAAAAAAAAAGTAGTGGCAACTCCATGGATCACAGAGCTGGGTGAGCAGGATCCTGCACTTTTTTCTTCAGCCCTGGAGGAAAAAAAGACCTGTCCTGGATCTGAGGAGCAGCCTCAGCACCTAATGATGTCATCAGTTGAGATCCCACCAAGCTAACCAGAATCTCCAGGAGACATGCTATCCTATTCCTGCCTGAGAGCATAAAGGATATGTGACAAGGTCCTAAATCTGAGCCCCCACCTACAAGAGGAAGAGGTGGATGGCAGGAATAAATGGGGCATGGTAAATAGTGGGGTGCCTCAAAATTTGCCTGCTTGGTTAAAAAGAAAGGAGAGGGGCGCCTGGGTGGCTCAGTTGGTTGAGCGTCCGACTTCGGCTCAGGTCACGATCTCACGGTCCGTGAGTTCGAGCCCCGCGTCGGGCTCTGGGCAGATGGCTCAGAGCCTGGAGCCTGTTTCCGATTCTGTGTCTCCCTCTCTCTCTGCCCCTCCCCCGTTCATGCTCTGTCTCTCTCTGTCTCAAAAATAAACGTTAAAAAAAAATAATAATAAAATAAAAAAAAATAAATAAATAAATAAAAAGAAAGGAGAAATTAACAAGATGACCTACCCTGAATTATATCTGGAGGTGGTGGTGGAGGACGGAAGAGAAGCCCATTCTACAAAGTGGCACCTTTTCCCAAAATATTTAAGGTACTAAGACTGATGAAAAGGAGGAGGAGCAAGGTGAGTCAAGACGCAGAGACACATGGCTAAGTGGTGGCGCTTTGCTGGTGCTTACAACCTCACACCCAACAACGCAGATGCCAAAAGAGCTCATCCCTGCTTGCATTTCCAAAGGGAGACACGAGCTACACTTCTGTCTATAACAGATGGTGACTTTGAACTCAGCCTATTTAAAAACAGCATGCACAATGTGGGGTCTAGCCTTTCTCAAGAGCTGGGGCACAGAAGGTAGCCCTGCCTACTTTTGACTCAGGCATTATCTTTGCCAATCATGAGAGAGAATTTTAAGGACAATGGGACTTCCATTATGGAATTATAAAGAGGCTTCCCAGGGAAGCACTAAGTCATAGACTAGATTCAAACCCAATTTTTCCTCCTGCATGTGCCAGTGACAAGAAGCTGGCCTAGATGGCTCTATAATTCCAGCTCATGTTTCCTATGCTGAACACAGGGCAGCTGCCACCAGAGCTTAACTCAGAAGGGCCTTAGCTGTACATCAAGGGACCGGAGAATATCAAATATTCACATGTGAATCTGTAGATAGGGGATGGGCTCAGGATGACTCATATGTACCCAGAGTAGGTTTAAAAGCAGAGTTGATTAGCTGAGTCTCAACCATATTCTAAACAAACTCCAAGCACAAAGCATGTGTTTATCCTCCCTTTGAAAAGCACAAACAATGACCCATTTCTACTGGAGAGTCTATTTCAGGCTGTACCTTCAATATAGTGTCTCTGTGTCCCACAGACACCGCCCCTCCCCTTGAAATCTCCTTTCATTCTGCCATATTCTACAAGAGAAAAAAAAAGATAAATTACGATGTGTTTCTGGAAATAAGGTCTTTTATAACTCCCTATAAAGAGAACAAAGTGGGCTCTCATCAAGCTTTCCATAAACCATTAAATAAACTCTTAAAACATTAAGAGACACTACGCGTCTTCCAAGTTGAAAAAGCCCATGATAAAGCCACAATATGCTACCCTGAAGGTTTATGGTACCAGAGTCACAGCACAACAGTTTTAGGGCTTGAGGGCATATGTGGTGGATGAATTTGTGCTCCAGGTAATGAAAAAGAAAACTCTCTCTCCACATTCAGTGGTCCTACTCTACCAAGCTCCTTTGAATTAACTATGGTTTGTCATCTACAAAAATACTCCAAAGCTAAGATACCTACTTACCACTCTTACTACAGAGAAGGAAGGCAGGGTGAGTAAAGTGCCCTGTTTTGCTTCCTGAATGGGAGTAGGACAGAGCTGTCCCAAGTTCCGATAAAAACAATTTTAAATGATAAGATGTATGTAAGATTCCAGGAATTGTCATTTAACAAGAAAGGGAGATTTCTAAAAATTGAGAGAACAGGTCTTCTGCATAAAGATGGGGATTGAACGCATCCATTTACCTCTATTGACTTTAGAAATCCTATTAAAATGATTTTTAAAAAGGATACAAATCCGGGCGCCTGGGTGGCTCAATCGGTTGAATGTCTGACTCCAGATCAGGTCATGATCTCGTGGTTCATGAGTTCGAGCCCTGAGTCGGCCTCTGTGCTGACAGCTTGGAGCCTGGAGCCTGTTTCAGATTGTGTGTCTCCCTCTCTCTCTGCCTCTCCCCCACTCGTGCTCTGTCTCTCTGTCTCTCTGTCTCTCTGCCTCTCTCTCTCTGAAAAATAAATAAACACTAAAAAATTTTTTTTAAAAAAGGATGCAAATCTTCTGGCACATAAATCATGGGAAAGAAAACAAGAGAAATTTGGAAGATGAAAAGCACAGGGATTAATACAGACTGACCTGACTACGTTGTAAGCTGGCATAGGAAAGGTGGCACCAGGTGCCTGTGAATGTGGGGTGAAGATGAGGCTAAAAACAGGAAAAATGGTTAAGAGACATTACAGTAGTGATTAAACCCTCTGATTCCCTCTGCCCTCTGGGAAACTAGATGACAGCTCCTCACACATGTAGCACTGGAGAGGATAAAACCAAAGAACTGTGGATACCAGGCAAAGGCACGGGACAGAGGGACTGAGTGATTCTGGGCATATTAAATGTTGAGATTTCCCCTCCACAAACCCCATTTTAGCCTTCTTCCTCCTTCCAGAGCATTGGATATGGGGAGTCACTCTATAGGTAAGAGATTAGAAGAACTTCTTTTGGAATCTATCTCAAGAGAAAAACACAGAAAGATATTAACACTGGGGTCCAGCCAGATCACTGTACAAGAGCCCACAGTTAAAAAGCTTGTGGCAAAGGCAGTGCTGGTCAACAAGCATTCCATCTGCTCTGCCACATTTTCCAGCCCACTTGCAGTGAGGCAGAACCTAATTCTAACTAGATATGGCCAATTGACTTTAGGCAGAAGTGGCAAAATACTTCTGGAGTAAGACATATAAGAACCAGCACAAACACACACACACACACACACACACACACACACACACACACACACACAGAGCCATCTGGTTGACGATTCCTGTACTGTGCCCAAATAGACAACATGACCCAGATGAAACAATAGAATGATGGAAACTCCCTCAAGCAGGGACCCTGAGTGCAGAGCAGAGCTCTAAAGTAACCTTCACCAAGTATGTTCTGTTAAGTGGCTGAGAAGTGGAGACTGTTTCCAAACATAAGTCTATGGGAGCTCCCCTCTACTTGCTGAATGGTATACTACCCAATTCATAAATTACTTAACAAAGCCAATTAGATCTTCAAATTAAAAAAAGAAAAGCATAAGTGTAGTCTCTCATGACTAACACAAATACACACACATATACACATACACTGACACACGAGTTTTCAAATGCTATTTTCGTTCACAGTGCTAACACATGAGCATTCAAGGATCACCAGGCGTCGGGTCCATCATCCTTCCAATTGTACCTCCTGGGCAAAGTTTCCAGACCAAATCTCCTCCTCACACCCATTGGACTCACAGAAAATTCACAACATTGCCTGCCAGCAGCCTCCATCCTCCCAGCTCTGGTGCCTCAATCTATAACTTCACCTTTAATCCTTAATCAATAACTCCAACATGTATCAGGTCACAGTCCACTGTGTCACCCAATTCTAAGGAAGAGCAGCATTCCAGGTGGTCCTCCAGAGGCTTTTCTTACTTGTTTTGCCTCCTCTCCCCTGTGGTGTGTGGATTGGGGTGTGGGGTGGGTCATATCACCTACCAACTCTACCCCCAAATATCCTCTTTCCAATTGCCATTTTCCACAATTATATGGCCTTGAGATGGGCAGTGGGTTAAGGATCAGGACACCGGATTTAGGTCACCCCCTTTACAAGTCCTGAGTGGATGTGTAGCTCCTGGCTTTGGAATGCGAGAGTCATGTTCCTGGCCTGTGGCATCTCAGCGAAAAGAGAAATAGAAAGTCACATTTTATTTATTTTTTTATTTTTCTCAATATTTATTTATTTTTGAGAGAGAGAGACAGAGTGCGAGTGGGGGAGAGGCAGAGAGAGAGAGGGAGACACAGAATCCGAAGCAGGCTCCAGGCTTTGAGCTGTCACGGGGCTCGAACCCACAAACCGTGAGATCATGACCTGAGCTGAAGTCGGACACTTAACTGACTGAGCCACCCACGCGCCCCAGAAAGTCACATTTTAATGTACCGTTACAGGTCATGGTTCAGGCAGCTTGCTTGAAAGCCTGTTCTACAGGGTCAGGCAATCTCAGGGCCTAGATTTCTTAAAGCTCAATCTCCAAGGACCCAGAAAATAGACATTTGGTAACTCAAAGGCCATGATTATAGCTGATTGAAACCCAAAGAGCTACCAGAAGAGACGGGCCACACCTCAGGGATCTCAAACGAGATGAGATTCCATTATCTAACCCTTGCTTCTGGTTTACAATCTCATTAAAATCAGAATTCCAGAGTAGCTGCATCTGTGTTTCCATGACATCAAACGGTCTGTTGTTGGAACTATTCCCTGTCTGGGCAGGAAAACCTCACAGCAATGGGCAGATGGACATAGGGGTTTGTGTACAGGCATTCCTCATGTTCGAGAATGCTTTGAAGAAGTCCGAGCAGCCTTCTTCAGTCACTAAGAGGTTTCCAAATGGTGCCCAGGATCCTCAAGGTCAATTGTTGGAACAAACTGAATCGTAGTTACAAAATGTTACTGCTGGAAAGGACCTTGGAGACATTCAATTCTAAACCAAGTAAGTGGTGGCCATGCTCACCTCCAGGCCCCAGGCTCACAGCGAACATCTAATCCACCTCACCACCATGCACACTAAGCCTCAGCCAGTACCCACCAGTGCAAGATACCATGAGAGACGAAATCCATTTGCTATTGCCAATTCTACCTAATTCCCGTATTTTATCGGTGAGGAACGTAATCCCAGCACTCGCTCAAAGTCACACAGCCAGTCAGCAGCAACGTGGGTAAACAGGAAAATGAGCCCTTCCTTCTTACTACCTTTACTCTGTCTTTCCTGTCAAGTTTCTCCAAACACTCAAGGCTTATTCTAGTTGTAGATATGATCTAGATGCCATATTTACCAGTCTCTCCTGAGCCACAGTATTTCTGCTTTTCCATTCTGAGATCACCCCAAGAAGCATCAAATTAAGTTCAAATGTGTTTGAAAGGCCTAGAACAAGCTAACTCGTTATTTATAGTCTTCAGACTTTAACAAAAAGTCAAATGTTATGCTTTCAAGTGAAAAGGCCCAACATTCTTGGAAAAGTAAAAATGGAATACTTCCAAGTGCCATATTATGGATGCACTAAATTCTTAGAACTGATTGCATTTGAGGTCTTGAGTCTAGAAGGAGCCAGAGAAAACAAAAGCCATCTCTTCAGACTTTCAGCATCTTTCTGAATCTTTTCCAGATAAACTTGCCTACCTCTGTCCAGAACAGAAAGTGCTTATGGGTTAGAGGTGACCGACAATGCAGACGTAGAGAAATAGTGCATTCTATTCTTGGATTGAATATCACTGTTCCATATGTGGGGGCAAGCCAAAACATATGGCGTTCCATCTGCAAGATGGGGCTGGCTGGGTCCCATGAATGGCTTTTAATGCGAGTAGATTCAGCCTGACTTGGTCTGCCTCCAAAGGAGAAGAAAAACCAGTGATTCAAATATTGTGTAAAACCATTGAAATTAATGGCACAAAACAAGACTCATTTGTATTCCGCCTAATTTAAAAGATGTCTGCTTGGTGTAAAGTAATGAATTAGTTACGGGGGTGTTTGGACTGAATGTTTGACATTCTCCTTGAAGGAATAAATGCCCTTTTTCCTTCTCTCAAGCCACTCTCTGTTATTCTGTGTTGTTTCCCCCCAGGAAATGCACTAAGCATTTTGGCTTCTGTAACAGGCCAGATTTCATGAAGTTCACCACACTAGGCACAGCTGATCCTGTTTCAACTCCCTAAGATGAGGTTGGGAGAGAGAATTCAAGTAGATGTTCTTTTAAAAACTGCCTAATGGGGAGTTGAGTGCAAGATGGCAGTGTAGGAAGATCCTGAACACACTCCTTCCCACAGACACAATAAATGTACAGCTACATATGGAATACTTTCCTCTGAAAAAGACCAGAAAACTGAGTAAACAGAGGATCCACAACAAAGGACAAAAAGGATAGCATCAAGCCAGGTAGGAGAGACAGAGACACGATGTCACAAAAAAAAGGGGGGGGGGGACCATCCCAGGCATTTCAATCCACAATTGGGAGGGATCTCAAAAATATAGAACTTTATCCTGAGGAGTAATGGGTTTATGTTCCACATCAGGCATCTCAACCCTTAGATCCTGCACAAGAGGAACAAGCCCCCTAAATGGCAGGCTTTGAAAAACACTGGGGATTATGTCCAGGGAAATCATAGAACTGTAGGGAATAAACAACCCAGTCTTAAAGGGCTCATGCACAGGAACTCACCCTAGGACTCAGCACAAAACATCAATTTGAAAAGCACCTATACCATATGCGAAAAAGACCCACTTATTAACCTTAAATCACCTGCCAAAGAGGCAGGAAACTATTAGGACTTCCTCTGGGGACAGAGACGCTGGAAGGCACTATATTTGCAACTTCATTCTATTTTGCCAATGATGGCACTGGCACGTGCCATTTGGAAACTATTTCCCCAACATGCTAGAGGTGGTGGGCTTACCCAGCTGAGAACACTGCCCAGTGCAACAGCAAGTCACAGATGGGCCAATTACTAGCCCTTCCTGTCCCTACACCACAGCACAACTACACACTACAGCCAAGCAGGTGCCAGTCTTACTTGCCTCTATGCCACAGATGTGGCCCCACCACAGCAGACAGGCATGTGCATCCCACATAGGGGATACCCTTTAAGTGACTAGCTCTAATAGTCAGAGGTGATTATGTTTCTGGGCTCCATGTGACATCTCCTACACAAGACCACTCCTTCAAGACTGGGAAAGGTACTTGATTTGCCTAACACATAGAAACAAACTCAGAAAGTCAGGCAAAATGAACAGACAGAGGAATATGTTCCAAGTGAAAGACCAAGACAAAACAATGGAAAAAGAAATTAATGAAATGGACTAAACAATCTACCCGAGGAAGAGTCAAAGTAATGATTATAAAGATGCTCACTGAACTTGAGAAAAGAATGGATGAGCCAAGTAGACCATCAATAAAGAGCTAGAAAATATAAGTTCCAAACAGAAGTTACAGAGCTGAAAATACAATAACTGAACTAACAAATACAATAGAAGGTTTCAACAGACTGGATGAGGCCAAAGATAAGATCAACAAACTGGAAGACAAAGAAATAGAACTCATCCAGACCGAGCAGGAAAAAAAAAAAAAACAAAAAACAAAAACTTTTAAAAAATGAATATAATTCAAGGGACTTTTGAGACAGTACTAAATGAAATAATATTTGTATTATAGGGGTCCCAAAAGGAGAAGAGAGAGGGAAAGGGCCAGAAAACTTATCTGAGAAAAATGGCCCAAAACTTACCTAAAGAAGGAGACACCCCAGGTCTAGGAATCCCAGAGAGTTCCAAATAAGATGAATCTAAAAAGAGCCACACCAAGACACTTTATAATTAAAAAGGTAAAAGTTAAAGAGAGAATCTTAAAAGCAGAAAGAAAGAAAAACTTACCACATACAAGGGAAATCACATAAGGCTATCAACAGACTTTTAAGCAGAAACTTTGTAAGCCAGAAAAGACTGTCATGACACATTCAGAGTACTAAAAGGATAAAACTTCCGATTAAGAATTCTTTACCCAGGAAGGTTATCATTCAGGAATTAAAAGAGATTATTAAGAGTTTTCCAAATAAGCAAAAGCTAAAGGAGTTCATTACCATTAAGCCAGCCTTACAAGAAATGTAAAGGGACTAAAGAAAATGGCACTAATTTATAATAAGAAAATACAAGAAAGCAAAAATCTTACCAGAAAAGGGAAAGGGAAATATATAGTAAAGGTAGTACGATCAATTACTCATAAAGCAACTATGAAGGTTAAAAGACAAAAATAGTCAAATTAACTAAAGCTATAATAATTAGTAAAGTGATGCACAAATTAAAAGATGGGAAATGTGACATCAAAAATATAAAATGGGAGGCAATGTCAAGTTTATAATGCAATCAAATTTAAGTTGCCATCAAATCAAAACAGACCTTTATTTACTTAGGAAATTATATGTGAACTTCCCAGTAACCAGAAAGCGAAAATTTATACTAAATACACAAAAGAAAATGAGAAAGTGGTCTAAGCATAACACTAAAGAAAGCCATCAAACCACGGGGGGAAAAGAAAGAAAAAAAGAAAGGAAGAGAAAAGAACTACAAAAACAGCAGAAAACAATTAACAAAATGACAATAAGCACATACTTATCAATAATCACTTCAGATGTAAACACACTAAACTCTCCAATCAAAAGACACAGAGTGGCTGAATGGATTTAAAAAAAAAAAAAAAAAAGTCAAGAACAAGACCCATCTGGGGGCATCTGGCTCAGTCAGCTGAGCATGGGACTCAATTTTGGCTCAGGTCATGATCCCAGGATCATGGGATTGAGCCCCACATGGGGCTCCATGCTGAGCATGAGCCTGCTTAATAAGATTATCTCTCTTTCCCTCTGCCCCTCTCCCCTGCTCACACTCTCTCTCCCTCTCTCTAAAATAAAATTTTAAAATGTTTTATTAAAAAACAACAAAATCAACATACAGAAATCTGTTGAGTTTCTGTACACTAATAGCAAATTATCAGAAAGAGAAATTAAGAAAACAATCCCATTTGCAACTGCATCAAAAAGAATAAGATACCTAGGAACAAATTTAACTAAGAGAGTGAAAGACCTCTACACTGAAAACTATAAAACACTGATAAAGAAATTGAAGAAGACACAAGTAAATGAAAAGATATTTCAATGCTCACATATTAGAAGAATATTGTTATTATGTTCATACTACCCAAAAAAGTCTATAGATTCAGTGCAATACCTACCAAAATTCCAATGGCATTTTTCACAGAACTAGAACAAATAATTCTAAAATTTGCATGGAACCATAAAAGATCCTGAATAGGCAGGGCAAACTTAAGAAAGAAGAAAAGAGCTGGAGGCATCATGCACCCTGATTTCAAACTATGTTATAAAGCTATAATAATCAATGGGGCACCTGGGCTCAGTTGGTTAAGTATCTGACTCTTGACCTCGGCTCAGGTCATGATCTCACAATTCATGAGACTGTCCATGCTGACAGCTCGGAGCCTGCTTGGGATTCTCTCTCCCTGTCTCTCTGCCCTGCCCATACTCACACACACACGTGTTCTCTCTCCCTTTCACTTTCAAAGTAAATAATATAAGCACTTTTTAAAAAAACAGTGCTACAATAATCAAAACAGACACACAGAACAATGCAACAGAATTGAGAGCCCAGAATTAAACCCACACATATATGAGCAATTAATTTATGACAAGGAGCCAAGAATATACAATGGAGAAAGGACAGTCTTTCAATAAATGATGTTTGAAAAACTGGGCACCCACACACAAAAGAATGAAACTATATCATTACTGCATGCAATACACAAAAATAAACTCAAAAATGTATTCAAGACTTGAATGTAAAATCTAAAACCATAAAATTCCTAGAAGACAATATAGGTAATAAGCTCCTTAGCATTGGTCTTAGTGGTATTTTTATAGATGTGACTCCAAAGAGAAGGGAAACAAAAGCAAGAATAAGCGAATGGGATTCCATCAATTAAAAAGCTGCACAGTGAGAAAAAAAAACATCGAAATGAAACGGCAATCTACTGAATGGGAGAAAATTTTTGCAAGTCATATATATGACAAAGGATTATGTATCCAAAATACATAAAGAACCCATACAACTCAACAACAACAACAATCAACCCAATTTAAAAAAGGGCAGAGAGGGGCGCCTGGGTGGCTCAGTCGGTTAAGCGTCCAACTTCGGCTCAGGTCATGATCTCATGGTTTGTGGGTTCGAGCCCCGCATCGGGCTCCGTGCTGACAGCTCAGAGCCTGGAGCCTGCTTCGGATTCTGTGTCTCCCTCTCTCTCTGCACCTACCCCACTCACACTCTATCTCTGTCTCTCAAAAATGAATAAACGTTAAAAAAAAAAATTTTAAATAAAAAAAAAGGGCAGAGAACCTAAATAAGCATTTTTCCAAAGAAAACATACAACAGCCACAAGAAAAGACATTTAACATCATTAATTATTACAGAAATGCATATCAAAACCATAATGAGTTATTATCTTACACTGGTTACAATGGCTACTGTCAACAACAGAAGAAATAACAAGTGTTGGAGAAGATGTGGAGAACAGGAAACCCTCATACGTGCTGGTGGGAACATAAGCTGGTACAGACACTATGAAAAACAGTACGGAGATTCCTCAAAAAATTAAGAATACAACTACAATATGATCCAGCTATTCCATTTCTGGGTATTTCTCCAAAGAATACAAAAACACTCATTCAAAAATATATAGGCACCACCACTCATGGCAGCATTATTTACAATATCCAGGAGAAATGGTAACAATCCCAATGTCCACCAATGGATGCACGGATAAAGATGTGGTATATACACATTTCATATATACAATGGAATACTAATCAGCCATAAAAAAAAGAATGAGATCTTGCCATTTGCAACAATATGGATGGACCTAGAGGGCATTATTCTGAGTGAAACAAGTCCGATAGAGAAAGACAAATATCGTATGGCATCACTCAAATGTGGAATCTAAAAAACAAAACAAATGAACAAACAAAATAACTCAAACGCATAGAGACAGAGAACAGATTGGTGGTTACTAGAGGGGACTGGGGTGGGAGGGTGGGAGTGAAATAGGTGGTGAGTGTCCACAGCAGATGGACAGTAACTAGACTTTTAATGGTGACCACTTTGTAGTATTACTGATGTCAAATCATAATGTCGTACACCTGAAATTTATATAATGTTGTATACCAATTTTACTTCAGTGTAAACAAAAATGCATCATGGGGTCTTCTTGGTCATGCCCCTCCAGCAAAACTCCATGGGCTGCTTATCCTCAAGGGACCAGTGGGCAGACTTGCCTTTCCTAAATGTAGCAAGAGAGAATCTGGAGTTCTTCCTTGAACAATTGCGCTGTGCTTCCATGTCACACATTTCACGTCCCAGAGGGCTCACCTGCAGCCCCTGTGATGCTCAGTCACTGACCCACAGGCCATCCACTCCTGAGATGATGGTGATGATGATGATGATAATTCAGTGAGACTCTGATCTGTGCCAGACAGCATGCTATGCGTTACATGTGAATGATCTGATTCCGTTTCAGAAGAACTTTGTAAGTTCTGTCCTCCCCGCTTTTCAGATGAAGAAAGTGTAGCTGCCAACATCACGGAGTTAGTGAACGGTAGGCCAAGAACACCAGTGTTCCTGCCCCAAGCCTATGCTGGGATCAAACAGGAAAAGGTGGGGTGGCATCCTCTGTGAGCACCCACGTGGGCTGCCGCATCTTGTGATGGGACAGCCCAGCATGCCTAAAGTGCCAGTTCACTCAAACCAGGGCTAACAAGAAAATCAACTGCTCCCTAGTCATGGTCCTTGGTCAAAGCAGTACAGGGCAGAAGCCTACACAAAACATCGATGGCGTCATTCCCACCTGGACGGGACTGGCTTCCTCAACACTGTAATATGACTCCGATCGAGACATTTCTGGGGCGCCAGGGTGGCTCAGTCAGTTAAGCACCTGACTTCAGCTCAGGTTGTGATCTCATGGTTCATGAGTTCAAGCCCCGCTTCCGGTTCTGTGCTGTCAGACCTGGAGCCTGGAGCCTGTTTCGGATTCTGTGTCTCCCTCTCTCTCTGCACTCCCCTGCTCATGCTGTGTGTGTGTCTCTCTCTCAAAAATAAATACACATTTAAAAAAATTACCTTTAAAAAAAAAAAACACTTCTGATCGAGGGGCATCTGGGTGACTCAGTTGGTTAAGCATCCAACTTTGGCTCATATCACAGTCTCAGGGTTCAAAGGTTTGAGAGTTCAAGCCCCAAACTGGGCTCTCTGCTGTCAGCACAGAGCCCATCTGGGACTCTCTGTCCCCCTCTCTCTCTACCCCTCTCCCTCTCTCTCTCCCTGTCCCTCCCCCTGTCTCTCTGGCCCTCTCCTGCCTGTGCAGGCACAGGTGCAGGTTCTCTCAAAAATAAACGTTTAAAAAAAACAGGGTGCCCAGGTGGCTCAGTGGGCTAAGCGTCCAGCTTCAGCTCAGGTCATGATCTTGCAGTCCACAAATTCGAGTCCCGCATTGGGCTCTGTGCTGACAGCTCAGAGCCTGGAGCCTGTTTCAGATTCTGTGTCTCCCTCTCTCCCTGCCCCTCCCCCACTTGCACTCTGTCTCTCTCTCCCTCAAAAATAAATAAAACATTTAAACAAAAATTTTTAAAGACACTTCTGATTGAGGCTGAAGTTAACCAAAACCCCACACTCAATCTTTCCCTATGGAGTGAAGGCTTTTGTCCATTCGGGACTTCCTAGTCACACGGTTTTCAAACCTATTTCAGCAACAAAGACCTTTTCCCCTCCAGATGAAATCGGCAAAGAGAACACCTCCATTTGAAAGGCGAGTGGGGGGCTCATGGCTTCCTTCTCTGAAAGAAGGAAATCTGGAAATCTGCTGGAAATCTGTAGTTGTAGACCCATTTTTCACCTTCTACCTGTAAGAGTCCTGACAGACCAGCCATGGACACATCTCTTGGCTTTTTGCAAGGAAGCAGAATTGTTGTGGAAAGCAGCCAGGCTCGTCGTTAACAAGAGCCATTTTCATAATTGTGTGCATTAAGGGAACCGTATCATCCTACATGATCACAGAAGGTGGAGTTCAAGGGAGTCCCCACCTGCATCATTTCCAAGAGAGAGTGTTACTGAGCCCTCTGTCTGGAGCAGCCCTCGCTCGGGTAGCAGACCAAGCATCATGTGCAAGGTGACCGTGCCTTGCTCGGTGCTTGATAGGAAGGAGGTCACAGAAGAAGCCGCTGCATCTGTTTGTGATGTGTCTTCTGGTGTTTTCAAGATCCAAGTGAAAGATATGAGGAAATTAAAAGAAGACAGTTTTAGCTCCCTGGTATCCATTCTAAAAGAATGGATTCTGAGAAAATGAAATGTAGATTTCTTTTACTGGAAAATCGTGGAGTTTTTTGTTTTTTTTTTTCTGGTTCCTTCTCGTTCCTCATTTTGACACCCAATGTAAGGCTTAGCACAATTTATTTCAGGTTTCCCTATCACAGAACACACCCATCAGAGCATTCATTGAGAAGCTATTTGTCAGCAGCTGATCCAGGAAATGCCACCACAGGGCCGGTAAATGCAAAGAAGCTGCACAAGAAGTAGGAGATGCTGAGCAGAGCTGGAGGCCCAGGAAGGCGGCCTGACGCACAGGCTCCCAGCTTTCTCCTGCCTCCAAAAGAAAGCTCCTTGTGGTGGCCATGTCTGGATAATTTACGTTATGCTGAGACACTGGCCTCTGCCCCCTCCCCACCTCCCCTGGGACAAAGACACAAAATTGCATCCGCCCACCAAGCACCCCCTCCCCATCCGCACTCACCCTCTTCCTATACAGGCCTGTATCCCCCTCCCCTAATTCAGGACCAGCCCCTGCTTCCTTCTCCAACATCCAGTCTGTAAAAAAGGCCAGAGTCCTGCCCCCTGAAGAAAGGGCCTTTAAGTCTGGCAACATGGGTGGCAGACATGAACTGTAGTCCCCCACTCGGTGTGCAAATACGGAGACCTGCTTGTCTTTCCGTAACTCGTAACTCGGGTTTAGTTCTGTTTGGAGCCATCGCTCCATAAGGCTGGGAGAAAATCTGACTTAGTTCAGAATGTCCTCATCTCCCTGTGATGGCCCCCAAATCCTGAGGACCTCTGCGGTGTCACCATCTGGTCCTTGCTGTCAACTGCCAGATGTCTGCCCACATTCCCTTTGACCCTCTCTCTCCTCAATGCCCTTGGGGCCAGCTCTGCACTGCTTCTATGCCTGTTGGAAGGTCTGGAAATGATTTCGCTCTTCATGGGGCCAGGGGGTGCTGGGGGCAGTCACCCAGCCTCCAGGCTCTACCCTTGGTGTGCCCATGAACACGCTCGCTGCCTGGGGCTCTTGCCTCCCCTGGAACGCAGTTGCCTGTGGGCCCCCACTGATGTTGTCTACTTTGAGGTGACTTGGTACCACGGTTTGCAAGGTAAGCGAGGTGGGGCAGGGACGACAAAGACAGGGATTGCTAAATGACAAGAACACAACAAAATCTCACGGTCCGTGAGTTTGAGCCCCGAGTCGGGCTCTGTGCTGACAGCGCGGAGCCTAGAGCCTGCTTTGGATTCTGTGTCCCCCTCTCACTCTGCCCCTCCTCTGCTTGTGCTCTGTTTCTCTCCCTCTCTCAAAACCCTCTCTCAAAAATAAACATTAAAAAAAATTTTTTTTTTAAATATGTTGTCACCTTCCAGGTGGCCACACAGCAGCAGCCCCGGGCTGGGATCGGTTTTCCACCCTCTTTTGAAGGTGAACCAAGCCTGAGAGGACGGGAAACAAGGATGCCTGTGGTCGTGGTGGGGACGACCCAGGACCCCGTCCTGATGAGGCAGGTTGTGAACTAGAATGAATGTTCCCGTGCAGATGGCACTGGCCTTCCCCAGAGCTCCCGGTCACTTACGTGGCCAGCTCCTAAGGAACTTGGAATGTTTGCAGCCGGCGTGTTGCTTCATCTGACACAACGCACACCGTGTGCTCAGGATGGGCACCCCAAGACTCCTGGGGTCCTTCCTACAACCCAGGGAATTGAGACTGCGGCTCCTGTTGCACTGAAGACGTTTTTATTTGTCAGCCTCCACCTCTCAGGTATGAGCTTCTCAAAACTGGCTCAGGAGAGTTCTGTCTCTACCCGCTAAAGGAGAGAGTAGTGAGAACCTGTGGGCCAGAGCCCTGGACAGGGCCAGTTTGGGAATCAGGGAATCAAGGTTTAAAGTCTGGCCATGCCTCAAGCTAGCAGTGTGATCTGGGTCTCCTGGAGCCTCCCATTTCTCTATCTGTTAACTCAAAGGCACCTGTAAGAATGGGATGAGAACATTTGTGTGCAATCCTTCGGCACAGGGTCAGGAACACAGTGAAAGCAAATGACAAAGAGAGTTCAGCCAATTCCAATGTCATGATCACCAGCTTTACCTCCAGCCCATCTCCTTACTCCTCACTCTTCCTGGGCAGGCAGAGCCGGGGAGGGGTTCTCCAAGACCCCCTCCTCACCTCCTCTGAGGAGGGGCATAAGCCCCGGCTACCTCTACCCCAGGGAAGACCTGTCTCTATGAACTGACCCAGTGAGCCCCGATTTTGTCCTGTATCTGCAGAGTTAAGAGAAGGGGTGGGAAGGGTAATGACCACCTAAGACTGGCTCTGGGGCCCTCTCTTTTTCTCCACTCCACTCAGGCTTCACTCTGCACGGGGACACGTTCTGAGTCCCCCAGATAAGCATTAGGGGCCAGAGACCAGGCGGTTTCTGTGCCAGGCACACCCCCCCCCCCCCCCCCGGGCATCTCCACTGCCCCTTGCTATAAGCTGAGCCTTTTTGGGCCAACCCACTATCCCTTAATGTCTTAGAGTGCCACCTTGGCCCTAATTTATGGGTAAAGAGACCTGCAAAACCAGAGCCCCAGACACTGAGCCCCAATATCTCTGAGGCTCAAGAGAGCTAGAAGCCAAAACCTGGAGCATTAATTTCTAGTGGCTTTGGGCAGAAGTTGTGGTTTTTCTTTGGGGCAGGACCTTCCTGGTGTTGGGAAAAGTCACCACAGTGGCTATTTTCCAGGGTGCAGACCCAAGTCCTCATGTAAGTGTCCTGAAATGGGGAGTGCTTAACAATGCAGAAGCCAATGCTATGATTGGGATGTGGGTCGCCAGGTGTGATAACCTAACAGGAAATCTTCACAGAAGGTGAGGGATACCTCTCCAAAGACAGTTTTGATGCCAGCTCTGACCTTCCCAGGCACAGGGGTGGGGAGGCTCCAGAACGAGGTAGGGGGCTAAGTGGATAACACCAGATTGACTCAGCTGTGCAAGGAGAAGCCTCACAAGCTGGGGACAGGCCTGAGGCTCAGCAAATAGATTGCTCTGGAGATGGGAGGGAGCCGGAGGCAGGTCTGACACCTGGAGGTAACAAACTTTGAGGAAGTGAAACCCCAGGACCACTTCTAAGGTTTTATTTTCTTTAATACAAATCCTTCAAGCTTCAAGTGAAGCTTTTAAAACAGATCCATGTTCGTGTTTATCTCTTAGAAGACAAAGGGAAGAGTCAGTGGTTAACTCTGGGCCAAGGCAGCTGGAGGAGGTGGGGAGCCCTCTCTGGTGGAGGGTCCCCCTTTCAGCACTTGTGGGTAGATTTCCCAGATGGGGTGGGGGTGGGGGTGCTGGACACTGACTTACCAGAAAAGCACTTGAGTTGTGGCCATTTGTTTTGTAACAGAGGGAGGAATAAGAATGCATATAAACTTATTTACTCACCGTTTAGTTTGTTTATTTGTTTCAATTTTTTATTTAAATTTTAGTTATTTAACATACAGTGCAATATTTCAGGACTAGAATTCGGTGATTCGTCACTTACCCAGTGCTCATACAACAAGTGCCCTCCCTAATACCCATCTAGCCCATTCTCCACCCACCTCCCTCCATCAACCCTGAGTTTGTTCTCTATAGTTAAGAGTCTATTATGGTTTGTTTCCCTATCTCTCTTCCCCCCTTCCTATATGTTCATCTGTTTCTTAAATTCCACATATGAGTGAAATCATATGGTAGTTGTCTTCCTCTGACTGGATTTTGCTTAGCATAATACACTCTAGCCCATCCATGTCATTGCAAATAGCAAGATTTCATCCTTTTTGATGGCTGAGTAATATTCCAGACTCACCATATTTTTTTTAGCATTTTTAATATTTACTTATTTTGGGGAGAGTGCAAGCAGGCGGGGGGAAGGGGGCTGTGGGCAGAGGGAAGGGGACGGAGCATCCAAAGTAGGCTCTGTGCTGACAGGCTTGACAGCAGTGAGCCTGATATGGGGCTTGAACTCACAAACTGTGAGATCATGACCTGAGCCGAAGTCGGACGCTCAAACAACTGAGCCACCCAGGTGCCCGTAACCATTTATTTTCAAGTACATGCCGTGTAAAGTGGTTAGGATACAGAGTGAAGAAAACAGTCACAGTTCTTGCCCGGATGGAGCTTCCAACACCAGAAACGAATGAACAATAATCATGCTGTACGCAACGTATTAATTAGGGCTCTGTGGAGTGCAACAGGAGAGATCCGAGAGCCCAAAGAGAGTGTAATGAGTGACCTCACCTACAACTCCTATTTATTGGAACATTATGCTTTGTTATATTTTTTTAATGTTTATTTTATTTTTGAGAGAGAGGGAGAGACAGACCACAGAGGAGGGGCAGAGAGAGAGGGAGACACAGAATCTGAAGCAGGCTCCGGGCTCTGAGCTGACAGCACAGAGCCCGACATGGGGCTTGAACCCACAGACTGTGAGATCACGACCTGAGCCAAAGTCGGACACTTAACTGACTGAGCCACCCAGGTGCCCCTATGCTTTATTATATTTTTAACCGCAGATCATTATATTATTTAAACATCAAATTTTGTTAGCATTTCATCATAATGGCAACCAACATCTAGTAAAAATGAGGTTCCAGACACTGTACCAGTTTTCCGGTTTGCTTTTGAGACATGCTTCTAGAACAGAATCCTGGCGATTCTCCTCAACAAACACAGCATGGGGGCAAGGGTAGCCCAGTAAAGATGACTGGTCAGGAGCAGGTGACTATTTGGGACTGAACTGAGTCCTACCAAAGTTCTTATGGGGAAGTCTTAACCCCGAGCACGTCAGAATGCAACTGTATTTGGGGACAGATAGGGTCTTCAAAGAGGTAAAATGGGGTCATATGGGTGGGCCCCAATCTAATCTGACTGGTGTCCTTATAAGATGGAGTGATTAGGACATAGATATTCACTTGGGAGACCATGTGAGGGCTCAAGAAGAAGACAACCATTTGCAAGCCAAGGAGAGAGGCCTCAGAAGGAAACAACTGTACCATCATCTTGATCTCAGACTTCCCACTTCCAGAAATGTGAGGAAATAAATGTTTAAGCTGCCCAGTCTGTGGTATTTCATTACGGCAGGCCTATAGCAGACTAACACGGGGGTCAGGGTGGGGAAGACACTCTGGGAGGAGGTAAGGACCAGCAGAGTTTGCCCACATCTCCAGCCCCTCGTCTCTGCACTGGCCAGAGGGTCAGGCCTCCCCTCCTCTCAGAGCAGATGTGGGGCCTCTGCTTCTAAAGGCAGGGGGACCCGAAGACTGATGGCAGCACGTGCCCTTTCCAGGAGCGACCTTTATCTTCCCCGATGCCCAATCATCCCTTTCGCCAGACTGACTGTTGGCAAGGGATTGAGAGCCTGATCTATCCTCCTGAAGACTCTGTGAGCGTCACATATTTTTTGCCTTCTCCCCTCTTCTTTTAACCATGGGGTGAATACAAAACAACCTCTTGAAAGTCCCCAGCAGTCATTGTGCATTCCAGCTCCTCTCCCTTTACAAGAAGCACCGAGCTTGTAGTTTAAAGGAGATTATCTCCTCAGATTTAATGAGAGTCACAGTGAAAACAGAGTCCCCAGGAAAAGAAGAAAAACACAATAAAAAAAAAAAAGGAGGAAAAAGGAGATCCGTCCAATTAGTGTCTCTAACACGGCCTCATTATACATCTACTTCTGACATTTGCCAGTGATGTTCGAATTGAGCTGCAAAAAAATGGCTTCTAAAAGGCAAATTGACATTTGCCTAACTATCCCCCACCCCTTCACCCCCTAAAATGTAAGCATTTACCACAACAGCTGGGATTAGGGCAAGGAGAACCAGGCAGGGACGGGATTCATGGCAGAGGAGGAGAGGCTGGTAATCAGGGAGCGAGACAAGGCGAGAGCACATCATGGCTACATGTGAATGACCCTCATCGTCTGTGTCTCTGTGTGATTTCCTTTTTAGGGAACATTTAATAAGATACAGAAGCCAGATTTGGTTGAGCTGAATGCAGGATCGCCATGGCAACCTTCCTTTGGAGGTTATCCAAGTCAGGTAGTGACAGCAAAGCTGAGTTAAAGGTCACCCCTGCAGAGAAAGATGGGCATTGATAAAGTATTTTAACAAGACCCAGAGGAGCTGGTATTTGAAAGCTACCTGCAGAGGACCAGCGAGGCCCCAGGAATGGGAAGCAAACAACAGCAGAGGGTGGGGGGGTGTCCTGGGGGGGATCCCACCAGAGCCAACACTGTAAACACCTCGTCCTACAGACAGAGAACTCAGGTCTCCACCGAAAGCTCAGACTTGCCAGAGCCTGTCCCTGCTCAATGGAAGGTTTGACAAGCTTTTTTACCCAGGCATTTGGATAGTAAAGAATCCTGCTTGCGCCTAAGACATGTATGCCTGAAAAGTTCTCAACAAGCCAGAGTTTTGCAAATGGAACAGCACTGACCTTCTTTATCACTCCCGAAATGCTTTATTTAATCTCTTTTCTATTAGAAAGTCACTTCAAAATCGTGGAGTTCAGAAGACCCTGCTTTGCATGACACTGAAGCCAGGAACTTGCAGAAACCATATAAATATGAATGTCTGTGTGGCTGGCCCCTCGAGAAAGGTGATAAACTACATTTTAAGCATAAGAAAATATGGAAAATTAACCCAACCTTCCTTATATATAAGTATATGCCAATTTAAATGGTGACAAAAAGATGTACATTAAAATAATAATTTTTTGCTTCTCCAATAAGCAAAAATCTAGATGTGCAGTACTACCTTGAGCTGGCGGAGAACGGGTCTCATACATTCTCGGTGGCAGTGCAAATTAGTATCGTTCCAATGGGGAATAATTTGCAAATAACTATCAAAATTCTAAATGGCTCTCCCTTTGAGCTGGAAATTCCACTTGTACATATCTGGTCTCACACAAAGATGTGTGGACGTAGATGTTCACTGCGGCCTTGTTTATATTAGCAAAACATTAGAAAAAACTTCAAGGTAGAGGAGACTGATGGAATACATTATGGAACATTCATGAAATGGAATGATAGACAGCTTTTAGAGAGACTGAGATTCGTGGCTATGGACATAAAGCAATCTCCCTGGCATTCTGAATGAAAAAAGCAAGTATAGAATCATGAGTATAGTATGCCCACCTATACCTTCCCACAGCTAGAAAACGTTACTAAGTGCATGTATTAATTTTTTAATTTTTTTTGAGAGAGAGGGAATAAGCGGAGGAGGGGCAAAGAGAGAAGAAGAGTGAGAACCCCAAGCAGGCTCCATGCTCAGCGTGGAGCTCGAAGCAGGGCTCAATCTCACAACTGCGAGATCATGACCTGAGCCGAAATCAAGAGTCAGGCACTAAGTGACTGAGCCACCCAGGTGCTGTTTAATTTTTGTATTTAACAAGTTGCATTTAAAAGGTCATCTGGGGGGGCGCCTGGGTGGCGCAGTCGGTTATGCGTCTGACTTCAGCCAGGTCACCATCTCGCGGTCCGTGAGTTCGAGCCCCGCGTCGGGCTCCGGGCTGATGGCTCGGAGCCTGGAGCCTGTTTCCGATTCTGCGTCTCCCTCTCTCTCTGCCCGTCCCCCGTTCATGCTCTGTCTCTCTCTGTCCCAAAAATAAATAAAAAACGTTGAAAAAAAAAAATTAAAAAAAAAAAAAATAAAAAAAAATAAAAAAAATAAAAGGTCATCTGGGTTTGAATTATGGGCCATTTGTCCCATGTAGTGACCTTTGCTGGTATCTCTCCAGCTTTCATTTCTCTCTTCCTGCCTCCCAGAATCTCAGCTTTATTCAGGAGTCCATCCCTCCCTTAACTACTCTATGTGATTCAAGGGACATACCCACTCAGCTCCAGTGGTGGGCCCTGAGCCAGTGGGTTTCAGGCTTGAGGGGGCATTTGAACCAGCTGGAGGGCTTATTAAATCAGAGAATTTCTGATTCTGTAGACCTGCAGTGAGGCCCTGAGAACTTTTATTTCAAAGGAAGGTTGACGCTGTTTTAGAGACCACACTTTGAGAACCCCTGATAAGCCAAGAGTATAATACCCCTCCTTTTTGCCAATGATGGCTTCTGGGATAGGTCACCTATACCTTCTGAGATACAGTGAGATGTTTGATAAAAGTTTTTTGGAATAAAACTTCCTTAAGATAGAGCCACAGGGCAAGTCAGACTTTCTCTCCTTTTTTCCTGCCCTGAACACGAAACAAGAGGAGAGTTCTAGGTGTCCTAGAATAACAAGAGAAATCAGCCTTAAGATGTTGTCGATACTCTGAAGGGTGGAAAGATCTGAGTCCTTGATGTGAAGCCCAACCCATTGCTAGACCTACCTTTACATTAACCAGTACCCCTGATTACAGTTTAAACCCCTCTGCATTGTGTCTTCTGTCACCTGCAGACAAATACATCATCACTGACACAAGTTTAGGAGACAGTATTTTAAAATATTTAAAATTAAAACAATTTTTCCTTCGTGGCAAAATGTCATAAGCAATACAAAGACTAAGAACAGATCAAGGAAAATGTTTGCAAAATGCACATCACTTGCCCCATCTCAGTTAATAACCTGGTCAAATGAGTCTTCTGGCTCTCCTTAAATCCCGTGTCACATAGAGCTAAGTACTAAAGAAATACAGCTCTGTATCAAAGCTCAAGAAAAGAATTTTATTGAATAAAAAGCTCAGGGAGGAGGAGGAACCAGAGTCTACAAAGGAAAGGTTACAACACTCAGAAAAACGTTCTTTAAAAAACTGTTTGGCCCATCTATCTTCCCCACACCCCAGAGTGGAGCTGCTCCCCTCAAGCGTCTCTCTTTCCATTTTCCTCCATTGATTCTTCTCTTTATGCTTCCTGCCTTCTCTGGATTTGTCACTATTATGTACAGACCCAACCCTCTTGGCTGCTACCAATGCCATCTCTCCCAGTTGTCCCTGGAGGGGTGTGGTTGAGAGGAAAAGACTAATATTTTATACCTTTCCAATATGGACTAATTTACAGATGAAGAAGTGACAGCAGAATTTAAATATCTTAGTTTGATCTCGAAAACCCAAGCTCTCAGCCACCACTCTAATCTGCCATCAACAAAGGATGGAGATCCCTAACACAAAAATAACTCTTCCAAATCAAAGAAGGGGGAGAAAAACCACCCTAATGGAAAAATTTGTAGAGAACACACACAAGCAAATTAAAGAAGAAAAACGAATTGGAAAAGATGTTCAAGCTCACTAGTAATAAAACGAATGGAAATTAAAACAATATTTCAGCTAGCAGATGAGCAAAGATTTTTTTTTTAATTAATTACAGCCGGTGTTGGCGAGGGTACAGAGGAAAAGGAACTCCACACTGCTGACGAAAGAATTAAGTCATTAGAAAATTAGGTAATACCCCTCCAAATTTAAAATTACCATACATTTGACCCTACAATTCTGCTTTGAGTAATTTATCCTAACGAGTTCATCAGACAAGTAGGAAAGAAATGCGTACAAGAATGTTTACAAAGCCTGTGTTTTAATAGTAAAATATGGAAACAATTTTATGCATCCATAGGGGATTAAGGGAAAGAGAGAGAGAGAGAGAAATACTGACTATGGCTTCCCAGTACAGAGCCCCACCACTGACTGCCTTGCCTACTGGATCACTGGCAACATTGGGCAAAAGCAGGCTCCCTCAGCAGGACCAGATCCTGTCCCTGTAAGACTCACAGTAGGGAGCCCCAAGGCAGAATGGGGGCTCTCTGCATGTCTCAGGCAAGTGGAGGTACTGACTTTTACAGGCCCAGCATCTCCAAGCCCCTCCTCTTCAGAGGACTAAGTGAAGCATTAGAGAAAGGCTAGAGTGTTCCTCTAGTCCAAGTGTTACCATGTGGAACCACAAACAGCAGAGGAAGGAGGTTCCCTCTACCCACACCCGAAAGTAGATATGTAGTCACAGAAAAATGTCTGGAGGTGGATAAATATCAGAAAGGGAGAAGTGGTTATCTCTGAGCAGTGGACCCATTTCCCTTCCTGTAACCCACTATTGGAGCCAGACGTGTGATTGCCTACTGAAGAAAAAGAAGGGAAGGAAAATTGACGTATTTTTTACACCCACTATGTACTGGGCTGCCTTGCCTCCAAGAGTGTAAGTTGGACACATTAGTGTCTTTCCCCAGTGAGAGAGCAGCCAGAACTTTCACCCTGGCTTACCACTGAGGAAAGAAGGAGGAAGTAGAACATTGTAAGCCAGCAGGCCTGCCATGAGACTGCAGTGGTGAGGGGCAAGGTGCCACTGAAGGCAGAAATTGATAAGGAGATGGCCCAAGCCATGGACAGATGGAAAGTGAAGAGAATATCTGCAAGGCCCACAAGAACCCTGGTAGGACCATCAAGAATCCAGATGATGACAACAGCACCCTCCATGAACCAGTCGCCTGCATACTAGCATGAAATCACATACACCTATGCCTACACCCGGATGCCATCTTGAAAAGATGGAGAATAGAGAAAAGCACTTGAAAGAAGAAAAAACTGGCCCAGTAGAGGCTGAACACAAATTTGATTGGATAGTTATAGATGAGAGTTAGAACTAACTTATGACAATTGTTACAAGACTACAAGACTGTGTAAAATTTTTTTGAATTTTATTTGGTGTGTGACTAGCATATGGAGGAAAAGGAATGCCCATACTCTGCTGGTAAGACAGTAACTGAGGAAAAATTAGGTAATACCTCTCCAAATTTAAAATCAGCATACATTTGAGCCTGCAATTCTGTTTCTAGTCATTTATCCTAACAAGTTTATCAGGCAGCAAGAAAGAAAGCAATACAAACCTACTTACAGAGCACTGTTACAGTGCAAGCGTCCTCAATCTCCTCTAGAATCGGCAGTAACTGATGGTGCCACATGTTTTCTCACATCTGAGTTAGAGTGTGTTAATTTCTACCTTATTATTCCACCATGCATTAGTCATATTTAAAGAAAAAAAATGAGGGGGATTAAATGCTTTGCTGGTTGACCTCTATTGGCAAGCTATGAAGAACTCATCTCGAGAAGGAGAAAATGATGTGTGAGTCTTTATGCAAAAGGAGAGGAGTGAGGTGTTAGAGGCAACTCACACCATGCCTTCAGGTAAGCCTGTAAGGATTTTGTTCCTACTCCTTGGACCTTGCTTTTTCTCACTTTGGGCTGTGTTTAATGTGATTTTCACGTAGGATACTGTTTACAGTACACAGGGTTGGTTGCCTGCCCAATTCCGTTCCTTTCCCATCTTTCCTGATGGCAGAGCAAAGCTCAGAGCTCCCTCAACGTAGAGCGAGCGTGAAATTTGACACCCTCCACAAAAAGCTGGGACCCCAAAAGCCATCCCTTAGTGTAAGAATGATTTAGAAAGAAACCCACCCGTCAAGAGCTGCAAGGAAAATGACCTGTCTCAAATCTCTGTGGTGAGTAGAGAAGAAAAAACATCTCCCCTGAGACTCTGTAATCCCAAATCTGACTCGTGCATGCATGTTCACAGACTGAATTAAAACACCTGCTTGATGTTAAGAACCTCAAGGAGAGAATGCAGTTCAAACAGTCCCGGGTTGGTGATTCCCCAGGCACCTGACAGCAAGGGATGCCTTCCCTATCTGAGGAACGTCATCTTCAACCCAGCTCTCAGAGCATTTCCTCAGATAAAGGTCCAAATAATATGAATTCACAATCTATAGCGAGAAATCACGAATAAGAGTCAGCTGAAAAAACAGCAGAATGAGACCTGAAAATATGGTAGCTAAGGGGATTATTGGATGCAGAATATAAAGTAAGTTTAATATGTTTTTGAAAAGTAAAGAAGAGGGATGCCTGGGTGACTCAGTTGGTTAAGCATCTGACTTCAGCTCAGGTCATGATCTCACCATTCCTGAGTCCAAGCCCCGTGTAGGGCTCTGTGCTGACAGCTCAAAGCCTGAAGCCTGCTTCGGACTCTGTGTCTCCCTCTCTCTTCCCATCCCCCACTTGTGCTCGCTCTCTCTCTCTCTCTCTCTCTCTCTGTCTCTCTCTCTCTATCAAAAATAAACATAAAAAAAGTAAATGAGAGTCAAGTAATAAACAAGCATATCTAAAAATGACTAACCAGATTTGAAGAAAAATGAATAAAACCTCTAGAAATAAAAAATATAGTAACTGAACTTGCAAATGTATTACATAAACACCACACACCTGCTACAACAGCTGAACTTAAAAAAGACTGGCAATATCAAGTGTTAACATGGATGTGGAGGAATTGAAATGCTCATACATTACCAGCAGGAATGCAAAATGGTATGGAAGCTTTGGGAAATGTTCAGCTGTTTTTTATTTTTTTTTTGAATTTTTTTTTTAACGTTTTATTTATTTTTGAGACAGAGAGAGAGACAGAGCATGAACGGGGGAGGGGCAGAGAGAGAGGGAGACACAGAATCGGAAGCAGGCTCCAGACTCTGAGCCATCAGCCCAGAGCCCGACGCAGGGCTCGAACTCCCGTACTGTGAGATCGTGACCTGAGCCGAAGTCGGACGCTTAACCGACTGAGCCACGCAGGCACCCCATGTTCAGCTGTTTTTTAAAGCTAAACATACATTTACTCCACAATCCAGAAATCCTACTCCTAGGTACTATTCATAATAAGTGAAACAAACGTCCACACACAGACCTACAAGCAAGTGTTCATAGCATTTTTATTCATAATAGCCAAAAAATTGAAACCACCCAAATTCTATCCATTGAAAAAAATGGATCAATAAATCATGGTACATCCATACAAAGGGATACTATTCAGGAATAAAACAGAATGAACTATTGATGCATGGATGAATCTCAAAAGCATGCTAAGTGAGTAAAAGAAGCCAAACATGAAAGGCTACATGCTATATGATTCCATTTAGATGGCATTCTGGAAAAGGCAAAACTATAAAAAAAGAAAATAAACCAGTGGTTTCCAGGACCTGGGAGAGGACAGACAGAAATGAATATGAAAGATCGTGAGGAAACTTTTTGAGGGGATGGAAATGCTCTATGCACTGATTGTGGTGATGATTCCACTATTGTATAATTTTGTCAAAACTGATCGTATCAAACTACTAAAAATGGTGAATTTTAGTGGCTATAAATTATATCTCAATAAACCTGACTTTAAAAAAACAAGATAACATGGGGGCACCTGGGTGGCTCAGTAGTTTAAGCATCTGACTCTTGATTCTGGCTTAGGTCATGATCTCACAGTTGTGAAATCAAGCCCTGCATTGGGCTTGGTACTGGGCATGGAGCCTGCTTGAGATTCTCCCTCTCTGCCTGTCTCTCTCTCTCTCTCTCTCCCTCTCTCTCTCTCTCTCTCTCTCAAAAAATAAAAAAGATAACATGGGGAAATTTTTATTTTCTAAAAACACACTACAGAGGTGGAGCACTTTAGACACTGCTGAAGAGAGAATTAATTAACTGGAAGTTACAGCTGAATAAATTATCTAAAAGGCAACACATGGAAAAACAGATGGTAAGTATGAAAGAAAAAATTAAATATAGAGACATGCATCTAATTAGAGCCCAGAAGAGAGACATAACCTATAAGACTCATCAGCTTGAGACTTTCTCTACATGACCCTTCTAACCATAAAGAAAATATACTTCAAAATAAGACATAATTTCCCAAATCAGTACAACTAGAAAGTTTCTAAGAAAAAGGTTCATCGGATGCGACCGGGAAGATGGCGGCGTAGGAGGATGCTGGGCTCACCGCGCGTCCTGCCGATCACTTAGATTCCACCTACACCTGCCTAAAGAACCCAGAAAACCGCCAGAGGATGAGCAGAACGGAGTCTCCGGAGCCAAGCGCAGACGAGAGGCCCACGGAAGAGGGGAGGAAGGGCGGCGAGGCGGTGCGCGCTCCACGGACTGGCGGGAGGGAGCCGGGGCGGAGGGGCGGAGGGGCGGCTCGCCGGCCAAGCGGAGCCCCCGAGTCTGGCTGGCAAAAGCGGAGGGGCCGGACGGACTGTGTTCCGACAGCAAGCGCGACTTAGCGTCTGGGAGGTCATAAGTCAACAGCTCTGCTCAGAAAGCGGGAAGGCTGGAGGACAAAGGGAGGGAGAGCTGCTGAGCCCCCGGACGGCGGAGCTCAGCTTGGCGGGGAACAAAGGCGCTCGCCAGCGCCATCTCCCCCACCCATCCCCCAGCCAGAATCCCAAAGAGAACCGGTTCCTGCCAGGGAACTTGCTCGCTCCACGCAAACACCCAACTCTGTGCTTCTGCAGAGCCAAACCTCCGGCAGCAGATCTGACTCCCTCCCGCTGCCACAGGGCCCCTCCTGAAGTGGATCACCTAAGGAGAAGCGAGCTAAGCCTGCCCCTCCCGCCCCCGTGCACCTTGCCTACCCACCCCAGCTAATACGCCAGATCCCCAGCACCACAAGCCTAGCAGTGTGCAAGTAGCCCAGACGGGCCACGCCACCCCACAGTGAATCCCGCCCCTAGGAGAGGGGAAGAGAAGGCACACACCAGTCTGACTGTGGCCCCAGCGGTGGGCTGGGGGCAGACATCAGGTCGGACTGCGGCCCCGCCCACCAACTCCAGTTATACACCACAGCACGGGGGAAGTGCCCTGAGGGTCCTCACCACTCCAGGGACTATCCAAAATGACCAAACGGAAGAATTCCCCTCAGAAGAATCTCCAGGAAATAACAACAGCTAATGAACTGATCAAAAAGGATTTAAATAATATAACAGAAAGTGAATTTAGAATAATAGTCATAAAATTAATCGCTGGGCTTGAAAACAGTATACAGGACAGCAGAGAATCTCTTGCCACAGAGATCAAGGGACTAAGGAACAGTCACGAGGAGCTGAAAAACGCTTTAAACGAAATGCAAAACAAAATGGAAACCACGACGGCTCAGATTGAAGAGGCAGAGGAGAGAATAGGTGAACTAGAAGATAAAGTTATGGAGAAAGAGGAAGCTGAAAGAAAGAGAGATTAAAAAAATCCAGGAGTATGAGGGGAAAATTAGAGAACTAAGTGATACACTAAAAAGAAATAATATACGCATAATTGGTATCCCAGAGGAGGAAGAGAGAGGGAAAGGTGCTGAAGGGGTACTTGAAGAAATTATAGCTGAGAACTTCCCTGAACTGGGGAAGGAAAAAGGCATTGAAATCCAAGAGGCACAGAGAACTCCCTTCAGACGTAACTTGAATCGATCTTCTGCACGACATATCATAGTGAAACTGGCAAAATACAAGCATAAAGAGAAAATTCTGAAAGCAGCAAGGGATAAACGTGCCTTCACATATAAAGGGAGACCTATAAGACTCGTGACTGATCTCTCCTTTGAAACTTGGCAGGCCAGAAAGGCTTGGCACGATATCTTCAGTGTGCTAAACAGAAAAAATATGCAGCCGAGAATCCTTTATCCAGCAAGTCTGTCATTTAGAATAGAAGGAGAGATAAAGGTCTTCCCAAACAAACAAAAACTGAAGGAATTTGTCACCACGAAACCAGCCCTACAAGAGATCCTAAGGAGGATCCTGTGAGACAAAGTACCAGAGACATCACTACAAGCATAAAACATACAGACATCACAATGACTCTAAACCCATATCTTTCTATAATAACACTGAATGTAAATGGATTAAATGCGCCAACCAAAAGACATAGGGTATCAGAATGGATAAAAAAACAAGACCCATCTATTTGCTGTCTACAAGAGACTCATTTTAGATCTGAGGACACCTTTAGATTGAGAGTGAGGGGATGGAGAACTATTTATCATGCTACTGGAAGCCACAAGAAAGCTGGAGTAGCCATACTTATATCAGACAAACTAGACTTTCAATTAAAGGCTGTAACAAGAGATGAAGAAGGGCATTATATAATAATTACAGGGTCTATCCATCAGGAAGAGCTAACAATTATAAATGTCTATGCGCCAAATACCGGAGCCCCCAGATATATAAAACAATTACTCATAAACATAAGCAACCTTATTGATAAGAATGTGGTCATTGCAGGGGACTTTAACACCCCACTTACAGAAATGGATAGATCATCTAGACACACAGTCAATAAAGAAACAAGGGCCCTGAATGATACATTGGATCAGATGGACTTGACAGATATATTTAGAACTCTGCATCCCAAAGCAACAGAATATACTTTCTTCTGGAGTGCACATGGAACATTCTCCAAGATAGATCATATACTGGGTCACAAAACAGCCCTTCATAAGTTTACAAGAATTGAAATTATACCATGCATACTTTCAGACCACAATGCTATGAAGCTTGAAATCAACCACAGGAAAAAGTCTGGAAAACCTCCAAAAGCATGGAGGTTAAAGAACACCCTACTAACGAATGAGTGCGTCAACCAGGCAATTAGAGAAGAAATTAAAAAATATATGGAAACAAACGAAAATGAAAATACAACAATCCAAACGCTTTGGGACGCAGCGAAGGCAGTCCTGAGAGGAAAATACATTGCAATCCAGGCCCATCTCAAGAAACAAGAAAAATCCCAAATACAAAATCTAACAGCACACCTAAAGGAAATAGAAGCAGAACAGCAAAGGCAGCCTAAACCCAGCAGAAGAAGAGAAATCATAAAGATCAGAGCAGAAATAAACAATATAGAATCTAAAAAATCTGTAGAGCGGATCAACGAAAAAATAAACAAAATTGACAAACCTCTAGCCAGGCTTCTCAAAAAGAAAAGGGAGATGACCCAAATAGATAAAATCATGAATGAAAATGGAATTATTACAACCAATCCCTCAGAGATACCAACAATTATCAGGGAATACTATGAAAAATTATATGCCAACAAATTGGACAACCTGGAAGAAATGGACAAATTCCTAAACACCCACACTCTTCTAAAACTCAATCAGGAGGAAATAGAAAGCTTGAACAGACCCATAACCAGCGAAGAAATTGAATCGGTTATCAAAAATCTCCCAACAAATAAGAGTCCAGAGCCAGATGGCTTCCCAGGGGAGTTCTACCAGACATTTAAAGCAGAGATAATACCTATCCTTCTCAACCTATTCCAAGAAATAGAAAGGGAAGGAAAACTTCCAGACTCATTCTATGAAGCCAGTATTACTTTGATTCCTAAACCAGACAGAGACCCAGTAAAAAAAGAGAACTACAGGCCAATATCCCTGATGAATATGGATGCAAAAATTCTCAATAAGATACTAGCAAATCGAAGAAACTGATCCCATTCACAATTGCACCAAGAAGCATAAAATACCTAGGAATAAATCTAACCAAAGATGTAAAAGATCTGTATGCTGAAAACTATAGAAAGCTTATGCGGGTAATTGAAGAAGATATAAAGAAATGGAAAGACATTCCCTGCTCATGGATTGGAAGAATAAATATTGTCAAAATGTCAATACTACCCAAAGCTATCTACACATTCAATGCAATCCCAATCAAAATTGCACCAGCATTCTTCTCGAAACTAGAACAAGCAATCCTAAAATTCATATGGAACCACAAAAGGCCCTGAATAGCCAAAGTAATTTTGAAGAAGAAGACCAAAGCAGGAGGCATCACAATCCCAGACTTTAGCCTCTACTACAAAGCTGTCATCATCAAGACACCATGGCATTGGCATAAAAACAGACACATAGACCAATGGAATAGAATAGAAACCCCAGAACTAGACCCACAAACGTATGGCCAACTCATCTTTGACAAAGCAGGAAAGAACATCCAATGGAAAAAAGACAGTCTCTTTAACAAATGGTGCTGGGAGAACTGGACAGCAACATGCAGAAGGTTGAAACTAGACCACTTTCTCACACCATTCACAAAAATAAACTCAAAATGGATAAAGGACCTGGATGTGAGACAGGAAACCATCAAAACCTTAGAGGAGAAAGCAGGAAAAGACCTCTCTGACCTCAGCCGTAGCAATCTCTTACTCGGCACATCCCCAAAGGCAAGGGAATTAAAAGCAAAAGTGAATTACTGGGACCTTATGAAGATAAAAAGCTTCTGCACAGCAAAGGAAACAACCAACAAAACTAAAAGGCAACCAACGGAATGGGAAAAGATATTTGCAAATGACACATCGGACAAAGGGCTAGTATCCAAAATCTATAAAGAGCTCATCAAACTCCACACCCGAAAAACAAATAACCCAGTGAAGAAATGGGCAGAAAACATGAATAGACACTTCTCTAAAGAAGACATCCGGATGGCCAACAGGCACATGAAAAGATGTTCAACGTCGCTCCTTATCAGGGAAATACAAATCAAAACCACACTCAGATACCACCTCACGCCAGTCAGAGTGGCCAAAATGAAGAAATCAGGAGACTACAGATGCTGGAGAGGATGTGGAGAAACGGGAACCCTCTTGCACTGTTGGTGGGAATGCAAACTGGTGCAGCCGCTCTGGAAAGCAGTGTGGAGGTTCCTCAGAAAATTAAAAATAGACCTACCCTATGACCCAGCAATAGCACTGCTAGGAATTTATCCAAGGGATACAGGAGTACTGATGCATAGGGGCACTTGTACCCCAATGTTTATAGCAGCACTCTCAACAATAGCCAAATTATGGAAAGAGCCTAAATGTCCATCAACTGATGAATGGATAAAGAAATTGTGGTTTATATACACAATGGAATACTACGTGGCAATGAGAAAAAATGAAATATGGCCTTTTGTAGCAACGTGGATGGAACTGGAGAGTGTGATGCTAAGTGAAATAAGCCATATAGAGAAAGACAGATACCATATGGTTTCACTCTTATGTGGATCCTGAGAAACGTAACAGAAACCCATGGGGGAGGGGAAGGGAAAAAAAAAAAAAAGAGGTTAGAGTGGGAGAGAGCCAAAGCATAAGAGACTGTTAAAAACTGAGAACAAACTGAGGGTTGATGGGGGGTGGGAGGGAGGGCAGGGTGGGTGATGGGTATTGAGGAGGGCACCTTTTGGGATGAGCACTGGGTGTTGTATGGAAACCAATTTGACAGTAAATTTCATATATTAAAAAATAAATAAATAAATAAATAAATAAATAAATAAATAAAAAAAGAACAAAAAAAAAAAAAGGAAGAAATTGTGGTTTATATACACAATGGAATACTACGTGGCAATGAGAAAAAATGAAATATGGCCTTTTGTAGCAACGTGGATGGAACTGGAGAGTGTGATGCTAAGTGAAATAAGCCATACAGAGAAAGACAGATACCATATGGTTTCACTCTTATGTGGATCCTGAGAAATGTAACAGAAACCCATGGGGGAGGGGAAGGAAAAAAAACAAAAAAGAGGTTAGAGTGGGAGAGAGCCAAAGCATAAGAGACTGTTAAAAACTGAGAACAAACTGAGGGTTGATGGGGGGTGGGAGGGAGGGCAGAGTGGGTGATGGGTATTGAGGAGGGCACCTTTTGGGATGAGCACTGGGTGTTGTATGGAAACCAATTTGACAGTAAATTTCATATATTAAATAAATAAATAAATAAATAAATAAATAAATAAAAATAAAAAAATTAAAAAAAAAAAAGAAAAAGGTTCATCAAGAACACACAAGACATCTATGGTGAAACTTTATTTTTTTTTTTTTTAATTTTTTTTTTCAACGTTTTTTATTTATTTTTGGGACAGAGAGAGACAGAGCATGAACGGGGGAGGGGCACAGAGAGAGGGAGACACAGAATCAGAAACAGGCTCCAGGCTCCGAGCCATCAGCCCAGAGCCCGACGCGGGGCTCGAACTCACGGACCGCGAGATCGTGACCTGGCTGAAGTCGGACGCTTAACCGACTGCGCCACCCAGGCGCCCCTATGGTGAAACTTTAAAATTCAGTAAAGAATATTCAAAATTAATTAAATGAAGAGATATTACATTTCATTTTCTTGAATGATATTACTTAATATAAAATTTACAGTCTGCCCTCAGTAATGTATAAATCCTATGCAATCAAAATTCTGTTTCGATTTTTTAAGGAACTCAATAAATTTACTTTAAAACATACATATAAAAATAAAGATTTGTGAGTAGGTAAATCACTTTTTAAAAGTACGGTTAGTTAAGGGACACCTGGGTGGCTCAGTCGGTGAAGCATCCAACTCTTGATTTCAGCTCAGGTCGTGATCTTATGGCTCATGAGTTTAAGCCCCGTGTCAGGCTGTGCTTGGGATTCTCTCCCTCTCTTTCTGCCCCTCCCCACTCACCCTCTCTCTCAAAATAAATAAATAAACCTAAAAAAAAGTACAGTTAATAAAGGGTCTTTGCTTACATAAGAGAGTCTACAAAGACATACCCCATATTAACAAAAAAACATTTTGGTAGTAGAGAAAAAATAGTTAAGTAGACCAACAGAAGAGAATGAAGAGCTCAGTTCAAACCTACAGATTTGGGTTAACCTTATGTATACATCCACATGCATACACACTCACATATAAATGCCTATGTACACACACATGTGCATGCACTGGAATTGAATATGTGACGAAGGTGTCACCATGAATCAGTTGGAAAAGAATGGATCATTAAATCTGATTTTAAACCTACTACTAGAGGACTTCTGATGGATCAAAGACCTGAATATGAAACGTAGTATGAACATAAAATTTATCAAAGAAAATGCACAATAACATTCTTGTGATTTGGGGGCAAGGAAGGACCCTATAAACAAATTTTCAAAAGTATAAATCATAAGGCAAACATGTTGATAAAATCAACAATTTTTCAATGTCTAAAATCAACAAGAGAATAATATCTAGAATATACAAGTAATGTGTGTAAATCAACAGGAAAGAACAGAAACCCAATAGAAAAATGAGGAAAATATAAACAAGCATTTTACTAAAAAGAAACCCCAAAACCAAAAAGGATATGAAGAGGTGCTCAAACTAATAAGTTTTATTATCCTAATAAGGATAAGAAATGAAAATGAAAATAACAATGAAATATCCATTTTCATGTGTTAGCTTGGCAAAATTAGGAAGATGGCCCATGCCATGTGTTGGAGGAGATGAGGACACAGAAACACCATACACCACTGGCAAGAGGGGTTCTGAAGCCCCATGCAGACGACTTCATCAAATTAGGAATTTGCAGGGCACCTGGGTGCTTCAGTCAGTTGGGCGTCCAACTTCGGCCCAGGTCATGATCTCACAGTTCATGAGTTCAAGCCCCACGTCGGACTCTACACTAACAGTGTGCAGAGCCTGCTTGGAATTTTCTCTCTTTCTCCATCTCTCTGCCCCTCCCACACTTGCACTTTCTCTCTCTCAAAATAAATAAATAAACTGGGACACCTGAGTGGCTCAGTCGGTAGCGTGGTCAACTTCAGCTCAAGTCATGATCTCACAGTTCATGGGTTCAAGCCCCGCATGGGGCTCTGTGCTGACCGCTCAGAGCCTGGAGCCTTCTTCATTCTGTCTCTCTTGCTCTCTGCTCATCCCTCATGAGCTTGTTCTCTCTTTCTCTCTCTCTCTCTCTCAAAATAAATAAACTTTAAAAAATAAGTATATAAACTTAAAAAAAATTAAGAGCCCATGATTCCACTCCCACCTATGGATTCCAAATATACTCTTACACAGGTCTATAAGGAGATATTTATAGAGATGTTTGCTGTAACTATTTGTGTGGCAAAGAGGTTTTCTGGGCATGTGTTACTGAGAAACTGAAGAAGCAAAATACGATAGATTTACCATGAAGCAGTTAGAAACTATGGATTAAGTCTTCATATAACGTTTAACATAAAAAGAAAGAAACCTAATGACCTATATAATACAACATATTTGTGTAAACTAAAAGTATATTCCCACCAAACAATAACATCTTCCAAAATACATACAAAGGAAAACGTGTAGATTCAACATGTTGAAGCGATTGTCCCTGGAGTATGGGGAGGGCAGTGGGAGTATCAGAAATGGGGAATAAATAAATAATGCAAGAGAGGTGCTTTGCATGAATCAATTATGATAATTCACCATTCACCATGAACTAAGAAGCATAAATAACTTGACCCTCTGCTCTTGAGGCCTCAAAAAAACAAAACAAAAAAACCCCAGAATAATAAAAGGAATTTTCTTTCTCCAAGAAAATAAATAAGGATTGGAAAGAAAGAAACAAAGCTGTCATTGTTTGCAGAATATACTATTAGGTATGTAGAATACATAGCATCTATAGATAATTAGAATTAATATGATAGTTTAAGGTTACCAGATTTGAAATCAAAATATAAAAATATTTTTCATTTCTACATACCAGCAAAATAACTGTTCAAAATGTAATTTTCAGAAGAAGCTATTTAGAACAGTACACAATTTACAGCATATGTCAACATATAGACAGTATCTAAGAATAAATTTAATTAAAATTGTGCAAGACTGGATTCTTTCCCCAATTATTTACATAGTATTGCACTATATGCACAATTACCTTGGCCCCCTGAATCTTGTCCTCAGAGCAAATATCTCCAGCTCCTTCTATGGCACACATCCAGACTCCTGTTTACCTTACTCTTGAAAACCCCAGCTTGTCACTACCTCTCTTAAAGTGTATTGACCAGGGATATACCCAGTTCAGGCCTGGAAAGTAAGCCAAGGCAGTTAAGGAGGTGATTTTCCTGGCATAGCACTCAGTAGCAGGGCGTTATCAAGGATTTGGCCACAACCCTTTCTGGACCCCAACTTAAAATTCCCTTTTCAAGATGCTGACAACAATTCAAAGGTACTGTCTTTTGACCTTGCATTCTGAGCAAGTCCTCCTCCTCCTGCCACCCAGAGCTGGCCTTCCGATCCAGACTTCGCTCTTTCTCGGCCAAAATCGAACTCCCTGGCCTTAGCTGCTTAGGTCTGGTCTGACCTCCAGAATTCTTCCAGGGTAGCTTATATTAAAGAGCTCAACCTCAAGCGTTAGCATCGCCTTAATAACAAGAAAAGTATTAAGATGGTAAATTTTGTGTGATGTATTTTGTACTACAATGAACAAGGGAAGGAGGGAGAAAGAGATGGAGGAGGGAAGGATGGAAGGAGGGAGGGAGGGAGGGAAGGAAGGAGGGGAGGGAAGGAAGGGAGGGAGGAAGGATGATGGATGGATGCTGGCTAAGCATAGTATCTGTAGCACCCAAGAGAAGAGTGTTCCCCACCCTAGCTTACCCTCTTTCTGTTCCTATCCTGACTTCACGGGGACATCACAAAAGGCCTCCTATGCACATTTGTGCCCAGCTCAGTACATACATATAAATTCACATAACACTCCTCTCCCTAAACGTGGCTGTCCCTCTGACCTTGACGTGTACAGCCCAACTTCTCAGGCCCTGGAAGCAGGCTGGAGCCCTGTGCAAAGAATATTCCTGGGCCCTGAGGCTCAGAACATGGTCTAGATGAGGGCGCAGGCACTGGGTGGGCAGGGGTTCAGCTGTCCAGCTGTAAGGGGTCCTGCACAGAACAGCCCAGGGCAGCGGGGTGACCATGGTAAGAATGGCTCCCCAGAGGAGTGAATCTTCAAGGATGGGCAGAAACCAGCTCATTCCAGGCAAGGAGAAAATATCAGGTGCAAAGCCATGATGGTAAGAGAGACTCAAGAATCCTAGGCACTGCCAATGATCCTGTGCAGAGCACAGGGGGCAAGTGGAATGGGTGGGGGTGGGGGTCAGGGGTAGAGCAAGGAATAAATGGCCAGGAGAGCAAAGGCCAGATCAGGCCTGAGAGGCCATGCTTGGATTCTGTCCAGAAAGCCGTGCGGAAGCATGACTAATTTTATGCTAAGGGGCGATGTGATGGGATTTGTATTTTAAAGAGGCAGCACCCTGCCATCGAGGAAAATAATGGAATAGAAAATGAACATGAACAAAAAGATAATGGCTAGAAAAATACAGCCTGCTGAAAGCAGATGTTGTAGGGGGCAGCCGGAGAAAGCGGGGGTCACCGGGGCGGGTGGAAGGCAGTCCGTGGAAGCACGCCCCACAGGGAGGACTTCAGCCCTGAACTGAATGCAAGTTCTTGCTCAGCAGAAAACTAGCCACATTATCTGACCTCCCTGAGCCTCGGTTTCCCTCATCTCTAAAATAGCATAGCAATTTCTAGAGAGAACTGAAATGAGAATTTAACAGAATATAAATTGCAAAGGAGGACGTTACTCATTGAAGGTGGTCGGGATCAGGAAACTCTCCCCCAGAAGACTTTTGGAGAGCTTCCACAGAGAGCAAAGGGGGACAGCAGGAAAGGCTGGGAGGAAAAACATCAGTTATCTCCCAATTTTGTCAAGGTCCTTGGCAAAGGGAGCCAGAGAAAGGAAATAGAAAGACAGACAAGTTGGAGCTTTATGAAAATGTAGAGACTCAGACAAGCCTTTGGGAGGTGCTGTGCACTTCGCTGACAAATACCCTGGAACCTGCCAGTAACAAAATGAAAAAGGAATAGCACTGATTTATTAAGAGCATATCATTTTTTTATTAAGACTTTATTTCAGGGGCACCTGGGTGGCTCAGTCGGTTATGTGTCCAACTTCGGTTCAGGTCATGATCTCACCATTTGTGAGTACGAGCCCCGCGTTGGGCTCTGTGCTGACAGCTCGGAGCCTGGAGCCTGCTTCAGATTCTGTGTCTTCCTCTCTCTCTACCCCTCTCCTGTTCACTCTCTGTCTCTCTCTGTCTCTCAAAACTGAATAGAAGTTAAAAAAAAATTTTTTTTAAGATTTTATTTTGATTCCAGTTAGGTAACATACAGTGTGATATTAGTTTCAGGTGCACAATACAGTGATTCAACAATTGTACACATCACCCTGTGTTCATCACGACAAGTGCCCTCCTTAATCCCCATCAGCTATTTCATCATATCCCGCCCCCCGCCCTTCTGGTGACCAGCAGTTTGTTCTCTATAGTGAGGAGTCTATTTCTTGGTTCATCTTTCTTTTTTTTTCCCTTTGCTCATTTGTTTTGTTTCTTAACTTCCACATATGAGTGAGATCATCTGGTATTTGTCTCTCTCTGGCTGACTTATTTCATTTAGCATTCTACTCTCTATCTCCATCCATGTCATTCTAAAAGGCAAGATTTCATTGTTTTTGATGGCTAGTACCCATTGTGTATGTCCATTCACCTCTCAGTGGACAGTTGGGCTGCTTCCATAATTTGCCTATTGTAAATAATGCTGCAATAAACATAGGGATGCATGTATTCCTTTGAATTAATGTTTTCATATTTTGGGAGAAAATATTCAGTGGTGCAATTACTGGATTGTGGGGTAATCTATTTTTAACTTTTTGAGGAATCTTTATACTGTTTTCCAGAGTGGCTGCACCAGTTTGTATTCCCACCAACAGTGCAGGAACGTTCCCCTCTTCTCCACAACCTCACCAACGCTTGTTTCTTGTGTTGTTGATTTTAGCCATTCTGATAGGTGTAAGGTAATATCTCATTGTAGTTTTGATTTTCATTTCCCTGATGATGAGCGACGTTGAGCATCTTTTTATGTGTCTGTTGGCCACCTGAATATGTTCTTTGGAGAAATGTCTATTCATATCTTCTGACCATTTTAATTAGATTATTTGGGGTGTTGCATTGTATCAGTTCTTGGTTTTTTGGTTTTTTTTTTTTTAATTTTAGAGAGAAAGACCAAACAGGAGAGAGGCAGAGGGAGAGAAAGAGAATCTTAAGCAGAGTTCACATTCAACGCAGACCCCAATGTAGGGCTCAATTTCATGACCCTGAGATCATGACCTGAGCTGAAATCAAGAGTCAGACGCTTAACTGACCGAGCCACCCAGGCACCCCTGTATCAGTTCTTTATATATGTTGGATACTAACCCTTTATCAGATATGTCACCTGCAAATATCTTCTCCCATTCAATAGATTGTCTTTTGCTTTTGTTGATTGTCCTGTGCAGAAGCTTTTTATTTTTATGTAGTCCCAATAGTCTATTTTAGCTTTTATTTCCCTTGCCCAGGAAACATGCTGCCACGACCAAGTTCAGAAAAGTTATTCCCTGTGCACTCTTCTAGGATTTTTATAGTTTCAGGTCTCACGGTTAGGCCTTTCATACATTTTGAATTTATTTTTGTGTGTGGTGTAGGAAAGTGGTCCAGTTTCATTCTTGTGTGTGTGGCTGTCCAGTTTTCCCAGTATCATTTATTGAAGAGACTATCTTTTTTCCCACTGCATATTTTTTCCTACTTTGTCAAAGATTAACTGACCATATAATTGTGGGTTTATTTCTGGGTTTTCTATTCTGTTCTACTGATCTATGTGTCTATTTTTGTGCCAGTACCATACTATTTTGAATACTACAGCTTTGTAATATAAACTAAAGTCTGGAATTGTGGTACCTCCAGTTTTGTTTTTCTTTTTCAAGATTGCTTTGGCTATTTGGGGTCTTTTGTTGTTCCACACAAATTTTAGGATTGTTTGCTGTAGTTTTGTAAGAAATGCTATTGGTATTTTGATAAAGATTGTATTAAATCTGTAGATTGATTTGGGTAGTAATAAACATTTTAACAATATTTGTTTTCCAATCCATGAGCATGGGATGTCTTTCAATTTCTTTGTGTCATCTTCAGTTTCCTTTATCACACTGTTTTATAGTTTTCAGAGTACAGGCCTTTCACTTCTGGTTAAGTTTATTCCTAGGTATCTTATTATTTTTGGTGCAATTGTAAATAGGATTGTCTTCTTAGTTTCTCTTTCTGCTGCTTCATTATTGGGATATAGAAATGCAACAGATTTCTGTACATTGATTTCATATCCTGCAACTTTACTGAATTCATTTATCAGTTCTACTAGGTTTTTTGTGGAATCTTTAGGATTTTCTATATATAGCATCATGTCACCTTCCAATAGTGAAAGTTTTACTTCTTCCTTACCAATTTGGATGCCTTTTATTTATTTTTGTTGTCTGCTTGTTGTGGCTAGAACTTCTAGTGCTATGTTGAATAAAAGTGGTAAGAGTGGACATCCTTGTCTTGTTCCTGACCTTGGGGGAAAAGCTCTCACTTTTTCCCCATTGAGCGTGATGTTAGCTGTGGGGTTTTCCTGATAAAGTCTTTATTATGCTGAGGTATGTGTACCTCTAACCCTACTTTGTTGAGCGTTTTTATCATGAATGGCTGTCGTACTCTGTCAAATGCTTTTTCTGCATCTATTGATGATCATATGGTTTTATCCTTTCTTTTTTTTTTTTTTTTTTAATTTTCTAATGTTTATTTATTTTTGAGAGAGAAAGAGAGAGACACAAAGTGCAAGCAGGGAGGGACATAGAGAGAGAGGGAGACACAGACTCCGAAGCAGGCTCCAGGCTCCTAGCTGTCAGCACAGAGCCCGACATGGGGCTCGAACCCACGAACTGCAAGGTCATGACCTGAGCCGAAGACGGACGCTTAACTGACTGAGCCATCCAGGCACCCCTGGTTTTATCCTTTCTAAGAGCATAGTTTTGTGAGTCTTGGGAGAACCATCTCAGGGACTGACAGCAACCCCCAACTCCCACACTCCCATCAAGAAACATACTTCCAGGGCACTGAAATAGGCCACATTCTTGGAGTTTCCCCCAAACAAGCTGCTCAAGGAGCTGTTCCCACAAAAATGACCACAGCTAGAGCCGCAGTTTACTGGTGCACCAAGGAGCCGATAACTCTCAATGACCAGGACACATAAAACAGGACAGTTTCAAGGAAGGTGCTGGTAAGAGCTGGCAGCAATGGGGGCGCCTGGGTGGCTCAGTCGGTTGAGCGTCCGACTTCGGCTCAGGTCACGATCTCACGGTCCGCGAGTTCGAGCCCCGCGTCGGGCTCTGGGCTGATGGCTCAGAGCCCGGAGCTTGCTTCCGATTCTGTGTCTCCCTCTCTCTCTGCCCCTCCCCCGTTCATGCTGTGTCTCTGTCTGTCTCAAAAATAAATAAACGTTAAAAAAAAAATTAAAAAAAAAAAAAAAAAAAGGGGCGCCTGGGTGGCTCAGTCGGTTGAGCGTCCGACTTCGGCTCAGGTCACGATCTCGCGGTCCGCGAGTTCGAGCCCCGCGTCGGGCTCTGGGCTAATGGCTCAGAGCCTGGAGCTTGCTTCCGATTCTGTGTCTCCCTCTCTCTCTCTGCCCCTCCCCCGTTCATGCTGTGTGTCTCTCTCTGTCTCAAAAATAAATAAACGTTAAAAAAAAAAAATTAAAAAAAAAAAAAAAGAGCTGGCAGCAATGATACAGGCAAGAGTCGGAAAGGAAACAGAAACCCACTAGCTGGCTAAGCTATTTATCAATTGTTCTTTTAAGCCTCCAAACACAGAATTCCTTCATCCAGAAATAACATTAGACGATAAATGATAAAATCCCATTAGATCAAAAATGAATTAATCATCAATCTGCCATCATTTATTTTGGGCTAAGTTAGAGCTTACCCTTAGCCTATGGCCACAGGACTTCCCTGCCATATGGCAGTTAGGATAGCAAGAGACATGGAAAACCAGCTCACACAGATGCTCCCTCCTTGCCAATTGTATCGTATGCACCAAACACACATTCTCTTTTTTTACCCCTCGAAGTAACACCTAAGGCAAAATTAACTTAAAAGTAGTACCCTCCCTCCACCGCTACCCAGTTTATCAATAAATCCTTTTCTCGGTTGGATTGAATGTCTTGTGATTCACCAGGGCAGGAATGACACACGCAGCACACCTACCACGTCTCATCCTGCCTGAGCCCCCTGCAGACAAGACTATCTGATCAGAGCCGAAGGATCCTTCTCAACTCAGCGATGCAAAAGCAAAGCATTCTAATTTTTAATTTCTTAAATGTTTACTTATTTTTGAAGAAGAGAAAAAAAGAGCGTGAGTGGGGGAGGTGGGGGGCAGAGAGGGAGGGGGACACAGAATCCGAAGCAGGTTCCAGGCTCTGAGCTGTCAGCACAGAGCCCGACGCAGGGCTCCAACTCATGAGCCGTGAGATGACGTGAGCCGAAGTCAGATGCTTAACTGACTGAGCCACCCAGGCGCCCCAAGAAGCAAAACATTCTAAGCATGTTCCTTCTTCTCAAATAACAAATGTGTTATCCTCCTCCCAATGAGAAAACATCTGTTTTGTGCCCAAGGTTCTAAGAGCTGAGGGTACTTATCCGGCAAACTTACCCTTTCCATTTCAGAAAGAACTGTCAAGGCAGGTGATAGAACAGGGCTTTCTGGGGGAGGCAGGGAGACAGAGGAAGGATTCCCTGATGCCCACTGGACTGAGAGTTAGCCTAGTATATGGGTTAAGCACATGGCTCTGAGTTCAAATCCTACCTTTATTATACTTACTGTGTGCCCTTGGGTATGTTACTTAACGTCTCTGTACCTTGGTTTCCTCATCTACAAAGTGAAAGTAACAATACCTGCCTCATAGCGTTGTTGTGCGAATTAAATAAGATAGCCTGTGAAAAGTTCCCAGGGCACACTGTTGTGTACAACAGTGTACCTTTTGTGTTGTTGTAACTCCTCTAAGCAGACAGCGTGTAAGGAGCACAGGATTCAGATGAAGGCGTTGGGTACCTCGCAGGGAGTCCAGAGGTAGGGAGTTCTGGACACAGCTGGTCACATCACAGCTGCTTTCATCGTCCGGAGTCTCGAGGAGGTCAACAATTGTTTCCCCACTATGATGAGGCAACCCTGCATTCCCAGGTGTCATGTGGCCGCTGGCAAAAAAAGGGAGGGGGCATTGCCAGCAAAGGAGACAGAGGAGACAGCTGGTGGGATGGAATCAATATCGTACGGCTCAGGCTGAATACAGTGGGGAAAGGAAAGATGTATTTGCGTGTGTGCGTGCTCACACGTGGACTCCATATGCTTACGGTTGGTTCACGGGCCGCACCTGCGTGCCTTCCAGGCATCATGGGACATGGCCGAGGGGTTCCACCGGTGTGACCACCCATCCGGGACCGGTGACATTTCGAATTGTCTGTCTCCACCTAGTCCTCTCTAGTGTATGTCAAGCCCTCAGCTGGATTTAGCCAGGTTACTTTGCTCTGGAGCCATTAGTGCTCTGAGGAATCCATAGGCTGTGATTCATCACATGCAGGGACCTGTTTGCTGCAAGCAGAGTCTCACCTGGGTGCTGCGGCATATGAAAATAAAGTTGCCTACAACCATGTACAAACACACTGTGACAATAATACAAGTAGGCAGCCTTCTTGTGTGGATTGTAGACTGGTTTAGAAGCAGAGGGGTCCAGAAATCTTTCAAGCAACAGTGGTTTAGAGGAAATGACTTATTTGGATACATCTAAAATGCTACAGGTGTAGGAATAAGATTTATGCTCTAAGTATATTTTCTGGCTCCCACTATTCTGCGACCTTAGACAAGTTACTTAAAATCCCTGAGAGCCAGTTCAGTTCCACTGTCTTTAAAACAGGTATACAATAGCTGCTTCAGAGACTTATTGGAGAGGTAAGTCAGGTAAATCATGGACATAAAGTGCCTGACCTAATGGCTGGCACTAAGAAAATATTTATGTGGTGGGTTGAATGGGCTCCCAAAAGATATGTCCACCCTGAACCTGTAAATGTGACCTTATTTGAAAAAATGGTCTTTACAGATGTGATTAAGACTCTCAAGATGGCGGGGGGGGGGGGGGGGCGGGGGGAGGGGTGTCCCTGGGTGGCTCAGTCAGTTAAGCATCTAACTCTTGATTTCAGCTCAGGTCATGATCTCACAGTTCGTGGGTTCAAGCCCCATGTCAGGCTTTGAGCTGACAGTGAGGAGCTTGCTTGGGATTCTCTGTCTCCTTCTCTCTCTGCCCCTCCCCTGCTCGCTCTCTCCCTCTCTCTCTCTCTCTCTCTCTCTCTGTCTCACACTCTCTCTCTCTCTCTCTCTCTCTCTCTCAAAAGTAAACAAACATTAAAAAAAAAAAAAGACTCTCAAGATGGGATCATTCCGGATTATCCAAGTGGACTGTAAATCCAATGACAAGTGTCCTTATAAGAGAAGGGTGGAGGGAGATTTGGAGGCCATGTGACCATGGAGGCAGAGACTGGGGTGATACACACACAAGAATGCCATCAGCTTTTCCAAAGCTAGAAAAGGCAAGAGACGCTTCTCCCCTAGAGTCTTGGGAGGGATAACACCTTGGTCTCTGGCCTTCCAAACCGTGAGAGAGAAAAATTCCTGTTGTTCTAAGCCGCTAACTTGGTCATCATTTGTAACAGCAGCCTCGGGGTAGGAACACTGCCCGGTTTGTGTGAATCCCCCATGTTCCCACGTAAGCTCCAAGAGAGGAGAGACAGTGTCTCAGTTCTTCCTGCTGTATCTCCAGTAACATGCGCATTCATCTCTTGGGTTTTGTTTTGACTTTCCTTTGTTCTGGTTTTTTAGTGGTACGACCAAACCTATAACAGATTTCGTGAATGACCTGATACGACACCACCTCTGCCAGGACGGGCTTACAGACTGAAAACCACAGAAGATTATTTCTCGCTCACACCCCTTGTCCGGCCTGGGTTGGGTCTGGAGAGAGGTTTCGCCCTGTGAGGTCCTCACTCTGGGTGAGTTACTTCTGCTACTGGCCGATGATTCTGACCCATGCACCGGGATTAGGAAGGAGCTCCATATTGGAGGATAGTAGCACTGTCTTCAGTGGATATGAATCCTGCCATCTCTTCGCCTCCACATTTTAACAATTACAGAGAACCCCGATAGGAGCTGACAATGAATGGAACGATCGCAGGCCTGGGCAGGAGCCATCTGGTTATTGCCATCCAAATGTTGGCCCAGACTCCTCGATGAGGCGGCTACAGATAATAAGAAGTGCTGTGTACAGCTGTCCTTTTATCTTTCTTCTTCTAGACAACCGCTCGCCCCCACCACAAGATTCATAGGAACTCAGGTCCCAAGAGCCTATTAACCTTAGATGCTCCACGGGGTCTGGTGTAACGAGCCCCGGATCGATGCGGTCAAGCCAACAGTGTCTCAGAAGTCTATAACCGAAAGCAGACGGCTGGAAGCCAGCATGAAACACCAAGACGACACGTCTTTGTGAATGGCTGGTGGGGGCCTGGGAAGCTGTCATTTTTCTAACAGGTCCTCGGAGTGGGAATGGATTTTTTACCTGCTGCAAGAGCCACCAGTTAGCAAACAGTGCTCTTCCAGGAAAACAAACACACAGCTGGGAGACTCATTTTTCTTCTGTTACTAAATATTGTTAGCTCGGCTGAAAAAGATTTCAAATACGGAGGCGCTTTAGAATTCCCTCCCTCTCTCCAGGGTCTTCCTCCCTTCCCCCCATGCTCCAGGCCCTTTGATGGAGATTCGGCACCTGCACGCAGCAGTGACAACTGCTATTTCATCTTAAATTTCTGTAGCAGGAAATGTAGGTCACTGATCTTAGAAGTGGCCTAGTTTTCCCGGCCCTAAATAGAAATCTTTCCCCAGGTCGAGGGATTTTTTTTTTTTTTTTTTTAAGGTTTGTGGCTAATAAAAGTGTTACCTGCTTAGCTGGGCCGAACAGACTGCGCTCTGGCTTCCTCTCCAGGCCGCTGTACATCTGGGAGTTGGAAGTTGGGCCCATAGGGCCTGCAGCCTGAGGAATGTCCAAGGCCACGGCTTTCCCTGCAAGAGGGCCGGTGCATGCCTCTGAGGGTGCAGGTGATAGGGCCTAACAAGGAGAGCCCGGCCACTTCTGCTCCACTAGGTTAAGCGAGCCCAGAGCAGCCAGGATTTGTCAGATGCCCACCTGCGTCCTTCATATGTCATCCCTGTCCAGGGGCAGTTCTGGATGCTTGCCTTGCTTTCTTTCCTTTTCTTCCTTCCTTCTTTCCTTCTCTTCTTCCCTCCTTCCTTCATCCCTCCTTCCTCCCTCCTTCCTTTCTTTACTTTTAATCCAAGTTCATTACAGATGATTAGAAAACACAGACAAACAAAAAGAAAAACAAAGATGATCCACAATACTATTCGAGAAAAACCCTCCTAACATTTCTTTGTGTAACTTTCCAGTTATTTTTCTATTCATATGTACTGATAATAGACTTATTTTAGACAAAATTGGGATTGTAATATTCTGTGACCTGGTTCTCTCCCTTATGTTGTAAATATAAACCCTTTTCCTGGTAAATTCATGTGAGTGTGTGTGTCCTAAAATTGAGTGGTGTTTTCCTAAAACTATTCACAGAATTTTGTAAAATGAAATCTAACCCAAAAGAGTTGGCTGGTCAGTTTATTTAGATTATTTTATTTAGGGCGTAAAAACTCAAAATCACCCCTAATGTGATAAGTTAGGTCCCCAACATCCTACCTCTCCAATCCGGATTTCCACAAGTAACCACCGTTACCAGTTTAATGGACTAATAGACTCTAGCCAGATCTTTGTACTGAGTTCATACAGAACTAAAGATGTATGTGTGTCCACATTTTTTAACAGGGACAGGCCGTCTTTGTTTGGTTTGCAACTCGTCTTTTTCACTGAACAATGTAGCATGGACACCTCCATGTCAGCACAGACGTGAGATTGAGCACATTCTTTTTTTTTTTTTTAACTGTTTATTTTTGAGAGAGACAGACAGACAGAGCATGAGCAGGGGAGGGGCAGAGAGAGAGGGAGACACAGAATCCAAAGCAGGTTCCAGGCTCTGAGCTGTCAGCACAGAGCCCGACATGGGGCTCGAACTCACAAGCAGTAAGATCATTACCTGAGCCAAAGTCAGATGCTTAACCAACTGAGCCACCCAGGTGTCCCTCAAACACATTCTTTTTAGTGATTGCATGGCACTGGGTTGGGAATGTATAACAACATGTCCAACCATTCCCTACTGAAGGGAATTTAGGACCTTTTGTGGTTTCCCGTCTTAAATCATGCTTGTAGATACTCACAAGCATAGAGTCCTATAGGATAGGGTCCTGATAGAAATGCTTCACCATGGACAGGAGACATGTTAACATTTTGACTGATTCTGCCAGACAGCCCTCCCAAAGATGCTACCACTTTATTCCCATAGCAACACATATTAAAATTTCCATTTCAGGGTGCCTAGGTGGCTCAGTCAGTTGAGCATCAGACTCTTGATTTCAACTCAGGACATGATCTCACGGTTCATGAGTTCGAGCCCTGTGTCGGGCTCTGTGCTGACATCACGGAGCCTGCTTGAGATTCTTTCTCTCTACCTCTCTCTCTCTCTTCCTCTGCCTCTGTCCCCTGCTCATGCTCTTTCTCTCTCTCTCTAAAAATAACAACAACAACAACAACAACAATAATAATAATAATAATAAACCCTGGGTGGCTCAGTTGGTTGAGCACCTGACTCTTGATTCTGGGTAAGAGAAACAGCAGCTGTCTGCAGAGGTCTGGCCTGGCCAGCGTGAAGCAGTAAATGCTAATGCACATCCTCTACTCTCGTTAGTAGACAGCCCTGGGGGAGCAGAGGGATGGGGAAAGTGCACTCTAGACTCACCTGCCCGAAGATGTTGACCTCTGACCAAAAGTTAACTCAGGAGGAGACAAAATACTCAGGATGATCAATTCAATTTCAAGATTAGTCTGCAGAAACACCAAGACCCCTATTCAGAATCCTCCAGGAGTTCAGAATCCTTTACTGCTAAAAAACCAGCAGAAGGAAGAAGCTTCCAAATGTGTAAATCTGCTCTCCCTCCCTCACCCTAAGCTGAACCCAGTGGCTTTCACCAGGAATTACAGGACCCATTGCCTCTCTTGGTAGAACAACAGTAGGCCCAAAGAGCCTTTCTTTCTAGGAAATTCAGGCCAGACATTCTTTTCAAGAGATTTAACATCTAAGCATTGCCCCTTCTTAAGTGAGATAATTTCTTGGGGCGCCTGGGTGGCTCAGTCGGTTAAGCGGCCGACTTCAGTTCAGGTCACGATCTCGCGGTCCGTGAGTTTGAGCCCCGCGTCGGGCTCTGGGCTGACGGCTCAGAGCCTGGAGCCTGTTTCAGATTCTGTGTCTCCCTCTCTCTGACCCTCCCCCATTCATGCTTTGTCTCTTTCTGTCTCAAAAATAAATAAACGTTAAAAAAAATTTTTTTTTTTAAAAGTGAGATAATTTCTTAAGCCTACTAAAATTCTAAGCACTTGGTTTTTCCACCTAAAGAGAGAATAACATGGTGGCAGTGACGTTTTTTCTACTTGCTTTGGCCCCAGTTTCGCCCACATTGCTAAAAGGAGAGCATGGCTCTCCACGCTTTATGTTTATTCCGCCTACAACATTTGGAAGTTCCTCATTTCACCACTTACGTATCTGTGTGCTCCTTCTCCTGGTTCAAAACCAGGGATGTGTCTTATTGCTGCTGCAGAAGCATTACACGCTCTCAGCTCGGCCTCCAAAGACCTTGGGACCCAGCATGAGCCGTGCTTTGTGCAGGACTAGTGTTCATCTTCAGTTGAGAAATGGAAGGCGTGGGCTCTGGGGAGGTGATAGTGTTTCTCAAGTTTGAACAATGTATGTATCCCCGTTTGCACACATTTTTTTTTGAACTCCCAATGTTGATCTAAATTATTTTTATGATTGTGTTAGTTGCAACAGAAAAGCCGATTCAAACTGGCTTGAACAAGAAAGGGAACTAATCTGGTTCAAATGAATGAGGACCCCTGGGGTATAATGACTTCCAGAATTATGTAGTAAGTCTCTGGCTCTGTGTGTGCATGTGCATGTGAGTATGCGTGTGCATGCAGCACTAGGCCTCTCCCTCAGGCTTGTCCTGATCCCGTCACAGGGACTGGCCGCTGGGAATGCTTAGGGGTTATGTGTTATTTTGTTCATAGGAAGGAGACAGACAGGGTTGCCTAGCTTGAAACCACTGGGGCCTGGGGAATGTCCTGAGTTGTTCATCTTAGGCCAGGACTTATGTAACCAATCACTATGGCAAGGGGGGTAGGGCTACCATTCTTGGTTTAGACACTGAAACCAATCAGCGCCCACCCCTGGAGCTGGTATACCGAACCCATGTAATCAACCTAGCTGCCACAAAGGGTGGAAGGGGGAGACTATGCATGGAGGGAATCAACCACACATCCACACAATCATGATGAGTTTATCCTTAGATAATTTCTCTACCCTTCCCCTGCTCTGCTCTGCGATGCTGGGGACGGGGGCGGGGGGTGGGGGGACGGCGGAGCTGTTAATCCCTACAGGATGCATTTCCCAGTTTCCTATGTCAACTGGCTTCTGCAGTTTTCAGCCAAAGAGAAACATTACTGAAGAAATGGAGGCAGGGAAAAGGAGAAACCATAGTATTTCCTCCCGTCTCTATCGACCTTGGGCAGCTTCTCTGGAAATAGCTGCATCTCCTGCAAAACTCCAGCTGCCTTTGGTCCCTTTGTTGTCTCAGCTTCTATCTGTTGGCCCCAGTCTGGGCTCTGAAGCCACCACATTTTGACCCTCCAGCCTCAGGGTGAGGGAGCTTCCTGCTGTTGCCAGCGTTCAAGCGCATATGCATCCATTTGGGTCTCTGCACCTCCGCTCCCAAGTACCACTTCCCTGTGTTATGTTGTCTTTGTCTCAAATGTCTGGAGTGGTTTCTATTTTCCTCGTCAACCCTGCTACACTCCTCAATATGTACAAACATAAAACCCAGTATAAACTCTATAAGCACAGGGCTCTTGTATAACAATAAAAACAATAAAATTCAAAATAACATTAAGTCAACGTGCTAGGCCATGGGCACCATATCATTTTGCAAAACTAAATCCCCTGCTGAAATGTGAATGTAATCCTATCCACTCTGGTGCATGCTCTTGCTCAGTTCGGCAGGCTTATGCCATGACATGTCACACAATAGGACCCTACTCTTCCACTGATTTTCTCTATTTGAATATCTGTGAAATTTTAATTCATAGAATATGAACACGGATTGCTGGCTTTCACATCTAAAAACCAATGTAATAATCAGCCAATGTAATCTCACATTGTAGTCTCACCAATGTAATCTCACCAATGTAATCTCACAGCCAAACTCAGATCATCATCCAGATTTTCACATATATAATGCTTTAATTATTAAAATAAAAGCACAACAGCTTAAAATACACAGTGAAAGAAAAGGCTGGCATGGTTTTCACATAGATATTGGCACATGCAGAAGAGCCCTGGGCCATATTTCACAGCCCCAGAATAACATTATTGTGCTCTGACTATGCGCTAGGAGTGCCTTTGTAAATCCTAGTGACAATCCTTCCTGGAAAGTATTACGATTTCTATTTTACAGATGAGGAAATTAAGAGACTTGCCTAAAGTCTCACATCTGGAATAAGCCAGAGCTTCATACATTCTAAAACCCATGCCTCTCCATTCACTCACTTGATGGACACATGGATTACAAAGTACATTCATTCATTCCATAAATACCAGTTGGACCCTTACTATATGTCAGTCACTGGTCTAAGCATTGGGGGATAGTAGTGAACAATACAGACAAAAAACTGCCGGCAGAGTTTGTATTCTAGAAGGATCAGAAAATAAACAACACTAATTAGTAAAATATATGGATAGTGTTAGGAAAGCAGGGAAGGGGTATAGGGAATGCTGTTTGGGGGGGGGGGGGGGGGACGGGCAGGGAGAGAACGGTGAAATTTTAGACAGGGTGGCCAGAGAAGACTTTTGAGCAAAGACGTGAAGAAACAATTCATACAGATATCTGAGAGGAGAGTACTTCAGGCAGAGGAAACAGCCAGCACAGGGGAAAGCACACCTAGAGCCCGTGTGGCTGGAGAAGTAGAAACCATGGGGTATCTGAGGGACAGCAGGGAGTCAGCCATATTGGACACTGGAGGTCATTGTAAGGATGTTGGCTTTTACTCTGAGCAAGACACAAAGCCACTGGAAGTTTCTGAGCAGGACTGCTCTGCCTATTAAATGTGGACAAGAGACTATAGAGCCCAGGATGGAAGCTGGGAAAGAAGTTAGAAATAAAGGCAAGAGCCAGAAGTAATGGGACCAGATTGTAGGTAGTAAGAAGTAATCAAATTCAGGATATATTCAGGATTTGAAGTATCACCAGGCATGCCTTAACCCCTCAGTCTTGCTGGCCAATCAGTTTATAAGGACCAAATTCTATCAGTCCAGGGAGCCATACAAAAACCTCAGCACCAGGGTGCCTGGGTGGCTTCGTCAGTTAAGCATCGAGCTTCAGTTCAGGTCATGATCTCACAGTTCATGGGCCCACGACCCGCGTCAGGCTCTGTGCTAACACCTTGGAGCCTGAAGCCTGCTTCAGATTCTGTGTCTCCCTCTCTCTCTGCTCCTCTACTGATCGTGCTCGCTCTCTCGCTCTCTCTCTCTCAAAAATAAGCATTTTTAAAAATTAAAAAAAAAAAATCAGCACACTAAGTGTGCAGAGCAGTATTGTCCAGTAGAATTTTCTGGGATGATGGAAATGCTCTGCATTCTCCAATATGGTGGCCACTGGCCCCGTGTGCTCTTGAGCATTTGAGATGTGGCTAGTGTGATTAAGGGACTGGATTTTTTTTATTTTATTTAACTTTAATTAATTTAAATTTTACAAAACCGTATTGGACAGCGCAGCTCTAGAGAGCCAGCCTGATAAATTGCACACAGGCAGCTTTCGCCCTTGTTGGGATTTACAGAGAAGACAATCGCCCGTGATTTCATTGTGTGCACTCAGATCTCAACTCCTCAGGCTGGAGTCAGGGCGCCTTTGAGAAATGGCTGTGGTGTGAATAAAGTGCTAATTTTATCTCGAAATGGCCCATTAATAAATAACAAAGTGTTTATAAATATGCAAAACATAGAATTAGTCGATTCCACAAAGTCCCTGTGATGGGAACGGTAAAGCTGTCCCAGAGTGAAGGGTGGGGAATCCAAATAAATTTAGTTTCTCTTTAAACCCTACAAGCAATGAATACTGAATAATTTACTTCTGAGAGTTGTAACACAAAAGCAAGTCATTTATTGGTTCCTCTGAGCAGGAGCAGCACATTTTAACTTAATTCATATATCTGGAAACCCATTATAAGAAGTAAATGAGTTACCAATGAGAGGAGTGGCAGATGGAGGCTGTTTTGGACTACTTCATGGACCCTGAATTACTCTAATCATCATTTTATTTAAGCCCAGAAGGCCATAAGAAATAAGTTACTGACTCCACTGAAATATGTCTCCCTTAAACATATAAACTAGAACCTGAAATAGGTACATTATTCAAACAATTTCTTGCAGTGACAGGCACAGCCCATGGGCCAAAGGCAGCCAAGAAATTCTGCAGGACTTTCTAGGACCTGGGGAGACCGCTTCCTGAAGATAACTTAGAAGGGGTCCTTTTTCACAAATGTGATGCTCAGCCTTTTCCAGAATCCTTGTTAACATATCAGCTGAAAATGATCCTGTGCTGGTCCCCGTTGCCTAAGCCAGAAATCTGAGCATCATGTTTCGGGGGTTTTTTTTCCAGCATTATTGAAATATAATTGAAGTATAGAAAAGTCTAAGGTATACAAAGTGTTGGTTTGATACGTTTATATATTGTAAAATGATTACCTCCATAGCATTACTTAACACCTCCGTCAAGTCACATGATTGCTGTTCCTTTTTGTGTGTGTGTGGTGAGAACACTTAAGATTTACTCTCTTGACAACTTTCAAGTATATAATATAGTATTATTAGCTATAATCACCATGCTGTACGTTAGATCCCCAAAACTTATTCATCTTACATTTGTAAGTTTGTACCCTTTGACCAACATCTCCCCATTTCCCCCACTCCCCCAGCCCCCGGTGCCACCATTCTCTCTGTTTCTAAGAGTGTGGCTTGTTTAGATTTCACATATAAGTGAGACTGTACAGTATTTATCTTTCTCCTTCTGACTTAGTTCATTTAGCATAATGCTACTTTTGCAAATGGCAGGATTTCCTCCTTCTTTAAGCCCTAAGTAATACTCTGTGTGTGTGTGTCTGTCTCACATCTTCTTCATCCATTCAGCCATTGTCAGGCACTTAGGTTTCTTCTGTATCTTGCTATTATGAATAATGCTGTGATAAACACAGGAGTGCAGTTATCACTTCAATATCCTGTTTTCATTTCCTTTGGGTATATACCCCCAAGTGGGATTGCTGGATCATATGGCAGTCTTATTCTGAATTTTTTAAGGAGCTTCCATACTGTTTTCCACGGTGGCTGCACCAATTTACGCTCTCCCCAACAGTACATGAGGGTTCCCTTTTCTCCACATCCTTGTCAACACTTGCTATCTCTATTCTTCTTGATGATGGCTAATCTAACAGCTGTGAGGTGGCATCTCATTGTGGTTTTGAGTTGCATTTCCCTGATGATAAGTGATGTTGAGGATCTTTTCGTGTACCTGTTGGCCATTTGTACATCTTCTTTGGAAAAATGTCTATTCAGGTCCTCTGCCCAGCATTTTTAAATTGGATTATTTGGGGGTTTTTTTTGTTGTTGTTATTTTCTCCCATTCGGTAGGCTGCCTTTTCATTGTGTTGATGGTTTGTTTTGATGTGCAGAAGGTTTTTAGTTTGATGTAGTCAGTCCTTACTTGCTGACTTTTGATTTTGTTGTTTGTGCCTTTAGTGTTCTTTCCTTGTGTTTTCTTTCAGGAGTTTTATGGTTTTGAGCCTTGGGGGTTTTTTTGTTTTGTTTTTTTACATTTTTATTTATTTTTGAGAGAGAGAGACAGAAACAGAGACAGAGCACAAGTAAGAGAGAGGCAGACATCTGGACATCTGAAGCAGGCTCCAGGCTCTGAGCTGTCAGCACAGAGCCCGACACAGGGCTCGAACTCACAGACCATGAGATCATGACCTGAGCCGAAGTCAGGACGCTTAACCGACTGAGCCACCCAGGTGTCCCTGTTTTGAGCCTTGTTTTTAAGTCTTTAATCCATTTTGATTTCATTTTTGTGACTGGTGTAAAATAGGGGTACAATTTAATCCTTTTCAGAATTCTTTGAAATTCCCTGTCTTTTTTCTACATTTGAAAAATTTCTCCCAACTTTATTAAGATATCATTGACATACAGCATTGTGTAAGTTTAAGGTGTACAAAGTGTTGATTTGATACATTTAGATATTGCAATATGATTACCACTGTGGTGTTAGCTAACACCTCCATCACATCACATAATTACCATTGCTTTTTTAAGATCTACTCTCTTTGCAACTTTCAAGTATAGGTTAACTAGGGGCACCTGGGTGGCTCAGTCAGTTAAGCACCTGACAGCTCAGGTCATGATCTTGCAGTTTGTGAATTTGAGCCCCAAGGTGGTTCTGTGCTGACAGCTCAGAGCCTGGATCCTGCTTCGGATTCTGTCTCCCTCTCTCTCTGCCCCTCCCCTGCTCATTCTCTGCCTCTGTCTCTTTCAAAAATAAAATAGATATTAAAAAAAATTTTATAAAGTATAGATTAACTATATACATTATCAATAAATTAAAAATCAATATTATAACTATTAACTAAATTAATCACAATCACTATGCTGTACATTATATCCCCAAAACTTGTTAATCTCATAACTGGACACATGTACCCTTTGGCCAATATCTCCCCATTCCTCCTCCCCACAACCCATGCTAACTACCAGTCTATTCTCTGTTTTAGATTCCACATACAAGGGAGATCACACAGCACTTCTTCCTTTGTCTGATTTATCTCATTGAGCATAATTCTGGGCACTGCATTTCACCTTTCTCCCTCCCTGATTCCACTCCAGTTGTGTCGTTTGATTTAAAAGATCCTCATAACGGGTGTCCTGACTCTACTCCAGCTTCTTGTTCCAACCCATTCTTCACACAGCAGTGTGAAAAGTACCTGTGCCAAGAAAGGTCTCTGGATCATCGCAGATCCTCAACAGGACTTGTGGGGTGAATTAAGGAGGGCAGAGAGGCAGACAGAGTCAAATAACAGAGGTGTTGGAAAAGAGTTTGACTTTGATGCTGGGAGTCATGGGAAGCAAAGAGGAAAGTACCTTAACCTGAGGTGTGTATTGTCAATATCCTCCAGCCCATGATCACCAGAAACACAACTGTGGTTAAACAAGCTGGATTGACCAATTCCTTGCAGTGAATTAGAACATACACCATGGGGACGGTGGGGGCCTCACAGCTGAAGGGTGTTAGAAATGATAGGCTTGGGGCTTGTGTTAGGTGATTGTGGAGAAGGTTCAAGGAAGTGTGGTTTGCCCTGGATTAGATGTTGTCGGGAAGTGGGGGGAATTCTGAGGCCAGATGTCTGAATAAATCTGTCTTGGAGGTGGGAGGAACAGAGGGAAGCTAAAAGTGTGATTGGCAAAGAAGTGGTAGTAAGCCGTATCAGCCAGGATGGAAGGCTTGCCGGTCAGTTCTATGGTCTGGACATGGTGGATGTTGTCATCTCTGTTCAGGCATGATTACAGAGTGGGCTTGTTTTTGTCTTTGTCTGTCTGCTGGGGTTCTGTGATGCATTTATGTGGGACAGAAGACCACCGGCCAGCTGTGAGTGCCAGGCCAGCCCTTGCCTGCCAGGGACTGCTTTTCTCTCTCCCAGTATCAGAGACATAGGAGAAGCAGGGTGTCCACGTACAGGGGCGACGCAGTGGTCTACGTGAGACATGGTGGGGTGAGGGGATGGCAGTGGAGATGATATGAAGTGACTGAATTCAGGATATCAGTGTGATCATGGCCACACTCAAACCATAGTGAGCTTTCCAGCTTCCCAGAAGAACATGGACCCCTCTAGCCCCCATGCCCTGCCTGGAACACTCTCAGCCCAAGCCCTGCTCCCAGACATATTCCTGTTTATCCTGCTCAAAGCTTACTTCCACCAGGAAACTTTCCCCAAATCTCCCATCCCAAGTCTGGGTTAGCTGCCCCTCCTTTGTGCTCCCATATGATATCTCATGTCATTATTATTATTTAGTCATCTATATCCCCCATTAGACTGTAACTTGCATCCAGGAAGGAGTGATGTCTTGATCACTGTGTGTACCCAGGTCCCATCACATAATAGATGCTTAATGAATCCATGTTAAATGAATCAATGGATATCAGCTGATATGTATAGCTTTCTCTAGACTGGTTTCTAGAAAATTATCCACCTCCGACCACCAAGTCATAATGCCATTCCAAAATTAAGCTGCCTCTTTTTTTTTGCACATAGTCACCAAATAATATGATATTCCTGGCACCACTTTGTATATTCATATTTCCTGAAAATTACATCTATAAACCACTGAAACAGCAGAAGCTACTATGGGATGCTATCATTAAGTGGCAATAAGTGCCTTGGTTCTGAATGGTTTTAATTTGTTAGTAGGGATGAAAGATATTTATAAGCTTTATGATTTTATAAGTCAAAAATAGGAGCGCCTGGGTGGCTCAGTTGGTTAAGCATCTGACTTCGGCTCAGGTCATAATCTCAAGGTTTGTGAGTTCGAGCCCCACGTCGGGCTCTCTGCTATCAGCACAGAGGCTTCAGATCCTCTGTCCCCGTCTCTCTGCCCCTCCCCCTCTCTCTGCCCCTCTCTCTCTCTCTCTCTCTCTCTCTCTCTCAAAAATGAATAAACATTTAAAGAAAAAAAAGAGGGGGTTTTTTGGTCATTCATTTATTCAACAGCTGATTTTCAAGGGCCAGTGCCAGGCATGTTCTAGAAGCTGGAGCTACAGGAGTGGAAAAAAATTGACAGAAGTCTGACCCAGTGGGGCTTGCGTTATAATGGATGGGAGAGACCATAAAGAAATAGAGAAATAAAAGATACAGGATGTTAAATAGTAACAACTCCTACCAGAGCCAAAGCAAGGAGGGAGATCCACAATGTCACAGGAGTCTGGGGATCTTAAGCAGCATCTCCAGGAAAGGCTCTGCTGAGAAGGTAGCTTGGAGGAAAGACCTGACAGAAGGGAAGTGCCCAGTTCAGCAGATGGCTGGGGGAAGTATTGCAGGCCAAGGGTGGGGCCAGTGCTAAGGCTCCAGGGCAGGAGAGTACCAGGGTTTGATGCAAATCAACGAGACCAGGGTGGGAGCAAGGGAAAGACCAGGAGTGGAGAAGATGTCAGAGGGGCCTTGGGAATAGAGATCAGGGCAGGCTATGGAGATGAGGTCAAAGATCATGGCTTTCTCTCTGAGTCAGGGGGCATCCTCCTGGGGACTTGGGTGATAGCTGAATATTTAAATTTTATCAAGCACTAAAACACTCTGTTGCTAAAATTAAGAATAGATACAGGGCACCTGGGTGGTTCAGTTGTTTGGCTATCCAACTCTTGATTTTAGCTCATGTCATGATCCCAGGATTGTGGGACTGAGCTCCAGCCCTGCTCAGCAAGGAGCCAGCTTAGGATTCTCATTCATTCTCTCTCTCTCTCTCTCTCTCTCTCTCTCTCTCTCTCTCTCTCTCTCTCCCTCCCTCCCTCCCTCCCTCCCTCCCTCCGTCTCTCTCTGTCTCCCTCTGCCCCTCCACCACCCACCCCACTTGCAGGCACTAACTCTCTCAAATAAAAAAAAAATATTTAAAACCTACTAAGAAAAACAATAGATAAAAACTTGTGTCTTTTAATTTCTGATCATTTCCTTACCATATAGTTTCAATATCTTTTTGTTAGTGTCATATGCTCATGATGAATGATGTAGAAAATACAAACATGATAAATAATACAATTAAAAACCACGGCTTCCTACCCTCCAATGATAACCATTGTGACTTTTAATGTATTTCCTATCATTTTTTCTTTATATATATGCATCGTTTAAGGTTTTCACATAGAATACACACACATGTGTATATATACGCATACATCTGTTATTTGAGCCTTTTTCCCTTTTGAATCACGGCCATATTTGCAATGTCATTAAAAATCCTTTCATTTTCAATGGCTCCAAAGTCTTTCATCACACGAATGAACTATAATTTCCTTACTGTGGGTTTCTCTGCTCTCTCTCCCATGCAGCAGGAGCTCTACTTACGACACAGATAAGTTTCCAAAAGAATGTTCCCAACTATCTTTGTTTCCTAGTTCAAGACCACACACAGGTGACAGCTCGCATCATCTGAGGAGTCAGACTGGAACAGCTTGTGGGTGATACATGGTGGTTTCCTCTGTGGGAATATCCTGAGGTTGAACAGTCCTTGTTTGAGGATATTCTGTGGTTGAATTCACTCAGAGGTGATGACTATTGCTTTGAAAATACAAATCTGGCACCATTTCAATGCGAACAGTGGGCCTAGAGACCCATCCTTCTTCGCTCTATCCCTGCCCCCCTGCGCCACGTCAGATTTCATCAATCAGGAAGGAATACAGAAGTACCGACCCTCCTGCCTGGTGCAGGGTCCCCTGAGGTGATGCCACTGGCCTGCCCCAGCTGGTTCCCGAGGCCTGCTGGTCAACCCCTACTCTGACATCCTGTCTCACTCCCAGGACTCAGCCAGCCTCACCCCTCCCCCTCCTTCCCGGCACTGCCAGGTCCAAATCTCAAGGCAGGGACTCAACACTAACCAGGTTGTCATTTATAGTGTGGTAATTAACACTGAGTTCCCCCCAAAGGTTCCCAGATTCCAGCTTTTCCCAATCCAGTGCCCTGCAAGACTCGTGACAGTCTCCCAGCCCAGAAAGGCCAAGTCAGAGAACAACAGGGTCTCAAGGTCCAGTCTTCTAGCCCATGAGGCAGAAATAGACACAGCTTCCTTGTCACTCCACCCTGGTAATGAGACTGACCTGCACCCTGTCATTTCAGGGTGAACTAGGCACAGCTGTGATGGCTCCAGAGCATGAGTCTCAACCCTGTGCACTCAGAGCTTGTTAGAAATGCAGAATCTTGGGGCACACTAATGAATCAACTAGTAAGTCAGTTAATGAATCAGAACCCGCATTTTATTTTTTTTTTTAATTTTTTTTTTTTAAATTTTTTTTTCAACGTTTTTTATTTATTTTTGGGACAGAGAGAGACAAAGCATGAACGGGGGAGGGGCAGAGAGAGAGGGAGACACAGAATCGGAAACAGGCTCCAGGCTCCGAGCCATCACCCCAGAGCCTGACGCGGGGCTCGAACTCACGGACCGCGAGATCGTGACCTGGCTGAAGTCGGAGGCTTAACCGACTGCGCCACCCAGGCGCCCCAGAACCCGCATTTTAATAAGATCCCCCAAGTGATTCTGATGTACGGTAAAATCTGAGGAGCATTGCTCTAAGTCAGTGGTCCTCAAACTTGAGTGAGCATCAGAATCACCTGATTTGCTTGTTAAAACACGGGCAGCTAATTACTCAGCCATAAAAAGGAATGAAATTTTGATATAAGCTAAAATACAACATGGATGGGCCTTGAAAATATTAGGTTTCATGATAAGACAGAAACAGAAGGAAACACATATTACATTATTCTATTTACAGAAAGTACCTAGAATAGGCCAATGTATGGAGTCAAAAAGTAGAATAGAGGTCACCACAGGCTGTGGGGGGACAGTGGGAAAGACAGGGGAGGGTACAATGTTCTTGCTGGGGATAGTGAAAAATTTCTGAGTATATATCACAGTGACGGATACACAACACTGTGAATGTGTTTAATGCCACTGAACTGTACACTTACTAATGGTTAACGTGATAAATACTGTGTCTATTTCACCACAAGAAAAAAACAAAATTTAAAAAACCCACAGGTTTCTGGGACCTACCTGCAGAATTTCTGATTTCTGGTTCAGCAGGTCCGGACTAAAGTCTGAGAATTTGCATTTCTAACAATTGCCCCAAGTGATGCTGATGCTGATGCTGCTGGTCTGAGGACCATATTTTGAGAGGCAAGAATCTGAGCGCTGCTCCTTAATCAGAATTAAAGGAAAACTGATGTCCAGCCCCCATCCCAAAGAGTCTAGTTTGATTGATCTGGATTGGGGCCTGGGCCTGGGGATGTTTTAGACTTCTTCGGGTTATTCGACCACAGTCCAGGTGGAGAATGGTGGGTGGGTGGGGCTATCTGGGAACCTCCTCACCTGCCTATGCTTCATACTGGTGAGGACCTCCTGCTGTTTCTTCATAGAAGCTTTAGAAGCAGGCATCTGAGTGGTGGAGGTGTTTCTTGTGCTAGGAAAATTACCCTACCCTTTGTTCTCCCAGAAAATGCCAACCATGGAGATCCTCAAGAGAGAGGTACATTTATTCAATTACTGAATGACCAGGGTTGATAGACAGATTTGAGCTTTGTTACATTCCCATTTTAGTGTGTGAAATTATTAATTCCTTTAAGAGAACTTCTCTGTGTTGTTTTTTTTTTAAGTTTATATATTTAGAGAGAGAGAAGGGGAGGGGCAGAGAGAGAAGGAGAGAGAGAAGCCCAAGCAGGCTTCTTGCTGACAGTAAGGAGCCCAACTAGGGGATCAGTCTCATGAACCATGAGATCATGACCTGAGCCAAAACAGACGCTCAACCGACTCAGCCACCCAGGTGCCCCAGAGACCTTCTCTGTTTGAACAAAATTTAGGACCCCCTGACTCACACTTCATTTCCTAACGTCTGACAAATCTGTCACAGGTGAACCTGCTGCTTTTCTGAGCCTTCTTCCTCACCCCAAAGCAATCCCATGAACAGCTAGTTTGTTGATTTTCCACCAATTCTAAAGAGTTATATAAGATCATAAAATTGACCATGGGTATGTCCACAGATGGTAATAGGACAATAAAACTCTTCCACATTTGAGTCTTTCACTAAAATTTCCTTCTCCTTTTTGCACTTTACTCAAGCTATTTATATCCCTTCAGCTGGCTGAGCACCTTGGTAGACACCTTGTCCAGGGTGGGCAGAACCCCTTCCTTGCTACTTTCCTCCCTCCAGCCCACATTCACCCTTCCACTATTCCCAGCTGAGATCCAGCTCACTCCCTTTTCCCACCACCACTGGAAGGAGCAGGAAAGGGGCAGCCTCAAGACCACATGATCTACCCACCTCAACTATCCGTAACTTACAGTGTGGTAAAAATAACGCATTGAACAGGAACACTAGCAAAGACAGACATTCAGTGGTTGGCCAAGGCCTCCAAATGAAACACTGACTTCAAGATAGCCTTTCTGAAAGACTCTTTGGCAGAAGCCAGCAAACCGAAATCACTTTCATTTCAACCTTCTGAAACCTACTCTCCTTGCACCTTTTTCTCTCTACTCCAAATTATCTTTGGGCCACAGACACCCAGCTGTACTTTGGCTCCTTCTCCTGACCTCTTAAATGAACTGTCCTTTCCCAGATTTTTTTCTCAGAAAAGGATCACAGTTTGTAATATCCCCTCGAAATTTCCAGGCCAACATGCTGATCTAGAAGTCAAATTTAAGTTGAATTAAGGGCTATAATTAAGGATTCCAAAACCACAGGAACACAGACAAAAGTAATCTGCAGAATTATGGATTTTGTCAGTTATTTACTATCCTGGACTGCCAGATCCATACCAACTAGTTCACTTAATTGTAAGCCCCTCACACGGGGAAAATCATTAAAGGCAATAGGGTGAGAAAGGCCAAGATGGGATTTAAATAAGCCAACTGTGCTCAATTCAGATATTTCAGATATTGGCCTTGAGAGGACAAAAAAATAGGAAATGAAATACATACAGCCTTTATTGGAGTCTTCCCCTTGAGAGAAGATTGGATGAAACTTCAAAGTTGTAAATAAAATAAATATGTCTCAATAGGAGACTTGAAAACTAGACTTTAGGAATCCTTTCAACAATATTCTGAGATATACCTAGCAGCTGAAGCAAAAGAAGCCTTGCCCTCTCTTTTTGTAAATAGGTTCACATCTGAAATAGGAAATTTAGTCAGAAAAATAAATTGGACTGGGAAATTGCCAATTTAGAAGATCTCCAACATGTGGCTTAACATTTTCAAAAAGCCCTAGAAAATAAACAAGCTAGGAATGAAAACAAACTTCTGGCCGTCCCAATTAAACAACTGGTCCCTGAAATGAAAACAAAAGCAGGAGGTTTTCTATTCTCTGAGAATCCCAAGGGTCTATGAGTAAGGACACCTGTAGATACTGCAGGCAGAAGGGCCACTGGAAAAACACATGTCATATGTTGGTTAAGAAACAGAAAAGAACTGTCCAAAGTCAGCCCAGTGGTGCTGCAGCTGGGAGAAAGATTCGTACCCAATTACTTCCCTGCCCTTCACCTAAACTCCCAAGGGTAACGGTTTATAAATATATACAGACAACAATTCATCTTTATTATTGACATGGGTGCTGCTCTACGCGTAACAGGAGTCTTGCACAGAGGGACAGGACACCAAGGCCGTTCTTTCCAGGAAGCAGCTTTATTCATGCCGGCATGGGCTCAGCGGGCTAAGATCTCAAAAAGGCTTAGCCCTGAGTGTAGAGGGGTATAGTCTTCAATGCAATTTCTACTTCTTTGTCTCCCATGGTGACACAAGGACATAACCCTCCCCCTCCCCCCTCCTTCCCCACCCCTGCCCCAGGTGGGGTATGTGTGACATTCCTCAGGCACTCCTGGCTGCCCAAGGACAGAGGAAAGGGGAAAAACAAATGGTTAACTGATAGAGATCACAGGCCTACAGGACATGGGTCTCTATCAACTTACAAATATCTTAGTAAATTACCAGAAAAAGGCAGTCTTATCAATAGTCTAATCTCCAGAAACCTATAGACTCAGTTTCCTGGAGCCCCAACATCACCCCTCCATAGTGATGTGGGGAACAAAGGCAAGAAGGAAATGGCAGGTAAAATTAAATTTTCTTATAACCTGCAGTCCATTGGCAACTACTTGAGGCCAGCAGAGTAAAATATTTCTCCAGGAACTTCCTACTGCCTTAATGCTAATGCTTTGCTAGAGGGGAAAAACAACATTAGCCTGACAATAGCTAGGCCTCCAGTATCCTGGGAGTGTTCTTTAGCAGATGAAAATCTCACTAGAAACTTTTCCTTGACTTTACCTCCCCCACCTCCCAAGTATATAACCAGTCTCTCCACAGGGTCCCAAGACAGCTCTTCCAGCCTATGGGTCCTGTCCCCGTGCTTTAATAAAATCACCTTTTTGCACCAAAGATGTCTTCAAGAATTCTTTCTTGGCCATCAGCTCCAGACCCCACTATCACCTCAAAAACTTCATCAGTGGTGGTGGGGGTCCTGAGCCGATGGCAAGAAAGAATTCTTGAGACATCTTTGGTGCGGAAAAGGTGATTTTATTAAAGCATGGGGACAGGACCTGCGGGCGGAAAGAGGTCACTGGGGTTGTGAGGAGTGACTGATTATATACTATGGAGTTGGGGTGGCTAGGGGAGAATAAGGAAAGAGGGAAGACAAAAGGACTTTCCTATGCCAAAGGGGACTCATCAGATACTGGAGGCTTTGCTGTTGTTGAGTTGAAGTTATTTTTCCCTCTAGTAAGGCGTTAACATTAAGACAGTAGGGAGTTCCTGGAGGAATGTTATACTCTGTACGTGCCTCAAGTATTTGTCACTGGGCTGCAGGTTATAAAGAAATGTAATTTGATCTACATTTTCTTCTTGCCTTTGTTCCCCCACATCATCGTGGAAGGGAAGATGATGTCAGGACTCCAGGAAACTGAGTCTATAGGTTTCTGGTGATTGGCTTTTTCTTGTGTAAATCATTAAAAGAGTCGCAAACTGATGAAGACTCAGGTCCTTCAGGACTGTGATCTCTATGGATTAACCATTTGTTTTTCCCTTTCCTCTGTCCTTGGGCAGCCAGGAGTGCCTGAGGAATATCCCAGGTATCTCACCTGGGGCAGGGGTGGGGAAGGAGGGGGGAGGGGGAGGATTGTGCTGGCTGGTGCTTTGCCCACAGCCTGCCTTATGCTCCCTCACCACAAGTAAACTAGTTGGAGCAGAGCCACAAGAGTCCAGATCTATTCTTCTACACCTTTACCTCAACTTCTCAGTAACCTACTGAAACTAAATGCAAAGGTCTTAGGCCAATTATAACCAGCTCAACTGAAAAAGAATTAATTACTCTTTGAGCTGGTCTCTGTAATATGTTTCACCTGTTGAAAAGCCTAACAGTTGAACATATAGATTTGTCTAAGGTCTGTGAGTAGTTAAAATAGGCTTGCTTCCCAGCAGTGCCTTACTCAGATACCACACCTTCCTTGGTCCCACCTGAAGGCAAATTCTGTACTATAATAGATTTTTGTTCAATGTTCTTTAGTATCCCAGGTGATGAAGAAGCCGGATATGTATTTGCCTTCACTTCAGAAAAGCAACAATTCTCCTGGATAGTTATGCCCTAGAAATTCACCAAAGCTCCATCCTACTTTTCTCAAGTCTTAAAGGATCTTAAGGATATACTGTTTCCTTGTGGGTCCATTTGGATCCAATGTATAGATGACTACTTTTTATGTCCCATTATTCTTGAAGATTCTAAAACCAACTCTGTACTTCTACTCACAGAGCTACCAAAAACAGCAAACAGAGCTGTAAGGGACAATTTCTAATTCTGAAAAAAATAATTCATTGTCTGGACGGTGACCTAGCAACTGCAGGAAAGGCATTATCTGAAGAGAGATTATAAATTGCGCAAAATTACGCAAGACCAACTACTAAAAACACAAGATATCTGGCATTAACTGGGTATTGTGGAGAACGGGCACAAAGTTTTTCTGGCTGTGTATGATTTGACAGGATCAAATACCAGACACCCTCCCATGGAACAAAATAAAAAAACAACTAGAAAGGCCTTCAGTGATTTCAAATATCCCTTTGACAGCCTCCTAAACTAAATCTCCCAAATTATCATAAGCCTTATCTTTTGTTTGTGCTTGAAAGGTTAGGCCCTGCTCTAGGGGTATTAACTCAAAAACATTCCTCACATCAAAGACCCTTTGCTTATTATATCTGGCCCCTTGGTCTGCTAGCTAGAGATTTTCCTACTTGCCTCAGAGCAACTGTGTACCCTCAGCTAAATTAAACAAAGTACTTCAGATCCTGTATTTAGATTGCCTTTAAACCTGATGGGACTACACGTAAAACAATCCCCATGGCTAATTGAAAATGCCAACATTTTTCTTCTAGTCTATTAATAAAAAAATATTGTTACTTTCTCCCTTCTCATAAAACCATACACTATTCTGACAACTCTACCCGGCAACTTTATTATCTTTACTCCAGGAAAGGGAATATTATAACGGTGTTTCTGTTGCTTAAGAATTGTGCATGCCCAGAACACATATCGTGGGCATCTCCACACCAAATCCTAACTACATATCGTTTGTTGATTGGTCTTACTTGAAAAGGTGCACACCCATGTCCACAGCAGCATTATTTACAACAGAAAAAAGGTGGAAGCAGCCCAGGAATCCACTGGCAGAGATAAACAAAGTGTGGTATATGCATACAATGAGCTGTTATTCAGCCTTACCATGGAAAGAAATTCTAACACCTGCTACAACGTGGTTGAACTTTGAAGACATTATGCTAAGTGAAATAAGCCAGACACAAAGGACAGATATTGTATGATCCCACTTATATGACTTGCTTAGGGGAGCCAAATCCATAGAGACAGGAAGAAGAATGGTGGTTTCCAGGGCTGAGGGAAGGAGGGAATGGAGAGTTAGTGTTTAATTGGGTACAGAGTTTCAGTTGGAGAAGATGAAAAAGTTCTAGAGCCGCATGAGAGTGATGCGTGCTCACTGTGAATGTAATGCCACTTAACGCCACTTCCTGCTTAACCGTACAATTAAAAATGACTAAAGTGGTATATTTTATGTTACAGATGTTTTACCACAATAAGAAATAAAAATAAGAAGAGATAAGGCCAGTCTGGTTATATGAAAGCTATCACGGATTCCCTTGAAAAGTCCCTTAACAGGGGTGCCTGGGTGGCTCAGTCTGTTAAGCGGCCGACTTCGGCTCAGGTCATGATCTCACGGTCGGTGAGTTTAAGCCCCGCGTCGGGCTCTGCGCTGACAGCTCAGAGCCTGGAGCCTGTTTCGGATTCTGTGTCTCCCTCTCTCTGACCCTCCCCCCGTTCATGCTCTGTCTTTCTCTGTCTCAAAAATAAATAAACGTTAAAAAAAAAAATTTAAAAAAAAAAAAGTCCCTTAACAGCCACCTCAATACCATAAGGCATTACCAGTCCCTTACTAAAAGTCAAATCAGTGTAGGTAATCAAATACATAGCTCTTTCAGGGGCATAGCTAAGTTCATTTTTATTGCAAAAAATATGAGGGTAAATATATTCACAGAGAGCTGACACGCTTTTGGAGTAGTTCATGACTTAGAAATGACATGGAAGCAAGTAAATATCTTAACCTTCTCAAACACTCCTACACAAACAAAGGACAACAAATACATAAATTACTTGATGTCTTAATGCTACCTAAGGTAACTGTTCTTGTAAAAGCAAATGAGATACTACAGAAATCAGAAGAAATGCTTTAGTACATCATCATGCTAAACAAGCTGCCCTGATAATCATCCTTATGCAAGAATCTCTTAGAGGAAAAAATAAATATCCATGGAGTTGTTCGAGAATTCCACAATACAAAAAAAAAAAAAAGAAAAGAAAGAAAGAAAGAATTCCATAATAGATGCACAAAATTTGGCTACCAACTAGGAAAACAAATGCTGTGAATAACTGGAGAGGAAGATGCATGAAAGGCAGATCTGGTGAGGCCAGGATGCCTGAATGGAAACACCAGACAACCTCAAAGGGCTACTTTCTAAAATATACCATGAAACAACTCATCACAGTAGGAACAAGCCTACTACAATATTAAACAAACGCTGATTGAGAAACTCTTCTAGACTATCCAGTTCATTCCTTATCTGTAACCAACATAATTTAGGGAATACTGTAAAAGTGGGATATGGACCAGAAGTACGTCCTAAGGGATACTTGGACAATCTCCAAATGAATTTTATACAATTGCCTTCCTCTACAGGTTATGTACGTATAATAGTAATAGTATATTTCTGTTGTGGGTGACTTGAAGTATCCCTCTGATACAAACCTAGGATCCACCATAGCCGAAATACTATTAGCTTTGTGTGACCTACTTGGGACCTTCTTATTTAATCCATCCAGGGATAAAGGAATACATTTTACTGGAATAGTTAATTATAAATTATGCAAAGCTTTGCTCTTTTCTCAAAATCTCTGTTGTCCTTATTGCCTCCAATCCTCTGGGAAAATAGAAAGAACAAATTAAATATTAAAACTGAAAGTACCTCACCACCTTTAGGTATTATAGTCCTGAGTTCTTGTTCTTCAGGAACTCCTACACTACCTTCTTGTAAAAGGATGACTGGAAAATCCATGTGACTAGGAGTATCTCCATCCATACTCGATTCCAATTTTTTGTAAGCTAATCAAGCTAAATATTATAAGGGACTACCTCAATCACTCAGTCCAATCATTACATAGGCTGCTATTCCCCCTCCAATGACCTAACTATCCCCTCTTTGACCTAAAACAAGGTCATCTAGAGCACTGGAAAGGACATCAGACAAAGATGTCCTTGAATCTCACTGAAAAAGACCTTATAAACTGCTCTTAGCTCCTGGTGCATCGGTCAAACAAGGAATTATCCTTAGATACATGTTACTCAATCAAAATGACATCATCCATCTGACAAAAATCAGAAAGTTCTATCTACTGGCACAAAAACAGACACTCAGATCAGTGGAACATAATAGAGAACCCAGAAATGGACCCACAAACATATGGCCAACTAATCTTTGACAAAGCAGGAAAGAATATCCAATGGAATAAAGACAGCCTCTTCAGCAAGTGGTGATGGGAAAACTGGACATTGACATGCAGAAAAATGAACCTGGACCACTTTCTTACACCATTCACAAAAATAAACTCAAAATGGATGAAAGACCTACACGTAAAGCAGGAAGCTATCAAAATTCTTAAGGAGAAAGCAGGCAAAAACCTCTTTGACCTTGGCCACAGCAACTTCTTACTCAACGCATCCCCAGAGGCAAGGGAAACAAAAGCAAAAATGAACCACTGGGACCTCATCAAAATAAAAAGCTTCTGCACAGCAGAGGAAACAATCAGCAAAACTAAAAGGCAACCGACAGAATGGGGGAAGATATTTGCAAACGACATATCAGATAAATGGTTAGTATCCAAAATCTATAAAGAACTTATCAAACTCAACACACAATAAATAATAATCCAGTGAAGAAATGGGCAAAAGACATGAATAGACACTTCTCCAAAAAAGACATCCAGATGGCCAACCGACACATGAAAAAATGCTCAACATCACTCATCATCAGGGAAGTACAAATCAAAACCACAATGAGATACCACCTCATACCTGTCCTGTCAGAATGGCTAACATTAACAACTCAGGCAACAACAGATGTTGGCGAGGATGCAAAGAGGGAGGATCTCTCTTGCACTGCTGATGGCAATGCAAACTGGGGCAGACACTCTGGAAAACAGTATGGAGGTTCCTCCAAAAATTAAAAATAGAACTACCTGTGACCCAGCAATTGCACTACTAGGTATTTATCCAAAGGATACAGGTATGCTGTTTCGAAGGGGCACATGCACCCCAATGTTTATAGCAGCAGTACCGACAATAGCGAAAGTATGGAAAGAGCCCAAATGTCCATCAATGGATGAATGGATAAAGAAGATGTGATATATATATACAATGGAGTATTACTGAGCAATCAAAAAGAATGAAATCTTGCCATTCACAACTACATGCATAGAACTAGAGGGTATTATGCTAAGTGAAATTAGTGAAAGAAAGACAAATATCATATGACTTCACTCATATGAGGACTTTAAGACATAGAACAGATAAACACAAGGGAAGAGAAGCAAAAATAATATAAAAACAGGGAGGGGGACAAAACATGAGAGACTCTTAAATATGGAGAACAAACAGAGGGTTACTGGAGGGGTTGTGGGAGGGGAGATGGGCTAAATGGGTAAGGGGCATCAAGGAATCTACCCCTGAAATCATTGTTGCACTATATGCTAACTAACTTGGATGTAAATTTAAAAAATAAATTGAAAAAAGGTATTCCAAAACACACACACACACAACAGAAATTCATATCTACTAAATATCTTAAATTGAGATTTCCCCCAAAAAGAAAGCTTCCAGAAGGAAGCAGTCCATAGAAGTTGTCTTCTAACTCAAGGGATTCAGAACAAGTTGATGCCCATCATGAAGATGATTAGAACAAGATTTTTCTATATGCTACACTTCCCTTTGTTACTCTCCTCTATTACCTTTTGATCATACTTTTCCTCATTACTGATTTAACATCATACACTTTGGACTTAGCCTATAATGTTGCTGTTCCTACTAATAACGATTTCCTTTGTCTAGGCCTTAATGAAGGTAAAATTACCCCAACTCTATAATACAGTGTTCCTAAGTTATTACCAGTGTGGCCAACTCCTAAAAACCCCCAAATAGCCATACATGCAATCAGTCTTCATCCTCCTAAAGAGAATTTTGCTCGAGAATATTCTAATCAACAAATAGCTTTTAGACTAATATTTATTAATGAACATCCAGGATAGGATTGCTACAACTATATTTATGTAACGACCATGACTCAACTTGAGCATATAAACTGGTCCAGCCCTCTTCTTTACCCCTTCTTTCATAGCTACTCATGGTGTTTCCTTAGTGTTAATATTTCAGGTCAAATCCCCTCGTAGACAAAAATATCCAAAGCCATACTCATAAAATTATGCTGACCTCACTAATTATAGTAGTCCTAGTAGACATTTTCAATGAAGAAAAATGTACTTCTGCTTGGAAAAGAAGATGTAGAATTTCTTGGGATGTAACAGTGATGTAATAGTCCTGACAACACCTTGGCTCCACTAAGATTTGCCACATACTGTGACCCTACTGTGCATTTCCTCAGTTATTCTTCCTGTGTAAAAATCAGGCTCTTAGAAGCCAACCAAGGACCATAGCTAATTACCCTGTGGAGCTATTAGTTAGATCATTCCAAGTTTATGACTCCTCAATATCTTCAGTAAATTATGTCTCCTTAAAAAATATTCCTAAAGAATAATATCTCTGCCTGGAGGTATTGGTGGAATGCATCCCTAATGATATCAATATCCTGAATAGAATTTGGGGAATTTGGAACAATCAAAAAGTTTTCCTCTAATTGAGCTGATGTCGTGATTTAGGGAGCCACTCCCTGGGATCACAACAAGCAAGTTTAAATTCTTTAGTCCAGGTAGTTCTAAATAATAGAACTCTTTTTCATTTGGTCAGTCAGGGGAGGAGGTAAGTCTGCACAACAGCTAACATCCCATGTGGTACATGGGCTAACGGTGCAGGGAAGTAGAACCAACTGTACTTAAGCTAAAATAAAGGACAGCCTGGATATCTAGAATAGACTGTAAGATTGACACCATAGCCCTGTATGACTCTATATAAGATGGATTAATTTACCTCTGTTAATATGAAGAACTTTTCCGATTAGGTAGGAGACAGGACATCCCCTCATAACAGGCAGGAATACGGCCAAGTGGGTTTGGAAGTCTGATACATGAAGTTGAGGGATTTACCATTTCGTGACTTCTTCCTCTGTGGCCTACACAGTAAGTTTGTTTGCAGTGGGCATAGGGGTAAATGTTGCAAGCAAGAGAGGAGTATGAAGGAGAGACTGAGTCAGAAGTCCGAGGGGTGTGAAAACAGTATGTATGAGTCACCGAGTAGGGTGGGAGAGGATGTGGAGCAGAGAAACCTGGGGCTGAGGCCCCAACCAGACCAGTGCTCCTGGAACAGTGGCTCCATCCACCCCGTCAGCTGCAAGAGACCAGGGGTCTGTTCTCCAGCTGGTTCCCCCCGCCTTGCAGTTAGCAACAAGCTCTCCCTAATTCAGCCTTTGGGTTGATCCCAACCCCAGCCTTCTCCACTGCAGTGAGCTCTCTTCTCTTCCCACAGCTTCTGGATATTTTAGTAAGGATAGATTACTCTGGGGACAGTTAGCCAGGTGCTATCTGAAACCCTCTTCCTCCAATTCTTTTTTTTTTTTAAGTTTATTTATTTTTGAGAGAGAGAAAGAACGAGCTGGGGAAGGGTAGAGACAGAGAAGACAGAGGATCCCAAGCAGGCTCAATGCTGTCAGCACAGAGACCCACATGGGCCTCAAACTCACAAACTGTGAGATGATGACATGAGCCAAAGTCCAAAGTTGGACACTCAACCGACTGAGCCACCCAGGCACCCCTTTCTCCCTCCACTTCTTGACTGCAAACTGGTCATGATTTAATCATAGTCTTCCATCCAGAACTGAGTGGCGAGCATCTCTCTCACAGCTCACAGCTCCAGGGTATCGGCCCTTTGGTCCGCTTGTTAGTCCACTTAGCTCAGGCGCTGACTTCTCTCTGCTGTCTGAAACACAGGCATCACCTGGCTCACACTGTCAGCGAGAGACTCAAAGTCTCCTTTCTGGCTACAAATGACAACACTGATTTCTCCACTTCTTTTCTCTTGAGTTTCCAACTAGAAAGAAAAATCATTGCAGCCACATGGACCTCTTTATACTGAGCATGACAGGCTCTGAGGGCACTTTCCTGATTTCTTACTAATTACTTGTGAATTTCATCCATTGTTTTCCTGTCCCAGGAAGCCCCCCCACCCTGCCCCCGATACTGACTGCGCAACAGGTTCCCTTGGGGAACAATTTGCAAACTTGCCTCTTATATAATCTCGTCTGAGGCCTGATATTTACCACAGGATATTTTTTAATAATTTAAATAGAAAACATAACAAGGTTTCCCAATAGGGATGTTCCACTGGACATATCTCTAGATCTCTCTGGTGAAGCTAGGGTGCCAGAATTCTGGGCCTGATTCTGTCACTCACTAGGTAACTAGTTAGGTAAGTATCACTCTGCCAGTCGTTCTTTTTCTGGGGCTCTTCCTTCTTTAATATAAAAAAAGAACAGTCATGCTGAGTTGCCTCCTTCCTCACCGAAGTGTTGCATGGATTAAATATGATAATGAATGTCAGAGTGCTTTGTAAACTGCAAATCTAAGGTGTTATTATTCCCTTGGAGAATGTAAACATAGGCTGTACATCTTCTCGGCAGGAGTATAAAGGTTCGGAGTTTTCATTAAAGGCAAATTCACATTGTTTATTGAGCCCCTTTTGTTTGCATGCATTTGCTAGGCATTTGTATATAAATCATTTCACCTTCAGGGAGCAACTCGTTTTAAAACCCACTTCACAGATAAGGAGACTAAGATTCAAAACGATTAAGCAATTGACCCAATATCCCACAGCCAGTAAGTAGTGACCTCAGTTCCGGACCAGTGTAGCACTTCTTCCCACCAAACCCTCAAGGATGTGTGGGCTCCTTCCAGCTCACAACACTGCCATCCTAGGCAGTGGCCCTGGGCCTCATCATCCGGGATGGATGGCAGTGTCACTTCCCAAGCCAGAGAGTGGAAAAAGAGGCCATGGAGAGAGGCTAACTCTTAAGGAAAAGTCACAGGAAATTCCACAGGACACTTTGCCAACATCACACGAATATATTCCCCTGACTGGTCGGTTTGCTGACAAGATACTGATGCAGCCCTTGAGCAGAGCAACTGGAGAGAGTTTAGGAAAGCGGCCACATTCAAAGGTGCGGGTACATGTAAGAGAAACGCACAAGGGTGGTGGTGCATAGAGCTAGAGACAGTGGAGACGACCCATCATAACCGCAGGCCCGAAGGGGCATGGGAGGGATTGTTCCTGGAGCCTAGAGAAAGCTGGAGTCGTAGCTGCAGGAGGGGGCTATCCCAACTGAGCTGTGGCCTTTGGTAGAGGAAAACCATCCTGTAGCTGATCTCCCCCTGCCCTATATACATGCTAACCATAGACAATACGAACTCCCAACAAAAGTCTACTCTCTCTAGCCAAAGGACCAAAAGAGGGATGTCTTCGCAAGACAGAAAACTTTCAGACAATAACCCATTTGGCCAGCCAAACAGCACACCTAAAAAAAAACCTGTGGCTCCACCCCACCCCACCCATGCCAGCAAAGGCCACATGAGGAGCCTGGACAGCCACCGTCAAAAGGCTGTAACAAGATGCTCCATCCACCTCCCTTCTCAACCAGGGTGAGGCCATAAAAGACTGTATGCAGAGCATGACTTCATCCTCTTTAGGGTGACTCAGAATGTCACTGTATTTGAAGACAGGTTTTTTTTTTAATTTTTTAATGTTTATTTTTTAATGTTTTATTTATTTTTGAGAGAGAGAGAGAGAGACAGAGTGTGAGCAAGGGGAGGCGCAGAGAAAGAGGGAGACACAGAATCTGAAGCAGGCTCCAGACTTTGAGCTTGGGCTTGAACCCATGAACCTCAAAATTATGACCTGAGCTGAAGTCAGAGGCATCATCGACTGAGCCACCCAAGCACCCCTTGGAGACAGTTTTTTAAAGAGAAGTTAAGGTGAAATGAGGTCATTGGGGTAGGCTCTAATCCAGTATGGCTAGTGTCCTTTTAAGAAGAGGAGACTAGACTAGAACACAGACACACACACACACACACACACACACACACACACACACACAAGACCATGTCTAGACATACGGAGGAGGAGACGGCCATGTACAAGCCAAGGAGAGAGGCCTCAGAAGGAACCAACCCAGTGACACCTTGATTGATCTCACACTTCTAGCCTCCAGGACTATGAGAAAATAAATTTCTGATATTCAAGCCCCCCGTCTGCGGTGCTGTGTGGGAGCAGCCTGGACAACCACTAGTGGTGGTATCAGAGGATGTTTAGTGGAGAGCCAGAACCTCTCACGGCTCGGTGGTGACAAGATCACCTCCCCAGGGTGTCACTGGAGGCCACATGGGCAGCAGTAAGGAGCTGCTCCTCCCACTTCCCTCCCCACCAGGGAGGTATCGGCAGAGGCCTGGCAGGAACAAAGTGGTGCCCCCTTCACCCACCAGAAGGGTGTCAGAGGCGGCTGCTAAAATGTAAGACTTAAATAAGATCCAGAGTCTTACAACGTAGTACCCAAAATGTCCAGATTTCAGCCCAAAATCACTTATCATACCTGAAGCCAGAAAGATCTCAAACACCCTCATAACAGCACTGGAAGGTGTGGACCCATTAGGGTGCTTCAGCTACAGTGAACAGAAACCCCAACCCAGACTGGCTCAGCCTTTCAGGAGAATTTATTGGCTCATGTTACTGGAAGCTCTGGAGGTGGGCCAGACTTCGGCAAGGACTGATCCTAGGGCTCAGGGATGTCCCAAGAACCCCATCTCTACCATCCACCATGTAGTGTCATCTCAAGGCTGGCTGGGCTCAGGTTTACAGGATGACTGCCAACAGCAAAGAGGGAAGAGGGCTTCTGGCTTCCTCACTCATACCCACAGGGAGAGCGTCTTTCCCCAGCCATTAAGGACAACTCCTGAGCCTCCTTTAGATCACATGCTCCCCTGAACCAACCACTCTGGCCACAGGAACACATTACAAGGATTGCCTGAGATCAGTCAAACACTGAAGATGACAGTGGGGTGTGATCCCACCCAAAATACGATGCGGAATCATGGAGGAGGGGAGTTCCCCCCAAAAGAGAATCTTTCTGCTGCTTAGAGAAGAATCCCATTCTGTGCTCACTTCGGGTACGAATACCAGGGGGCTCAGACAGTTTAAGAAAGTTGTTCAGAGTGAAATAGTTACTTTAATGGAGGAGCTGAGGTTCAGACTCATGCTTTCTGTTCCTGAAACTTCATGGTAATGGATAATCAATGGCTGGCACCATTCAGACCCTGGTACGATGCCCTAGCACATCACAGGAGCTTAACAAATACATGTTGAGTGAAAGAACAAGGTATTACTTTCTTGGCAAACATCATCACAGCAGAGACACCTGCTCTTTATCCCATTCCCAGATGCTACTCTAGACGCTTTGGCCTCCCAGTTAGGCACAGTCAGGTGACCAGTAACAGTTAAAGGGCCATGACTGGGTTGATGTGAGTCACTGCCAGACTGAAGCACAGAACTGATGTGAAGTCCCCTGTGCTTCTTCCCCCATCTGTAGTGACTAAAGAAGCCACATGTTCTAGATGGTGTGGCTACAAGATCCCCAAGTGACCACCTGGAGCAGTGTCACTCTTCAACCCTACCCCCACAGATCTATGTTGCACATGGAACGTGAGCCCAGAGTAGATGTTAATTGTGTTAATCTCCTGCTACTTGGGGAGTAACCTGTTATTAATCTGGCCTAACTATACAAGTACAATCCCCGAATAATTCCAACACCTTCTCTTGCGGAACCTAGATTTGGCTCAGAATCCTGAAACATTTATTTTAGCTCAATGACCCCAAAATGATGAAAACACTTCCTGCTTTTGTGTATTCAGTCAATAAATATTTGCTGCTCACCAGCTGTATGTCAGGTGTATTCATTTCCTGTGGCAGCTATAAAACCTAGGTGGCTTAAACTGGGTGCCTTCAAACAAGAGAAATTTATTCTCTTACAGTTCTAAAGGCCAAGAGGCCAAAATCAAGGTGTCAACAGGGCCACACTCTCTGGAGGCTCTAGGAGAGAATCCATTCTTTGCCTCTTCCAGCTTCTGGTGTCTGTTGGCATTACTTGGCTTGTGGTCATATCACTCAAATCTCTACCTCTGTAGTCATATTGCCTTCTCTTTTGTCTTGTCCTCTGTGGATCCCTTACAAGGACACTTAACATCAAATTTAAGCCTATCCAAATAATACAGGATGATCTCCACATCTCAAAATCTTTTTTTTTTTTTTCAACATTTTTTATTTATTTTTGGGACAGAGAGAGACAGAGCATGAACGGGGGAGGGGCAGAGAGAGAGGGAGACACAGAATCGGAAACAGGCTCCAGGCTCCGAGCCATCAGCCCAGAGCCTGACGCGGGGCTCGAACTCACGGACCGCGAGATCGTGACCTGGCTGAAGTCGGACGCTTAACCGACTGCGCCACCCAGGCGCCCCTCCACATCTCAAAATCTTAATTTCATCTGCAAAGACCCTTATTCCAGGGAACAGCATGAAAGTTCTGTGTCTCACGTCCATGAAATACAGACAGATCAACACTAAACCATCCTGCACACCTAGAAAACTGATTTGAGGATTAACACAACAGTCTGCACAACCTGAACCACAGAACTCGGCAGGTATGCGGCCCGGTAAGATGAACTTGGGGAGAGAGGAGCCTCGGAAGGCAGGGAGCTGTTTTTGCTTGTGGAGAGAGGACGGAGACGGCGCGGGGCGGTGGGTATAATAGGGGAAAAGCAACCGCCCCCAAAAGCAGCTGGAGAGAACGTTGAAAAGTGGAAACAGCCGCAGAGACTTAACTAAAAAAGGAGAAGGGAGAAAGGAGAGGGGTGAATTCCTTTAAGACTGTATAAACGGGGAGCGCAGAGTCTGCAACTCCGCAGCTCGTTACCTGGTGGAGCTCTGGTGGAAAGGGCGGATCCTCAGGAGCAGAGTGGGGTCCGGGAGGTTCTGGGGCCACACGGGGAGAAGCGGTTCCCCTGCTGGAAGGACATTCGGTAGAGGCCGTGCAGCCACCCGGTCCCAGCAGACCCCAGAGAACAACCACATTGGCTGGTGCTGGAACAAGGTCGCTGGGGTGAAGGCCGGTGCCAGGTGTGTGTTGTGATTTTCCACAGTCCCGGAAACGCTGCTGCTACACAAACGCGGGAACTTTTTCTGGGGCGGCTGGCACCCGGCCGCGGTCTCTGGGCGTTGGCGGCATCAGGGTCCCACAAACATTCCTGGGGGCGGCGGGCACCAGGCCGGTGCTCAGGGAGACCCTCCCGCAGAGGGGCGGAACGGGTCAAAGCCCCGGTCCCTCAGAAGTGAGGGGTGGCGAAACACAGCCACATCGGAGGCAAAACTCAGGAAGGAGGTACTGCCTGGCAACCTGACGGCTTGGTCACGGAGGGTGTAAAAGTGGGCAGTGCAGGGAAGCCGGGACAAAGGATGTTGCGCGATTGCTGATCCGAGAGAACAGAGTTCCAGAAACAGAGACTGGGTAGATGGGAGACGCCCTTGCCACTGCTCCCGCGCATGCGCATACACACCTAGGCGCGCCTAAACAATCCTCCCCAGGGCTAAGCAGCGCCATCTAGTGGAGAACAGAGCTGTTACACTAAGCCCCGCCCAACTGGGCCAGCCTCGCTCTTCAGAACACAAGTCTCTGCGCCTGCTTAGTTTACAGACTATCAAGCGCTTCATAGTTTAACTTCTAGGGGAAAACAAAGTAATTTCAATCATATTTCAGTCTGTTCGCTGGTCCATCTATTCAATTTTCTTTTTTTCCCTTTTTTTGCTCTTTTTCGTTTCTTTTTCTTGAATACAGAAAGAGAAAAATTTTATTCTTATTTTCAATTTTTATTGAAAGTATTTTTCTTTTTTCTCTACTATATTTTTTACTTTTGTGTAAATTTTTCAAATCCTATTTTACTCCCATTATTTCATTTTATTCTATTTCAGTGTATTCAAATTTTCAAACAATTTCCTTTTCTTTTTCTTTCCCATTTTTTTCTCTAATCTATCAAGCCCCTTTCAACAACCAAGCCAAAACATACCTAGGATCTAGCATCACTTATTTGATTTTTTTGTGTGTTTGTTGTTTTTAATTTTTTAATTTTAATTTAAAAAAAATTTTTTTAATCTCATTAATTCTTTTTCTCCCTTCAAAATGATGAAACGAAGGAATTCACCCCAAAAGAAAGAAAAAGAAGAAACAACAGCCAGAGACTTAACTAACACAGATACAAACAGATACAAGCAAGATGTCTGAACCAGAATTTAGAATCATGATAATAAGAATACTAGCTGGAGTCAAAAATAGATTAGAATCCCTTTCTGTGGGGATAAAAGAAGTAAAAGCTAGTCAGAATGAAATAAAAAATGTAATAACTGAGTTGCAATCTCAAAGGGATGCCACAGCAGCAAGGATGGATGAGGCAGAGCAGAAAATCAGCAATGTAGAAGACAAAATTATGGAAAATAATGAAGCAGGAAAAAAAAGGGAGACTAAGCAAAAGAGCACAATTTAAGAATTAGAGAAATCAGTGACTCATTAAATAGGAACAACATCAGAATCATAGGGGCCCCAGAAAAGGAAGAGAGAGAAAAAGGAGTAGAAGGGTTATGTGAGCAAATCATAGTGGAAAACTTTCTTAACCTGGGGAAAGACACAGACATGAAAATCCAGGAAACACAGAGGACTCCCATTAGATTCAACAAAAAACGACCATCAACAATGCCAAATTCACATAATATAGTCAAATTCACATAGTCAACATAGTCAAATTCACAAAATACTCAGGCAAGGAAAGAATCATAAAAGCATCAAGGGAAAAAAAGTCCTTAACCTACAAGAGAAGACAGATCAGGTTTGTAGCAGACCTATCCACAGAAACTTGGCAGGACAGAAAGGAGTGGCAGGATATATTCAACATGCTGAATCAGAAAAATATGCAGCCAAACATTCCTTATCCACCAAGGCTGTCATTCAAAATAGAAGGAGAGATTGAAAGTTTCCCAGACAAACAAAAATTAAAGGAGTTCGTGACCACTAAACCAGCCCTGCAAGAAATTTTAAGGGGGACTCTCTGAAGGGAGAAAAGATTAAATAAATAAATAAATAAATAAATAAATACCAAAAGCAACAAAGACTAGAAAGAACCAGAGAACACCACCAGAAACTTCAACTCTACAAGCAACATAATGGCAATAAATTCATATCTTTCAGTACTCACTCTAAACGTCAATGGACTAAATGCTCCAATCAAAACACATAGGGTAACAGAATGGATAAGATAAGAAAACAAGATCCATCTATATGCTGTTTACAAGAGACCCACTTTAGACCTAAAGACACCTTCAGATTAAAAGCAAGGGGATGGAGAACCATCTATCATGCTAATGGTTGACAAAAGAAAGCCAGAGTAGCCATACTTATATCAGACAATCTAGACTTCAAAATAAAGACTGTAACAAGAGATGAAGAAGGGCATTATATCATAATTAAGGGGTCTATCCACCAAGAAGAGCTAACAATTGTAAACATTTATGTTCCAAATGCTATAGCACCCAAATATACAAATTAATTAATCACAAACATAAAGAAACTCATTGGTAATAATACCATAACAGTAGGGGACTTCAACACCCCACTTGGACAACAATGGACAGATCATCTAATCAGAAAATCAATAAGGAAACAATGGCTTTGAATGACACACTGGACCAGATGGACTTAACAGATATATTCAGAACATTTCATCCTAAAGCAGCGGAATATACATTCTTCTCCAGTGCACATGGAATGTTCTCCAGAATAGACCACATACTGGGACACAAATCATCCCTTAACAAGTACAAAAAGATTGAGATCATACCGTGCATATTTTCAGACCACAATGCTATGAAACTCAAAATCAACCACAAGAAAAAATTTGGAAAGGCAACAAATACTTGGAGACTAAAGAACATCCTACTAAAGAATGAATGGGCTAACCAAGAAGTTAAAGAGGAAATTAAAAAGTGCATGGAAGCCAATGAAAGTGATAACACCACAACCCAAAACCTCTGGGACACAGCAAAGGCAGTCATGAGAGGAAAGTATATAGCAATCCAGGACTTCCTAAAGAAGGAAGAAAGGTCACAGATACACAACCTAACCTTACACCTTAAAAAGCTGGAAAAAAGAACAGCAAATAAAACCCAAAAACAGCAGAAGACAGGAAATAATAAAGATTAGAGCAGAAATCAATGCTGTCAAAACCAAAAAAAACAGTAGAACAGATCAATGAAACCAGAAGCTGGTTATTTAAAGAATTAACAAAATTGATAAACCACTAGCCAGTTTGATCAAAAAGAAAAAGGAAAGACCCAAATAAATAAACCCAAGAATGAAAGAGGAGAGATCACAACCAACAAAGCAGAAATACAAACAATAATATGCCAATACAATGGGCAATCTGGAAGAAATGGACAAATTCCTAGAAACATATAAACTACCAACTGAAACTGGAAGAAACAGAAAATTTGAACAGACCCATAACCAGTAGAGAAATCAAATCAGTAATCAAAAATCTCCCAAAAAACAAGAGTCCAGGGCCAGGTGGCTTTGCAGGGGAATTCTGCCAAACATTTAAGGAAGAGTTAACACCTATTCTCTTCAAGCTGTTCCAAAAACTAGGAATGGAAGGAAAAATTCCAAACTCTTTCTATGAAGCCAGCATTACCTTGATTCGAAAACCAGACAAAGACCCCATTAAAAAGGAGAACTATAGGCCAATTTCCCTGATGAACATGTATGCAAAAATCCTTAACAAGATATTAGCCAACCAGATCCAACAATGCATTAAAAAAATTATTCACCATGACCAAGTGGGATTTATATCTGGGACGCAGGGCTGGTTCAATATCTGCAAAACAATCAATGTTATTCAGCACATCAATAAAAGAAAGGACAAGAACCATATGATCCTCTCAATGGATGCAGAGAAAGCATTTGACAAAATACAACACCCTTTCTTGATAAAAACCCTCAAGAAAGTAGAGACAGAAGGAGCATACCTCAATATCATAAAGGCCATATACAAAAGACCCAATGCTAATATCATCCTCAATGGGGAAAAACTGAGAGCTTGCCCCCTAAGGTCAGGAACAAGACAGGGATATCCACTCTCGCCATTTTAATTAACATAGTACTGGAAGTCTTAGCCTCAGCAATCAGACAACAAAAAGAAATAAAAGGCATCCAAATTGGCCAGGAGGATGTCAAACTTTCACTCTTTGCGCATGACATAATACTCTATATGGAAAACCCAAAAGATTCCACCAAAACACTACTACAACTGATCCATGAATTTACCAAAGTTGCAGGATATAAAATCAATGCACAGAAATCGGTTGCATTCCTTTACACCAACAATGAAGAAACAGAAAGAGAAATCAAGAAATTGATTCCATTTACAATTGCACCAAAACCCACAAAATACCTAAGAATAAATCTAAACAAAGAGGTGAAAAATCTATACACTGAAAACTACAGAAAGCTTATGAAAGAAATTGAAGAAGACACAAAAATGAAAAAATATTCCATGCTCCTGGATAGGAAGAACAAATATTGTTAAAATGTCAATACTACCCAAAGCAATCTACATATTCAATGCAATCCCTATCAAAATAACACCAGCATTTTTCACAGAGCTAGAACAAACAATCCTAAAATTTGTATGGAATCAGAAAAGACCCCAAATAGCCAAAGCAATCTTGAAAAAGAAAACCAAGACAGGAGGCATCACAATCCCGGACTTCAAGCTGTATTACACAGCTGTAATCATCAAGACAGTATGGTACTGGTACGAAAACAGACACTCAGATCAGTGGAACATAATAGAGAACCCAGAAATGGACCCACAAACGTATGGCCAACTAATCTTTGACAAAGCAGGAAGGAATATCCAATGGAATAAAGACAGCCTCTTCAGCAAATGGTGCTGGGAATACTAGACAGCGACATGTAGAAAAATGAACCTTGACCACTTTCTTACACCATCCACAAAAATAAACTCAAAATGGATGAAAGACATAAATGTAAGACAGGAAGCCATCAAAATTCTTGAGGAGAAAGCAGGGAAAAACCTCTTTGATCTTGGCAACAGCAACTTCTTACTCAACACATCCCCAGAAGCAAGGGAAACAAAAGCAAAAATGAACTATTGGGACCTCATCAAAATAAAAAGCTTCTGCACAGCCAAGGAAAGAACCTGCAAAACTAAAAGGCAACTGACCGACTGGGAGAAGATATTTGCAAACAACATATCAGATAAATGGTTAGTATCCAAAATCTATAAAGTACTTATCAAATTCAACACACAATAAATAAATAATCCAGTGAAGAGATGAGCAAAAGACATGAATAGACAGTTCTCCAAAGAAGACATCCAGATGGCCAACCGACACATGAAAAAATGCTCAACATCACTCATCATCAGGGAAGTACAAATCAAAACCACAATGAGATACCACCTCATACCTGTCCTGTCAGAATGGCTAACATTAACAACTCAGGCAACAACAGATGTTGGCGAGGATGCAAAGAGGGAGGATCTCTCTTGCACTGCTGGTGGCAATGCAAACTGGGGCAGACACTCTGGAAAACAGTATGGAGGTTCCTCCAAAAATTAAAAATAGAACTACCTGTGACCCAGCAATTGCACTACTAGGTATTTATCCAAAGGATACAGGTATGCTGTTTCAAAGGGGCACATGCACCCCAATGTTTATAGCAGCAGTACCGACAATAGCCAAAGTATGGAAAGAGCCCAAATGCCCATCGATGGATGAATGGATAAAGAAGATGTGGTACATATACACAATGGAGTATTACTGAGCAATCAAAAAGAATGAAATCTTGCCATTCACAACTATGTGGATATAACTAGAGGGTATTATGCTAAGCGAAATTAGTCAAAGAAAGATAAATATCATTTGACTGCACTCATATGGGGACTTTAAGACACAGAACAGATAAACACAAGGGAAAGGAAGCAAAAATAATATAAAAACAGGGAGGGGGACAAAACACAAGAGACTCTTAAATATGGAGAACAAACAGAAGGTTACTGGAGGGATTGTGGGAGGGGAGATGGGATAAATGGGTAAAGGGCTACCCCTGAAATCACTGTTGCACTATATGCTAACTAACCTGGATGTAAATTTAAAAAAAAAATAAATCAATTAATTAATTAAAAAAAAAGATCCATATTCCAAATAAGATCACATCCACAGGTTATGAGGGATTATAACAGGGACATATCTTTTGGGGGACCACCATTAAACCCATTATAGCAGGCATGATGCTAGACACTGGATATATGTAGTAAACAAAACAAAGCATTTGTGGAGCTTACAGTCTAGTTAAGGAGATAACTGTTAATGAAATAATTACATAAATAACTGTTCACTTCAAATGCTAGAAAAGAAAAATACAGGGTGCTAGGAGCCTAGCCTGGGCCAAGCAAGGAAGCCTTCCACTAGGAAGTGATGCTTGAGCTGAGACCTAAAAAGTGAATATGCATTAACAAGTGGAATGATGGATAAAGCATTTTGTGCACAAGGAAAATTCCACCCAAAGTCCATTGCAGATGGGAGTGGAGCTAAAGTTCAGAGAGCAGAAGAGATGAACGTTTAGGCCTTTGTTCTAAAAATAATGGTTACAATAAGCAAATGAGTAATATAAGCAGAGTTGTGTTTTAAAACCTCACTCTAGCTTATAGGGAAACAAGGGTGGGAGTCAGGGGACCAGTTAAGAACGCATTGCAATGAGGTGACACAGATGATGTCTTGGACCAGAGTGAGGGCAGTAGGGAGGGATAAAAAGAAGCTATATTCTAGAGATATTTTAGAACTAAAATCAACAGATGATGTCACTGAAAATGGAAAAGTAAGAAATCCCAAAAAACAATTTTAAAACTGGCAAAAACTATCAGAATCAACTTTTTTAGAACTCTGGAAACTAATCAAAAACTTAACAACAACCAGAAGAATGTTAAATAAAGAAAGCAACTACGAAATTTTTGCAAAAGAGTACTATGGTGTTTTAATTTATCCACCTGCTATGTCCCCAGCTCGTCAGCAGCTATAGGGATGAGGGATGGTGTCCCACATATGTGCTGTGGCTGGCTGGTGTCTGAGGGGGAAATCTTTGTTTCATTCTCCAGGAATTGTGTTTGTATGATTTGACATGGCTGGTGGATCCCTGAGGAATTAGTCTTAGCACTTTCTCAGGGCTAGGGCAGCCTCCCAGGTGGCGTTTGTCAAAAGCACTTGAAGGTAAATGTTCTACCCACAGCTTCCTGGGGCAGGAGATGGCAAACAAGGTAATTAATGGATGGACTAAGGACACTGGGAAGAGGAAGCTTAGGAGGGAGATACCTGGGGAGATGAGGGCTTTGGAGGACTTCTACATATGCCAGAGAATCAGGGGGAATGTGTGTGTGTGTCCCACACTCAGAAAAGACCTAAAACCCTAAGCTTTCACCTCTGGCTAACCTTTAGGCTCCACACAAGCAGGAAGTGATGGCTAAGGCAGAGTTATAAATGGTCTGACTAAGCATGGAAAGAGTGCCCCAACACAGAGACAACCAGCAAACCCTGGGAAAGTTTTCCTTTTATTTTACTTTTTTTTAATGTTTAGTTTTGAAAGAGAGAGAGAGAGAGCATGAGTTGGGGAGGGGCAGACAGAAAGGGAGACACAGAATCTGGAGCAGGCTCCAGGCTCTACGCTGTCAGCACAGAGCTTTATGCGGGGCTCGAACTCACAAATGGCAAGATCATGACCTGAGCCAAAGTCGGACATGGGACATTTAACCAACAGAGCCACCTAGGCACGCCCCCCCCTTTTTTTTTTTGCTGCTCGAGGCCTTTAAGGAAATCTCTGTCAAAGTATTAGCCAGTCACTAAAAAGAGACTCCACTGGTCACACATGACAAAAAATATGGTCTTGACAAAAATCAAAGACAAAAGTCACTAAACAAACAACAACATCCCATACTAAGTAGCAACAACAGATCCTGAAGATGGGGGAGAATCTCATTTCCAGAATTACCACATTATAATATTCAAAACATTCGGTTTCCAATAAAAGAGAGAGAGATAGAGAGAGACAAAGAGATGTAAAGAAAACAAACAAAAAACAAAAACAAACAAACAAAAACCAAGAGAATGTGGTTCATTCACAAGAAAAAAAGAAATTGAGAGAAACCATCCCTAAGGAAAGCCAAACATTGGATTTACCAGTCCAAGACTTTAAATAAAGTCTTAAATATGCTCAAAGAGCTAAAGGGGACCATTTATAAGGAAATAAAAGAAACCAAAGGAACAGGATTATAAGAGATTACCATGAAAAAATTGTATGCCAACAAATTAGTGACCTAGGTGAGATTGAACAAATTACCAGAAACACACCTAACTACCAAAACTGACTTAATAGAGCATTTGAACAGACCTATAACCAGTAAAGAGATTGAACCAGTAATCAAAATTTCCAATAACAACAAAAGCTGAGGACCAAATGGCTTCACTGGTAAATTCAACCAAACATTTAAAGAATTAACGCTAATCTTTTTTAAAACCTTCCCAAAAATTTAAGAATAAGGAATACTTCCTAACTTATTCCATGAGGCCAAAGCTAGACAAAGACATCAAAAGAAAACTACAAACAGCCCTTATGAATATAGATGCAAAAATCCTCAATAAAATACTAGAAAACTGTATCTAGCAGCACACTACAATGGTTAACCACAATGACCAAGTGGGGTTTACCCCAGAAATGCAAGGACAGTTCAACATAAAAAATCAATCAACATAATTCACCACATTAATATGATGAAGGAAAATATGATTATCAACCAATACAGAAAATAATTTTGACAAAATTCAGTACCCTTTTGTGATGAAAACATTCAACAAACTAGGAACAAAGGACACTTCCTCGACATGATAAGAGGTATTTATGAAAAACCCATAGCTAATAGACTCAATGGTGAAAAACAGAAAAGATTTTCTCTAAATTAGAAATAAGAAGATAAGGGGGCACCTGGGTGGCTCAGTCGGTTGAGCATCCAACTTTGGCTCAGGTCATGATCTTAAGGTTCACAGGTTTGAGCCCCACATTGGGCTCTGTGCTGACAGTTCGGAGCCTGGAGCCTGCTTCGGATTCTGTGTCTCCCTCTCTCTCTGCCCCTCCCCTGCTCATGCTCTGTCTCTCTCTTTCTCTAAAAAATAAACATTTAAAAAAATTTTTTAAGAAATAAGAAGATAAGGATGCCCACTTTCACCACTTCTATTTAATACTGTACTGTAAGTTCTAGGCAGGCAAATAAGGCAAGAGACAAAATCAAAAGTCACTCAAACTGGAAATGAAGAAGTAAACTCTATTTGCAGATGACATAATCTCATACAGGGAAAATCCTAAAGAATCCACACCAAAGAAACTATTGGAGTTAATAAATGAATTCAACAAAGTTACAATATACAAGATCAACACACAAAAATCTATTGTATTTCTATACACTCACAATGAACAATATGAAAAGGAAAATAAGAAAGTTTTTTTTCTTTTTTTTTTTCATTTCATTTTTATAGCATCTAAAAGGATAAAATACTTAGGACTAAATTTAACCAAGAAGGTACAAGAATTGTACACTAAATGCTACAAAATATTGCTCAAAGAAATTAAAGAGCTGGATAAATGGAAATACATTCTATGTTCATGGATTAAAAGAATATGGTTAACATGGCAATACTCCCTGAAGCAATCTACAAATTCATTGCAATCTCTATTAAAATCTCAATGGCCCTTTTTATAGAAATGAAAAAACTGATCCCAAAATCCATATGAAATTACAAGGGACCCCAAGTACAACCTTGATAAAGAAGAAGAGAATTGGTGAACACACACATCCCAATTTCAAAATTTAGTACAATGCTAAGAATAGTCAAAATAGTGTGGTAGGCATAGAGATCAATGGAATAGAATTTAGAGCCCAGAATATAAGCCATACATCTATGGGCAAATGATTTTTTTTACAAATGGTGCTAGCTAGACAACTGGATAGCCACATGTGAAAGAATGAAGCTGGATGTTTAACTCACACTATATACAAAAATTAATTTAAAAAGGACCAAACACCTAAATATAAGAGCCAAAACTCTTAAAAGAAAATAGTAATAAATCTTCATGACCTTAAATTTGGCAACCGACTCTAGATATGACAGCTAAAGCAGCAACAAAAGAAAAAATCAATCAGGCTTTATCAAAATTAAAAACTTTAATGTACCAAAGAACACTACAAACAGAGTAAAAAGACAACACATAGACTGGGAGAAAAATATTTTTAATCATAGATCTGGTAAATATCTACTGTTCAGAATATGTAACAAATAATTACAGGCCAATGACAAAAAGACAACCCAATTTAAAAAATGGCCAAAGGACTTGAATAGACATTTCTTCTAAGAAGATATACAAATGACCAACAAATGCATGAAAATATGCTCAACATCATTAGTCATTAGGAAAATGCAAACTATAGAAAATAACAAGTGTTGGTGAGGATGTGGAGAAATTTGAAGCTTCAAACATTGCTTGTGGTAATTTGAAATGGTGAAGCCAATATGGAAAACGGTATGAAGGTTCCTCAATAAGTTAAACATAGAATCACCATACGACCCAGTAATTCCACTCCTAGACTTATACCCAAAGGAATTAAAATCACGTGTTCAGACAAAAACTTATATACAAATATTTATAGCAGCATTATTTACAATAACCAAAAGATGGAAACAACTCAAATGTCCATCAACTGGTAAGTGTATAAACAAAATGTGGTGTATTCATACAATGGACTATCACTTGGCCATAAAAAGAAATGAAATACTGATACATATTACAACATGGATGAACCTTAAAAACATTACACTATGTGGGAAAAGCCAGATACAAAGGCCATATATTGTACAACTCATTCATATGAAATATCCAGAATAGGCAAATCCTTAGAAGAGGGCAGATGAGTCATTACCAGGGGATGGGGCAGAGGGGAGGGAAATCAGTAATGACTTACAATTAAATATTGTAAATGTAGCAAATGCCACTGGATTGTATACTTTTTATAGTATGCATATTTTAACATAATAAAGAACTAAAAAAAAAGTCTCAGGGCACCTGGGTGACTCAGTCGGTTGAGCATCTGACTCTTGATTTGGGCTCGGGTCATGATCTCACAGTTTGTGAGTTTGAGCCCCACATCAGGCTCTGTGCTGACAGCATGGAGCCTGCTTGGGATTCTCTTTCTCCCTTTCTCTGTGTTCCTCCCCAACTTTTGCTCTCTCTCTCTCCAAATAAATAAATAAACTTTTTTAAAAAGAAGTAAAAAACAGGTCTTAGTGGAACATTAAACATAAGGGGTGAGGGAAATGGAGGGACAAAGATGACTCTCAGATTGTCAGCCATCACAACTTGGTGGAAGACGCTGTTGAAGTCTGAAAACATGGCAGCAAAATGTATTAATACTGACCCCTCCACCTGAATCTGGACTCTCTGTTTGACCAATAAAATGCAGCAGAAGTGATGTTGTGCTGGTTTCCAGGCTCAGATCTTAAGAAAATGTCAGTTTCCACTTCTTGACTCTTGGAGCACTTGCTTTGGAACCTAGATGCCTAGAACCTGTGAGGAAGCATGCTCTGCTCCATGGAGAGATCCATGAGGAGAAGAACTGAAAGCCACCACCGACTTGCCAGCTATGTGAATAAGTCATCCTGGAAGTGAAACTTCCTCCCAGTAGAGTCATCAGAGCTGACAAATGGACAAGTTGTCCCCATTGTGCCCCACCCAAATTGCAGACTTAATGAGGAAAATAAATAACTTGTTATTCTATGCCACTAAATTTTGGGCACAGCAATAGTAACTAAGACAGCATGACCTTGTCTCATTTGGAGACAGAACAGCTCCCAATGCTCCCGACAAAGATCTCTATTAAGTACTTTACTTTTAACTTCATCATCTTTATTGGTTTTTATTTGGGTGCTGGCTAAGTCAAAGGGTCAGAAATTCTGCTTTGCTTTGACCACTTGGCATTCTGGTTTGGGTTTATGGAGTTTGTTTTCCTATACTGGTTGTATTTCTATTAAACCCTTGGTTGGTGTGGGAAAAAATGTGGGGGGTCAAGTCAGACTCTGGGCTGGGTAGGGGAATGTAAACTCCTAGCACACAAAAGCCAGAGAGAAGGGAAGGATGCACAGAAAACAGTCAAAGGTATGCCAGGGCACACAGGCAATACATTGAGAGTGTCTACTACCCCCAACTCGGGATGAGGGGGAGGGAGGAACAACTTAGTGATTTAGACCCATCAAGTATATCCAGTATATCTGGGAATGTTGGGAGAAAACAGTGAAATTCCACACTGGCCGAAATTCTCCAAATATGTGGCCAAACCCCAAGCAGTTGGGCACTGGTCTTACGATGTGACACCATCTTCTTTCCCCACCTTGGAAGGAAATACCCACTGTCATTGGGTTGCTCCACTGATTTCATCAAGCCTTCTTTGAGCCCTTCTTGCCATCCCAGACCCCTCAGCCATCAGCAGTAATCCCCCCAGGGGCCTTAGAGGCATAAAGGCCTGCAGCTTGACTTGCTCACTTGCTGAAAGTGGACTTCGTTTACTCACCGTTAAGGGGCTCAGTTTCGCCTAAGCCCTTTGGTCTTCCTAAAACGCACAATACAAATCATCACTGCTAAAGAAAAAACTTAGGAAAAGGAGATAAATAAAGAAACCCAATGCCAGCATCTCTTTCCTGGGCTGAGGAGGAGAAAAGACATCCATGTCTCTTAACCTGTTTTCTTACAATCCACCCTATTGTATCAACTTCCTGCCTGCCATTTTGAATAGTTGAAGAAGCTAAACTCGTAGGACAAAATAATAAAAATATGACATTTTTCTCAAATTGTGCACCAGAGAAACACTTTTCAAAAATTTAATATAGTACATAAGAAGTTTCCCCAAAACTGGTTTGAGTTCTAAAAAGATGTCTACACTTTGGGTGAGAAACTCAAAATACATTTTCCCAAAGAAATAATGCAATTGGTTGATGGTAGGTGTCCAGTACAGCCCATAGAAACCTACTAAACTAATAATATTACCAGCAATGCATTTGAAGAGTGGGAAATAATACAATAACTTAGTAACTAAGTCATAACACAACAGAATGGGTAGAAAATCATTTATTAACTTGAACACAGTTACTTAAGGAAAAGTAGGTCTAACCAGAGGGTGCGCACAGAGAAATTGTGGGACTTCTGAATCCTTAGAGGCATGTTTTTAAAATTCCTAGTGAAGTCTACAGAGGATTGATTTTTAGTTTAATCATTAAATTTACTTTTATACGCCAAAATAAAATGCTTTTGCACAGCCAAGGAAACCATCAACAAAACAAACAAACAAACAAAAAACAACTAGTGAATGGAGAAACTATTTGCAAACAATACAGCTGATAAGGAGTTAATATCCACAATATATAAAGAATTTCTAAAATTCAACACCAAAACCAACAAACAATTTGATTAAAAAATTGGCAGAGGACATGAGTAGACATTTTTCCAAAGAAGACATAGATGGCCAACAGACACATGAAAAGATGCTCAACATCACTCATCATCAGGGAAATGCAAATCAAAACTGCAGTGAAATATCACCTCACACCTGTCAGAATGGCTACAATAGAAAATACAAGAAATAACAAGTGTCAATGAGGATGTGAAGAAAAGGGAATGCTCATGTACTGTTTGTGGGAATGTAAATTGGTACAGCCATTATGGAAAACATTATGGAGGTTCTTCAAAAAATTAAAAATAAAACTACCATATGATCCACCAATTCCATTTTGGGGATATATCTAAAGGAAATGAGGGGCACCTGGGTGGCTCAGTTGGTTAAGCATCCAACTTTGGCTCAAGTCATGATCTCATGTTTTGTGAGTTCAAGCCCCACATCGGGCTCTATGCTGACAGCTCAGAGCTTGGAGCCTGCTTCAGATTCTGTGTCTCCTCTCTCTCTGCCATCCCCCACTTGCACTCTGTCTCGCTCTCTCTCTCAAAAATAAACATTAAAAAAATTTTATTTAAAGAAATGAAAACATGAATTCAAAAAGATAGGTGCATCCCTATGTTTATTCCAGTGTTACTTACAATAGCAAGAGATGGAAACACCCCAAGTGTTTACCAACAGATGAATGGATAAAGATGTGGTGTATATACAATGGAATATTACTCAGCCATAAAAAGAATGAGATCTTGCCATTTGCAACAACATGGATGAAGCTAGAGGGTATTATGCTAACTGAAATAAGTCAGAAAAAAACAAATATCATATGATTTCACTTATATATGGAAAGGGAGCCTGAGTGGCTCAGTCAGTTAAGCCTTCGACGCCTGATTTCATTTCAGCTCATGATCTCACGGGTCATAGTTTCAAGCCCTGCATGGGGCTCTGGGCTGTTAGCATGGAGCCTGCTTGAGATTCTCTCTCTCTCTCTGTTCCTCCCCAGCTTGCTCTCTCTCTCTCTCTCTCTCTCTCTCAAAAATAAACTTTAAAAACTTAAAAATAAATGAAATAAAAAACAAACAAAATACCAATAGACTCTTAAATACAAACTGCTGGTTGTGGGGGTAGGAGGGATGGGCAAAATAGGGTTAAGAAGTACAAAGTTCTAGTTATTAAAAAAAATAACATTACTTTTAAAGGAGCACTGAAGAATAAGAAAAAGCTCAAGGCACCACAATCTGCCCCCACCACGAGTGCATTCACTTTAGAGCTGGCTTGGGATGGCAGACAGACCAAGAGGGTCACAGCCAGAAGTGTCAGGGAGAAGGCCCACAGGCACTCCACAGGGAATGGCTCCCAAGACCACCACTCCCCTCCCCTTGGTCATTACCCCACCACCCCACCCCCAGTGACCATTAAGGCTCTCAGATCTTGGGTGAAAATCCCAGGGGAGGGAGGCATAAGGGTGATGGATGAGCTTTGAAAGAATTAAGCTGTTACATTCCAAGCATGCTCAGAAAACCCAGAGTGGCTGAACTATGGCGAATTAATCATTAAATTTCTACTGTCAGATGAAATGACAACTCTGGGTAGAAATCAAGTTGTAGGAAGTATTTCATGTGTGCCATGGTTTGCAACTTGAGAAATTCACACCCGGGATGAGTACCAGGTAGCCAGTTCCAGGCAGACAATAAGCACTCAAAAACAGTATCGTGTTTACTACCATCTGGATGAGACTATCTTTTCTGATTCCACTCTACTCTCCTTAAAATGAACAAGCCTGGGGGCACCTGGGTGGCTCAGTTGGTTACGCATCTAACTCTTGATATTGGCTCAGGTTGTGATCTCACGGTTCGTAAGATCAAGCCTCGAGTCAGGCTTTGGGCTGAAAGTGAGGAGCCTGCTTGGGATTCTCTCTCTCTCCCCCTCTCCCTCTGCCCCACCCCCTATTGTTCTCTCTCTCTCTCTCTCTCTCAAAATAAACTTTAAAAAATTAAAATAAAATAAACAAGCCTGTCCCCTGTCCCTTCTTTCTCCCCCTCCCAATTTCACTGTTTCAATGGGGGATGGGGGGGAGTGCAAAACACAAACCCTGTGCATTTCTATTCTCCTCCTTTCAGCTTCTGTCCAAAGCAACCCTGGGTGTCAAAGGGTCGAAGTTGCCTCAACAGTTGTCCCCTGTGCCCACTGCCACCCCACACCCCATTTGGGACACTGGAGAAGCAGAGCCTACTTTTCCCACAGTGGAGTGGATCAGTTGGGTCAACTGCTGTTGGGGAGTCCCCATGCCATTAACTCAGGGAGAGACACCCCAGACCATACTGGGCTCAGCCATCAAAGTCTCAGAAGCTGGTATTTCCTATACCTCTGACTCCCTCTCCTTCAAAGGAGCACTTAACAGCCCAGGGTTTGGAGGAGCAGGGAGTTGGGGGATTAGGGGAGGGAGTCAAACAGGTTCCATCTGGGGGCTGCAACATGAGGACCTCTTCCCCATCACCTGCACCCCACCTCTCTCGGGGGTGAGATACAATGGGTTGCTATCAGATAAATCATAAGCTCCATACAGGTGAAAGCTGTTTTATTTATTATGATAACTCCCCCCCCCCCACCAGCCAGGATCACAGTAAAACACTGAAGGTATGTAAATGCCAAGGAATTTGCCCTGAGAAAGAAAACATTAGAGATCACTTTTGTTCGTGGAGATTTAACGTGTAAAATATGTTACATTAAGTTCTATTTGTCATGAAGGCCAATTTGCCACTTTTCATATTTTCAAAACATTTTTACAGACACCATTCCATCAATGGGAAGAAAGAGCCAGGGAGGCAGCTCCAACCATCAGGCTCTGGGAGCACACCTCAGGGTGTATATATAGATGCTGCTATACATTCTTCAGTGTTGATAGGAAAGCAGGCAGGCCTCTCTGCCAGGGAGGATGTGAAAAGAATTTTGAAAGAAACAGAATATAGTCCATTGCAGCTTTAAAACCTTGACTATTTTTTATGCCAGCTTCCCAGCTCCTGAGAATATCAGAATAGTAGAGGGCGGGAAACTCACATTTCCATGCTAGCTACTTTCCAATGACATTTTCCCAGACTCTGGACCTAGAAACAACCAAAAATGATTTTGGTGAATGTATTGAAATTATTTATCGACCATTTACCAAGCTCACACCATTGTAAAGGGCACAGGGCTTAAGGCTGAGTGTAGATTAGGGATACTGAAAAATTACATTCCCGTGTATTGTTCCTAACATCTTTCCAGAATCCTCAGCCCCAAAACAAACCACCTTGTTTCCTGGGCATGCTGTCAGGTCAGAAAAAAAGGAAGAAGTAATTTTTCCTTAATAAAATAAAATAAAATTAAATAAGCATTGCAGAATCCACAAAAATGGAATGCAGTTTTTAAAGAACTGAAATAAAATAAAATTAGAAATAATAATAGTAGCTAACGTTTGAGTCCTTAGTACATGCCAAGCACTGTTCTATATATTTTACATCTATTAACTTACCTGATCTTCACAATAACCCTGGGATTAATCCCCATTTTACAGATGAGGAACCTGAGGGACAGAAATCTTAAGGCTCTTGCCCAAGGCCAGAGAGGCAAAGTAGAGACCCAAACCCAGGCGGCGAGGCTCAGAGGTTGTGTTCTAAACCACTACCTTCTGCCTTTCTACGCAAGCTGCTCTGAATTGAAAACGCTAGATCCAACAACAATGGCTTCACTTCCCAAGTGAATCCATAGGTTTGATGTGGTTACAGTTCTCATGGCGACATTATAGATCTTGACAAATCATACTCAAGCTCATCTGAAAATATAGCCATTTAGATACACGTCAGCGCTTTAAAATATAATGATGATGGTCTTCGCAGACCAGATTTCCAAACACATTACCTGATGGCCATTATCAAACTCCTGTGCTTAACTGGGTTAGAAACAAAACAAAACAAAACAAAAAGACAAAAACAAAAAACACAGAACATTTAACTCATGGTTTTAGGACAGAAATTCTAGAAATGAATTCAATGTCTCATAAGTTCTGGGAAGAAGTAACTTCGTAACACCATGCCACCCACTGGCATTTCCCACCCAGGCCTGCTCCAGCTCCCAGAAATGCCAGACTCCATCCCATATCTTTGGGGGTTCTCCTTGCTCCAGAGCCCACAGTACTTTTTCTCTGTTCAAGATCCAGTCTCCACTCATAGACAGTTATGCACCAGAGGTTGGCCATGGTCCCTCTGAGAAACACAAACTTGGCCAAAGCCTGATGAACTCATCAGTCCCAAAGGGGCCGTCCCATGCCCAGGGGTCAGGGACTTCCTTGGGTGGGCTTTCTGGAGTACTTCAGCTCTTACCCACCAGGAAGAGTGTCTTAGAGGCTGCCCCCCAACAGCCTCATTTCAGCCAGAGATCTTACCTCTTGCTTCTCCCTCCATTTCTGCTGGGTTCTCTTATTCCAGTCTGTCCAGCTCAGAAGCTCTCTGGAGCCCCAAGAGAAAAAGGGCCACCATGGGTCATGGCACATTTTTGAACACTGAGTTCCTAAAGGATAATCTTAGCTCTCAGTCTTCCCATCTCAGGCACTGCTGGCAGGAGAGCCTGGGGCCCAGCAAGGCACTAGATAGCTGTTGCCCAGGTTCCAAGAGGAAGAGATTCACAGGGCGCCAGAGCCCCAGGAGGCTTCAAGTGACATCCAGTCTAGGGTGCTCGTCAGGTGGCAGTCTGGCCTTCCTTTAGGATTCATTTTCCACTACACATTAGGGGGGCTCACTTCTGGGGGCCTGGGTTGTGCAGCCTTTGGAGGGCCCTGACGGGAAGGAAGCAGGGGCCTCCCTAGGGGAGGCGGCTATGTCCTTCTCAACTGACTCTTCTGGGGAAAGGCGGGTGCCCTGCCTTCTTGTCTGCAGCTGTAGGTGTAGACAAAGTATACAAGGCCTCTCTCCTCCCTGGGGCTGCCCAGTTTTCAGCACCACTGAAAAGGCAGGGCTCCATCAACACTGCCCATCTGCAGAAGGAATATCCCTCAGGCTGATCGATACCCCCACCTCATTCTTCCTCGATATTGTGTCTCAGAAGCACATCCTGATCCCCAACGCGTCATCTTCCTCGACCTCCATCATCACTGGAACCACCAACCTCAGCCTCAGCCACATCCCTGACCCATTTCCACCTGTTCTCCCCAGTTTCACCTGCACCCGTTTCCTCGCAAGCTCTCTCTGCCCTTTCGGATCCTCAGCTGTGTCTCCTTCAGAGGATGCTGAGGTTTTGGTCCAGAATCCTGGGTTAGAGACTTTCAATCAAAGTAGAACTTGCTCATGGTGATCCCAACCTCGCCAGGCACTCAGCCAGAGGACATGGGCTCTCCCCTGGGTGAAGATACCTTGCTTCTCTTTTCACTCACCTCTCGGGTCAGGGTTCTTGTCTCCACCTGTCAGCTGCCAGGAGACAGATGGGGAACTCTATAGCCCTACGCTGAGGGGGCCATGGTCCCCTTGTTCTTCACGGAGCCATGTCAACCGCCTCCAGAGGCCTGGTCTGCCTTCCTCAGTGGTCCCATCCACCCTTAACACCCCATCTTCCCCCCACCAGACTGGCTGCATCCCAGGGTTCTGAGGAATTCCAAGCAAGGTCCTGGGCCCTCGTGTCCTTGGCCAGAGGCTTTTGTTGGCTGTGGTGTAGGTAAAGGGGCTGGCCAGCTACACAGAACGGAGTGACATGAAAGGAGGGAACTTTAGGAATAAGACCTGTCCCGTCCCCTGGTCCTCTGCTCCCCCAGATGGTGGTTTGCTCTTTCCTAGTAAATGTCTCATGCAGTAAGTCCTCCTGTGTCTTCTCCTCTGGCCCTGGCCTTGACTGGGGACCTGCTCTTGTGCCTCCTGGACCACCTACTGCCTTAAACTTGAGCTCTGGAGCCAGAATCACCAGCATCTACTCAAAGGACGCTCGGCAGCCGGAACCTTCTTTTGCCAAGAATGGGCCATGGTCCAACAGGGTCTCCAGGCTGAGAAACCCACAGCAGCGGCCCCAGCAGCAATATCAGTGTCAGTTGTGAACCAGCCAGTTGGGGATCACCCACTAGTTCCCCCTTTTATGGACTTCCTAGTAAGGACAATACAGGCTTTCAGATTCTTAAGGCCCCAAGTCCCTTGAGTTCAGTGTCCTAGTTAGGCAACTGGCAGATGTACTTCTTTTTTTTTCTCTTTTTCTTTTTTTTAAAAAACGTTTTATTTTTGAGAGAGAGAGAGAGAGAGGGACAGAGAGAAGGAGAGACAGAATCACAAGCAGGCTCCACGCTGTCAGCGCAGAAGCCCTGCCGAATGCAGGGTTCAAACACACAAACCATGAGATCAGGACCTGAGCCGAAATCAAAAGTCAGACACTTAACCAACTGAGCCATGCAGACACCCATTCTTTTTTTCTTTAATGTTTATTTGTTTATGAGAAAGAGGAGAGGGAGGGGCGAGGGGGAGGGGATACAGAGGATCTGAAGTGGGCTCTGAGCTGACAGCAGTGAGTCCCATGTGGAGCTTGAACTCAGGATCTGTGAGATCATGACCTGAGCTGAAGTCCGACACTTAAGTCACTGAGCCACGCAGGTGGCTCCAGAAGCTGTACTTCTTTTTTTTTTTTAATATATGAAATTTATTGTCAAATTGGTTTCCATACAACATCCAGTGCTCATCCCAAAAGATGCCCTCTTCAATACCCATCACCTATCCTCCCCTCCCTCCAGAAGCTGTACTTCTAAGAGCTCACGCTTCTGCCAAAATGACAGGGCTCTTATGGATGCGTCCAATCCATTCTCTGGCCCCATGAAATGGCCACTCTCCATCCAGTCTGGACATGGTCAGGTGTACTGTGACCCCCCACACACACACCCTGGCACCCTCCCCTGGACAGGGTGGGAAAGCAATGAGGCACAGGTGTAGAAGAAAGAACTGGAGGAAGAGGAGGCCAGGGGCCTCCTGCTGAGTCTTGCTTAGGGCTCTGGGTGCAGACGGTCGGGCCTTAGAGTGAGCTTAACTCTCCTGTGGAGGAAAACAGTTGGAATTCCAATAAACTCTTGGAGCTTGAGTTTCCTCAAGTGTAGCACGAGGATGCTGGACTCCATGACCACCCAGGTGCCCTTCTGTGGTAAACAGAATAATGCCTCCCCTCAAAAGCCATCCATGCCCTACTCCTCAGAATTTGTGAGTATGTTATGTTACATGGAAAAGGGGAATTAAAGTTGCAGATGGAATTTAGACTGCTAATCAGGTAACCTTGAGATGGGGAACCAGTTGAGCCCCATGTAATCTCAAGGGTCCTTATAAGTCAAAGAGGGAAGCAGGAGGGTCAGGGTAAGAGTCAGAGAGAGATTTGAAGATGTTGGTTTTGAAGACGGAGGCAGAGGCCATGAGCCAAACGATGCAGATGGCCTCTAGAAATGGGAAAATGCAAGAAAACTATTCTCCCCTAGAGCCTCCCCAGGGAACACAGACTTGTCAACACCTTGATTTTAGCCAGGGGGACTCATTTTGAACTTCTGACTTCCAGAATGGTTAAGCTAATAAGTTGGTGTTGTTTTAACCCACTCATCTTTTGGTGTAATTTGTTACAGCAGCTATAGGAAACTAATTCACCCTCCCTCCTAACACCCATGCCAGTTTCCCATCAGCTTTGTCCTTGACGGAACCAGGGGTCCATCTCTTCTGTCTCTAAGTCCCAGAGCCCCAGATCCTGGCACCACTAGGAGTCAGAATCCCAGTCCTGGTGCAACCTCCTATCAAATATTTATATGCTCTGAAGAAAACTAGAGGAGTATAATGTCCTACTTTTACAGAGGATCTTGCTGTTTTTAAACCATTTCATTAAAAAAAAATTTTTTTTTATCAGAGTGCCTTTATGTGCCAATTACTGAGCTGATGTCTACAGATGCAAACCAAATGGACATTATCCTTTCCCTCAAGGAATTCACTGTCTAGTTGGAAAAAGAAACACAGAAGCAGCTACCTAGAATCCTTGGATGTTTCAGAAGTAAGACTACATTTGGATCAGTCCAGCTTCCATCGATGGAAACTGCTATTGACAAGAGAGTGATATTAATGGACCACATCAGCTTCAGCCTCCTAGAGTAGAGCAATGGAGCCAGACCTCCACTGTGGAGCCTGCCTGGGCATGCACATTTGAGTCACAGCCAGAACACTAAGCCACTGAAAGTTCTTTTCATGTTTTATGTTGTGTCAAATGTTCTTTGTACTTTGGTCAGAGGTGGATGGCAACTTCCAGTAGCAGGGAGCAGTGACATAAAATCACTCCTTAAGAGCAGAATCATAAGCAATTCATCCTTTTCCTCTTGTCTCCTCTCCCCCACCCTTCCTGATTCTTAAAACATTTCAAACTCATGGATATTCTTCATGTATATGGATACGACTAACTCAAACTGGGGTCATTCCTTTTTGTTTGGTTGGGGGGTGGAGGTTGTTGGCTTGAACCTGAGCAAAGTCGCCTTTAGGACCTGGAAACATTTATTGCACAGAATACTTACTGACAAAGGAAATTTGACTAAATCCATCTGCTTCGAAATGCACAAATTAGTAATTTGTCAGGAAGAAAAATGGGAAACCTTTTAGATGGGATGTCTAAGAAGCTTTAATTATTTAATGGAGTCAAGGGTTTACTGTTTTTATAATAAGATAACTATTTTCTGAGCCCAGCCAGGTGAGACCATGCATGCGGAGTTATGAGTCAATAGAGGAAGGAGCAGAGCTATCATAAACATTTCCAGGGGCAGGCACTTTTCCATGGGTACTTTCTTTAGCCTGAGTTTCTAAACCTATGACATGAAGGAGTATTGCCAAGACCCAGCAAGAAAAAGCCCTGGTGGTTTCAAAGATTTTGACGTTAGAAATGTCCCACTACCTGAAATGCAGAATGTCACAAATCAGTGGGCTCAACCTGCCACCCACACCTTGAGCATCTGCCCAGAACTCTCTCTCACTCCAATTCTTTATGTCTCTGCTATTCCTTTTGGGGTGGACTGCTTCTTGATCCCCAGGGACAATGCCTATGGGGCTTTGATGCGACTGAGGTATGAGCAGAGGAAAAAGAGCACATGAGGCAAGACAGTTTAGAGGAAACCTGCTTCCAGATGGAACTACATTCCTCATGTGTCTACACAGAGATGCAATGCTTTGGAAGAGAGTTTGAAGAGCCAGTTGCCAATGGTCAATCAGTGCCACTTGGGAGGGGCTAGAAAAAGACACCAGCATCACTCTTTGGAATGAAAACTTCCTTGTTGCTTTCAAGTGTTCAGGGCATCTGTGAAAGCTGGAAGTGAAAGGTGTTGGAACCCATTCTGTTCACTGTACCCTAGGTCTCCATTTTACCTCCCTCCCTAGCCCTGTCCCACCTGCCATCTTGCTCACCAACCGTCCATCAGGGAGGATGGGGAAGGGGCCTGCTGGATATCACTACAACCCTTCCCACTGAGCCCAGTGCCCCTCAGTACCCAACCTTAGGGATCTGCTTCTCCTACGTCTTCCTTTGAAAGACCACTGCCCTTGACTTTCAATACAGCAGCCATTCTCTCCTTCCCCTCATTTCATCTCCACACAGGGGATCTTCATCTGCTTCAGACCTAGTGGGGCTATAGGCATGGAGTTCATGCACTGACCCATGAGCATCCTGGTCACTTCAGATTCAAATCACCCCCCTCATGTGCTCACAGCAGCGGCACCCACAGTCATTTGCCAAGAAGTCGCAAGATTCAATGCATCATTTTCCAATCCAAAGACCCAAAGACGTATTAGACACAGGCTTATCTTTGGATAAAAATTCCACTTGGCAGAGGGGCGCCTGGGTGGCGCAGTCGGTTGAGCGTCCGACTTCAGCCAGGTCACGATCTCGCGGTCCGTGAGTTCGAGCCCCGCATCAGGCTGATGGCTCGGAGCCTGGAGCCTGTTTCCGATTCTGTGTCTCCCTCTCTCTCTGCCCCTCCCCCGTTCATGCTCTGTCTCTCTCTGTCCCAAAAATAAAAAATAAAAAACGTTGAAAAAAAAATTCCACTTGGCAGAGAGTAGCATCGCTCGTCACTGAGGATGGGGGAAGGAAGGGGGTGGCATCGAAGTCGGTCTGTGGTCAGCGCTGAGCCCTTGATCTCGACTGGCCAGGGATGTTCTCATCAGAGAAAAAAGGCTATGACATGACAGGGATGCTTGAAAAGGAGAGCATCTAGGCAAGGGACAGAGGCCCTAACAGAAGACAAGAGCCCTTTACAGTATGTGCCATGCCACAGAAGACCTTCCAGATACAGCTGGAGAATGTGTGAAGGAGAGTGGAGAAAAGGAACGTGAAAAAGATCGCTGGAGCAACACTATGGTGAGTCTTCTGAAGTTGAGCTAAAGAGATAGGACTTTATTCTGTTGGCAGCGGGAATTCACTGGAGATTTTTGGCATAAGAGTTGGTTTCTCCTGCTAAGAAGGTTTGAGAATAATGGCTCTGGTGAGGTGCATGGGACGGATCAGTGGAAGGAAGGGTCGGAAGGTGAAGAGACTGTGGTGGGTTTACCGGTGACCTTTGAAAATCCATATCTACCCAGAACACCTCAGAATGTGACCTTATTTGGAAATAGGGTCTTTGCAAATGTAATTAGTTAAGGTGAGATCCTACTGGATTGGGGTGGGCCCTAAAACCCAGTGACTTTTGTCCTTATAAGGAGAGGACACACAAAGACACATACAGAGAGGAAAACACCATATGAAGACAGAGGCAGAGGCTGGAGTGATATATCTACAAGACAGGGAAAGCCACGGGTTGCCAGCAACGACCAGAAGCGAGGAGAGGGACATGGAACAGATTCTCCCTCAGAGCCTCCAGAAGGAGCCAACTCTGCTGATGCCCTGACTTCTGGCTTCTGACTCACAGAACTGTGAGACAATACATTTCTGTTGTTTTAAGTCACCGGTTTGTGGTAATTGGGTAACAGTGGCCCTAAACCCCGCATGCAGAGACCAATATAGAATCTAGGTGGAGTGTGGGCTCTCTGGAAATGATGCCTGACACACACAAAAACAGGGCCTTGGGGTGGGGGGAAAGAAGATATATCTATACATATATATCCAATTCATGGATAACCCAAGAATTATCCATGAGAATAACCAGGAAATGAGCAAGCTGCAGCAACAAAATACAACTCCAAATTTACAGGGAGTGAGGATTCCCATTCCAACTCTCTGGGGTGTCAATTTCAAGGGAGTTGACAGTCCTTGAAGGAGCTCAGGGGTGGGGAGTAGGGGCTAAATGTGGCCTCAGAAACTTGGAAGTCAAGCTGGACGCGAGGCGGGGGCAACCTCCAGCGATCCTAACCCAGAGACAAGTAACTACAGACTGTAAACCAAACGATTTTCTTTCTTTCTCTTTTGGGGAAACACACACACACACACACACACACACTAAATAATCTGGAGAAAGGCCTGGTGTCTGCTGTATGCAAAACAACCAGAGAGAAGCAGCTCCCCTTGGGGGCAGCATGGGAAAAGCAGGGACTTTCCAGAGGGTCCCTAAGGAAGGGTGAATGCGAAAGGAAACACAGCCCATCCGACACCCAGTGCTGACCTTGCAAGCCCGGGAATGTATGAATGAGGGTGAAGCAGATTTTCTCCGCACTCGCTCCAGCTGGGTGCGTGTCTCTAACAGCCCTTTGCCTCTCTTCCCCAATCGGGAATCATGCAGCCTTGCATCTGGGAGCACAAGGCCACATGCAGTCACCCCAAGGCAAAGTCAAGGGAGAGGCGGACTCTGCTCACCCAAGAGCATGCACCCAGCTCCGTGCTGTTCCTGGAACCCCGCCCCGGATGCTGTCAGCAAAGAACCCACAGGATTGCCTCTTGAAAGAAGAACAAAAAACAGCCCAGACCATATACCAGTTGTCCCTGGACCTCACCCACAAATTCTTCCAGGTCTCTGGAGGCCCTCCTGCTCCTCATGGCCAGGGCGGGGTTTCTAGAAATGAAGAAGGGCCTTGTCCCCAGGCTTGGTGCTCACTGACAAGCCAGCCAGCTCACTCCTCAGCTCAATCTTCTCTGTCCTCCCACCAGGTCAGCCCTTTCCAGGCTCAGAACTGCCTTTGCAACACCTGGTCCCCTATCGTTCCCCATGGTGCCATTTGTTTCTCCCAAAATGCAACTCACAGTGACGGTTAGAGGCCCTCGCGTGCACCTTTAAAAAAAACAAAACAGGGGCGCCTGGGTGGCGCAGTCGGTTAAGCGTCTGACTTCAGCCAGGTCACGATCTCGCGGTCTGTGAGTTCGAGCCCCGCGTCAGGCTCTGGGCTGATGGCTCGGAGCCTGGAGCCTGTTTCCGATTCTGTGTCTCCCTCTCTCTCTGCCCCTCCCCCATTCATGCTCTGTCTCTCTCTGTCCCAAAAATAAATAAATAAATAAATAAAAAAAACAAAACAAAACAAAAAACACTGAGTTGGCACAGGTGGAGGAAGTGAGTTTTAATAACACAGGTGGAGGGGCAGGTGGGGATAGAAAGACTCTCATGCTCTGCGGAGGGGAACGCCAATGGACGTTGATTTCCTTGGAGGGAAAACCTGATATTTAAAGTTTTCTGTAGTTGTCATTCTACCTTCTGACCCTGAACTCCCACTGTTGGAAATGTAGTCTAGGAAGACAAGGTATGTGCACAATGATTTAGCTAGAAGAAGACTTACTATAGCCTGATGTATAATAGCAAAATAAAACTAAGTCACGTCTAAATATCTAAGATGAGAAGTTGTTTAAATAAGTTTTGAAAGACACATGCATTGGAATAGTATCTAATCACCATATTGGACAAAAGAAGGAAATACCAGTTGCCTCCAAGGCCAACTCGGTAGCTCAGGGGCAGGCAATAAAAGGCAACTTCTCACTGAATCAATCCTCTTTTGTATGTGTTGAGGTTTGAACCATTTGGACCATTTAGGTAGATAGATAAAATTTTAAAGGATGTTTTGGAGGAATAGTAGCTCGGACAGAGGAAGTTATACAAGAGATAGTGAAAAAGGTATGTCGCAAAGTAAGAAATGTGCTGCACGACACCCATTTCTACTAAAAAAAAAAAAAAAAAAAACTACAGCAACAAAGTCTGGAAGGCAAGGACTGGAAGGTTTAACAGCGTATATTGCCAATGGATGGGATTAACGGGTGATTTTCTTTTTTTTTTTTTTTTTGCCTCCTTATATGCATTTCCTAGCTTTTCTATAAGGAACGCGCAATCTTTGTAGGGATGGAGGAAGCAATGAAAGCTACTGTTAATGTTTGAAAAGTGCTTCAACCATGAGTCTTGCCCTTCCTCTCCTTCCTGTCATGGCCAAGCTTCTAGAAAGAATAGACAGACTCCTTGTCTTCTATTTCCTCACCGCTTGACTCACCCAACTCCACCCAAAAAAATTGCCTCCTCCACCTCCTCCCTTACTCCCCAGAAATCTGGTTTCCGCTTCCACCTGTCCCCCAGAAACACTCCCCAGAAATGCCCCGCCTCCATTGCCAAAGCCACTGGATGTTTCCAGCCCTCCTCTCACTGGCCTCCATGCTGTATTTGTGTTCAGTGGACTTAACATTAATTTAGTACCTACTGTGTGTCAGGCACAGTGTTAGGCAGGCACTGGAGGGAGATATCAACCCTGAAGCCTCAGGTCAGTGACCCCAGAGTTCCTGCACTTGCTGGTGGGACAGAATGCCCAAGTGGGTACACGAGGGACAGCCCACCCAATCGTGCCCTCTGGATTCTCCACCAAGCTCTCCTCTCCCCCATTCCCAGCCCCTGCCCCCATCTGGCTCCTACCCCTGTCCCTTACACATCTGTCCCCATGGATTTCTCCTCTCCACTGCTCCTCTCACCCTCCCAGCTGCCTCACTCCTATTATGGAAGGGTCTTGAGTGCTGATGCCCAACATCAGCCTGGCCCAGCTACATTCCCTTCCATTGCCCCTGAGGCCACAAGACACCTTGTCACCCAACTCTGTTCCTTTCTTAGTTTGATGGCTTCTCCCCAGGGCCACCCCTACACATACAATCATCTACCTCCTCCAGTCAAGCCCTACCCCCCCTTCCCCCACTGAGATCTGTCTCTTCATACTGCAACTAAAGAGTTTCATCCAAAACACCCACCGGACCCCCTCACTCTCTTGCTCCTCACCAGTCTGAGAGATAAGACCCCTGCCCCCTCATTCCCACTCCTGGATACTCAGGCCCCCATTTTCTCAACCCTTGCTCTGTCACACCTCTATACCTCGACCCAAGCTGGGTGCCCCCGTCCCTTGGATCTTCTCACAACCCACTCCAGCCTGGCTAAGTGCTTTCTTCATCAGGATTCAGCTCAGCCTCCCTCTCTGTTCCAGAACCTTCTCAGGAATGCCCCGCCCTGGGTGGGCGGCTCTCCTCTATGGTTCTGTCATAATCCAAGAAGAGTGCTCACTTCATTATATGGAGGTGACTCACACACTTGTGCCTTTCTCCCAAGTCAACGGTCAGCTCCCCTGCCCCCAGGACAGCCAGCGTGCTGTATTTTCAGCTCTTAACACAATGCCTGGCTGATGTAGGCATGTCATGAGGCGAACTGGCGGCTGCTATCATCACAGAAGGAAACCAGCAGAAAGCTGGCCACAAATGATGGAGCTATTTCTTAAGTCTGAAAGCACCCAAGGAGAAGCCATTCGCAAAATTTCCTTTTCCCATGTCGTAACCAAGGTAACCCAGATACCCCAGTGATGAGCCCCTGGCTGGAGGAAGAGGACATCAGGAGAAGGGGGCATCGTGTCCCACGGATGACTCAGGTTGTGTCCCTCCACCTGCTGTTCACCCCAGCCCAGCAAGGAGACCCTCCCTGCCCAGGCCAGGCCAGCCTGAGGGCACCACTCCTCTCCCCAGGGGCATAAGGTTGATCTGAAGGCTTTTGTCCCGTAGAAGAGTGGGGCCCTGAGCCCTCCAGCAGGAGACCCCCCACACTGCCCCGCCAAAGGCACCCATATCTAACACGGAGGTGAAGGGGAGCAGAGGACCAGGAGAGCCACGCGTTCTGAATCTCATCCACAAACAACCTCAAATCATAGACTGTGAATCTATGGTCTATGGATCTATGGAATCATTCTCTCCAAATGAGGGTCCTCCTAGCCATTGTATTTTTATAAGTGTTTAGAAGCATTTTTTTATTAAGCATCTAAATAGAATATACCACCTACAATTTTTTGTACCAATTCTGGCATTTTTCTTCTTTTTTCAAATATTCAAGGTACTCAAAAAATGGAAAAGGCCAGGCCTCTGTCCATCTCTAAAATGCCCTCTCAGTGCTGACACACAGGGCGGGTGGCAATTCTGAGGAGTTCGAGTGTCAGAAGCAAGACCGGCCTCTTCTCCAGCCCCTCCCAGCCCCTGCCCACCCTCCATCCTCTGCACACACTTGGTGAGTCACAGGGACAACAAAGCATGGCAGCCTGTGAGGAGGCAGGGCTCCCAGGGGAAGGGGACACCTCCACCTTGGGGATACTGGTTTCCTCTGTCGCCCTGAGAAGGGAGAAATGTTATTAAATTCAGCACATAAATCTCCATACAGCCCTGCCCCATCGCTGAGCTGAATGCACTTGGCCGGGTGCCTGCTGGGAAAGACACACACAAGAGCCCAGGGAGGACAGGAGAGGGGCCATACGAGGGGGCCAAAGTCTCCCAGGCCCCAAAAACATGATCTGCTGGGCCTGGCAAGGCCACTACATCAAGTTTTTCCTCAGCTAAGGCAGACAGAGCCCCTGGAAAACCATCATCAGGCAGTGACAAGAGGGTGTCATATGCAGCCCTGACTGGCCCAGAACCCATGCTGGGAATTAAGTTCATAATTGAATCATTTATCAACAAGTTCACTGGGCATTTCCAGCATGCTCACTGCTGGGTCCCCACACGAAGGTCTGGACCGCGTCCTTGAGGCATGATAGTCCAGCCCACTTGGCTGCAGAACCGGGACACCAACTGCTGAGAATTTTAGCGAGAGAAAATTCCAACGGCGGTTGAAGGCAACGGTCAAGAGCAGCCCCAGAAAGGCAGAATGCACAGTCCTGGGAGGGGTGCTACGCGGGGACAGGCCCCTTGAGGGCCTGCGGGAGAAGGCTGATGGGAGGGAGGAAGGAGTGAGCAGAGATCCCAGCTGGCACCTGCAGCAAGGAGAAATGTGACGAGCTCTGGAGGGAGGAGGAGCGGGCTCTGTTATCAGATGGCTTAAAGGCAAACTCTGCCAACCTCTGTTGTGTCCATTTGACACAGTTAGCCACTGTGCTAACTGGCTGTTTCTCAGCCCAAAAGGCAGAGGGATCCCAGCTGCCTGTAGGGCCCAACTATCGGTGGGTGCTATGAATCACGATCAAGCTTGTCCCGAACATGCAACCATTTGACAGACACAAATCAGCAATGGCACGTTCAGAGTTGCTGGCCAATGACAAACCTGAGCAGGGGATACGCAGAAGAGATGTCTGTGAGCCGGCATACTGCCCTCTGTCCATCAGATGGTGTCCATGATGATGCCACCCGAACCCATAAAGGGCTGCCAAACATTCCTGGTTCGAGGTGCCCTTGGTGTCTCAGTGATGCTTTGCAGTACCCCCAGGCTAAAAGATACACCTGATGGCCCCATTAATAGGTACTTAGGTCCAAACTACTTGCTAGCACGGCACCTGGCAAATGTCCCTGTGTTCACTTTGAACATTTTAAAAATATCCTGTGGCACTCTTGTGAGTTCGCTGCCATGCCCTGGGACACCTGGGCGCAGAAGTGACACAAACCCTGGATTAAGAGTCCTGCAGCACTTACTACCTGCTAGCAGAGTAAGAGACGGTAGGCGTGTGTGGTCTCAAATTTTTGCAAGATCTTATTTTGTAAAAGGTCACTCTGTCGCCCGTGTGGTTTCTGAGTGAGTTTCCTTTCTCCAACCACCTTCTAATACTAAGTCTTCTTGGGAACCTTTGCCTGTAAAGGGTAGTTTCGTTGACTCAAGTCCACACAGTGGAAGTTGGAAGATGTTTCCAGGGGCCTCAGGAAGGGTTTTCACTCACACAGAAGTTCAATCTGCAACGTGCATCCCATTTGAAAGCAACAATAGCAGCGAAATCCCATTTCAGGTGGTTGGATTCCCAATCTCATCCAAGCTGGCATTGCCTTCACATCCATTGTGTGCTTATGTTTGTACCCAGACAAGTTCAGGAACCTTCTAGAGGGCAGACGTTCTGGCCTCCAGCCTCTGTGGGTCCCCTCCCCACCCTGCCCCAGGCACAACGCTAGCCAACAGGGGCTCTCCAAAGTGCTTGTGGAAATAGTCGTGGGACATGGCCACTAATGAACAGCCACTGCCACCTCAGGGTGTCCCCGGGGATGGTGGAGATGACAATAACAAGCTAAGTGCCTTCCAGATGGCCTCCGCTGTCTCACGTGGGCTCAGTAATGAATCCGAGGCGGGTAGGATCCTTTACTGGTACTCCGAAATGGGAGTAAACGGAAGCTGCAATCTTCCGGAAGCCCAGACCTGGAAAGTAGCATAGACTAGACCCAACCCCCAAACCCACAGCTCCTCTTAGCCCAGATCATTTTTCTACCTTCTATGTGGTGCACTGAAAGCCAGGGACATGGGTAGCCCTGGGCAGCAGGGAGGAGGGGCGCACGAAGGAACAAGGGAGGAGGGGGGAAATGAGAGAAGGTTCTCTCTCAGTGGGGAAATAAAAGGGGTTTTGAAGGAAGCAAAGAGCAGCGCACACTCTAAGCTTCGAAAGCCAGAGCTTTGATTTCACACTGGAATCCCAATTTCCTTTATTTTTGCACGCTGCCCACATCCTGGGCACTGACACCTTTGACCCACCCTCTTCCGCATCTCCACAGTGATTAGCAAGCACAAATAATTCGGAAATCTTTAGTAAAAAATCATCCCAATGAAATTAAGCATGTAATCTATATTCAGGGCAGTGTGCTAGATTCTACATAATTTTTTCCTTACTAAAACATGCCACCTCTCTCTGTAGCATTCTTACCACCCAGATTCAGGGATGCTCAACACAGGACATCCTCCTAGTCGTGCCATCACCCCTAGCAACCACTCAGGGCATCACGTGTGTGTGTGTGTGTGCATGCATGCACACACACACACACATACACATTCAAATATTTTCTCCTCTCACTGTTCTGGATGCTAGTCTCTAATTCTTAGTAATTTGCAAAGCATTCCTGTAGTGAATGATCAAAGTTTGACACACTTTTGTCTTTCTCCAACGCAGCTCACAGCTAGCAGAGGTGAGCGCTCTAACTGAGGAGTCTGGTGGGACCTGCTCCCTCCCCAGACCCTCGTGCTCTCACTCATGGTCTCCCCATGGGGCCCTTTGGGACTGATCTGCCTGGACAAAGGTCTCCAGCCCTGGGGCCTCCCAACTCTTCCATATCTTGGATGTCATGCCTTTAGCTAAGGCAAGGGCCTGTCCCTGCCCAGCCCCTAAGCTCAAATAAGCATCAGGGCCCTGAAGGCTGCTGACACATGCTGACAAACTCCTGTTTTCCCATTCTGCCTCGCCATCACCCAGTTCTTCCGGGCTCTCTTTTTCCATTCCGTACATCTCAGAAGCTAACATGAACAACCGCAGTAAGGGAGAGCTGAGGGATCTGGCCACGGCTAGAGACACACTCAGAGGCCTCCAAAGGAGGCTTCTTGTCTTCAATCTTCCTCATCCAGCTGCCCCACATGTCCTCACTCCAAGGAGAGACGGGGCCCAATGAAGTGGTCACCTAATCCCAGGCTGTCCAGTCCATGTGGCCAAAGTAGGCCCTGAGCCTCAGACTTGGCCTCCCTGCGCGACTTCAGGGTCAGTTGGGCCCAACAGTGACATCCTAGGGTAGGCCGATGTTCTTCAATTTTTTTTGACCCCGAAACCATGGAAAGAAATTAACTTTTCACCCCCACCCAGTACAGATATTTTTATACAATCTAGATTGAGATACAGGCACAGATAGATGTACCTATGATCATAAAAAAACCAAAACAAAAAAACCCACTTACCTTTTCTGTAAATGATACACTGAGGCTTTTTTTTTTTAATCTTGTTTTAAAGTGCTGGCTGTAAACCACTAAACTGATTTCACAACCCACTAATGGTTTGCGACCCACAGTGTGAAAAACACTATTGTAAGATAGGTGATGTGCCTTATTCAGCTTGCCCCCGACAGCCTTTTTTATTCTCAAGGGGTACCAAGGAAAGTTCCAAATCTGAACTGATCTGAGAGCCGCCCCATCCCCCACCCCTCTGCCCCCAGGGAGGCGGAGGGAGCTGGACGCCCAGCAAAGTCTCAGGGAGGCCAGGCCAGGCGTGGGAGGACCCAGCCTGCATCCCTCTCCATGGCTGTCTTCCCTGAACCCCTGCATCCCACTCTCCATGACGTTTATGAGTTGTTGAGGTGATTGGCCGCTGAGCCCCGTCGAGAGGGGAAGGGGCAGGGAGAGGTGGGCATGGGGCAGAGAAAGAGAAGGCACCACCCTATCGCCAGGATGACGCCGATCAGCACCACATCCTTGGCATCGGCCTTTGCCCCCCTGCCTTCCTCCCACCGGGCAGAGGACCCCCATCTTTCAGACCCCAACCCCTTTTCTCCACTCAGAAAACTCCTTCCATGTCACCGGCCTTCCCTGACCCTGAGAATCCAGAGAAGGGTGGGTTGCCACTCACACCCCCAATGGCTAGGGTTTGAGGACATCTATGAACGGTGTTCAGTTCCAGCTTAAAGAGGGTGTGACCTTGGGAATCACTTGACAGTCTTTTAGTTTTGACAGAAGAAATTTGTCATCTTCTGGGCCTCCCCACATTGCCACTGCCTGCCCCCCGGGTGGGCAGAGCAGGAGCCCCAGCCGCTTGCCCGCATCTTTACCCACACTCTTTTTCTCCATTCTTCTCTGGATGGCAAGGGTTGCTCTGTGTCCATTTGAGACGCCCAGTCCCCTGAAAGCGATGGTATCTGTTGCGTCCATGGGACTATGTCCAACCAACCAGCTTCTCCAATGACCTATAGCCATGTCGTCTGTGTGTGCCCAGGAAGTCCGGGAGGGATGTGATGAACGCTCCACACAGTGACAGTGATTTCCACTCTGGGGCTGGGGCAGGGTTGGTATTCCTTGTTGATGGGTCCAGAGAGGTTCCCCTTTTCCCTCAAGAACACAAGGAGCACCTCCAGACTCTCCTTTCCTTTCTTCCTTTCTCCCTGCTTCTTTCACCTCAGTCCAAGTTTTTTCCAGCCCACCCTGGACGTCAGTATGGCGTCGACAATTAGATGCACCTCTCCAAATGGCATGCTGCAATCGCCTGGAACCCAGTCCTGGGGGGTCAGGGGACATCGTAAGGCAGCAGGCACAGTCTTCGGGCCCGTTGGTCAAGGCCGAGGCCTCGGAACCATAAAAGCCAATCCGTGACCTCAAGGAATTTACAGTGTCTTTAGCAAGAGGTGAACAAATATAGGGAACCATTGAAGGCAGGGGGGAGGGGGACTAATTGGTTCTTAAGATTCCTAAAGAAGTCTGCATGACTGCAGAGGCCAGTTTCAGCTGGAATCTGAGTGAAATTTAACGCTTAGGGGGAGCAGGTGGGGGGACACCAAGTGCTCAGGAACATTTGAGGGAACATTTGGACAGGGATGGAGGGCATCTGCAGAAGACAAGAAGGACGAAGCAAGAGAGGGAGGCAGGGAGCCACACACTGTCCGGTCACTCACACCAAGTTGGAGAGTTTGGACTTTAATCTGTGGGCAATGGGAAGCTGTTGAAGGTTCTGTGAGCCTAGCGGGGAGGAAATGGTGGCAGGGGAGAATCGCTTGTCAGTGGTGCATGGAAAGGACTGGAAGGGTTGTGTCCGGAGTCTGGGAGACCAGTTGGGAACGTTTGCACAGGCTCGGGTGCCTGGCAGCCAGGATCGGAGCTCATCTGGAGACTTAGGGGACGCACGAGTCAGCAAATGACATTGGGAAGGCACCAGGGAGTAGTGACTGACTTTGCTGGGGTCAAAGATGACATTGAGTTTCTGGTTTGGAAGAACTGGGTGCCATTCCACAGCGGGGGGCTGGCCATTATTTGAGAGCATAGTCAAAGAGTTCATTTGCAGTCAGGTTATAGGAAAGGACTATATCCTGGATGCAGAACAGAAATCCCACCAGAGGGATGAGTCTGATTATACACGTCTTTTCTCCCTCTCCACTCTTCCCCCACCCCTAGACCACATCTCTTCAGGCATCAGAGAATATTTTCCTTGGACCTGGGTCATCATGCCCTAAGCAATACTGGTGCATCTCAGTAGAGAGATTTGCAACCAGCTGTTCCACCAACCAGGTGACTCAAGCAGAAGGCAGCTCACAGAGGATGGCTGGTGTGCTGCCTAGAGACCCCCAGACCCCTGAACTGACTTGTGCTTAGGGAACAAATGGTGCCACTTGTCTTTCTGTTGGCTCAGTGGCCCACCAGTTCCTACTTCTTGTGATTCAGGCCTTTCTTCTTGACGAGTAGGTTGCGGAGAGTGACGAGGATCTCTGCAGAAAAGTGTGTTAGACCAAGAATGAGGCCAATCCTATTTCCCCACCATCTGATCCATCTATCTACTGGTGCTCCTCACAAGGCACACAGCCAAGTCTACCTTGGCCCAGACGTGAGGGCCACTTTCTATTGGTGCCCACGTCTGGCTATTTCCCCTGAAGTGCCATTTCTATTCACACTCGATGTGTACAGGAGGCCCCTGCTCCTCTCTCCTCTTTGATGTTGTCAAAGCTTCCTAAGGCCCTCAGCTTCTACCTCTGGAATAGCGTCTGTGGTCCCTGATACTTCCTACATGTGGGAGGGGTGGGGATGGGGCAGACTTTGCAGCAAGGGTGAGATCAGGTAGGGGTTGCTCCAGAAGATGATCAGAGAGGAGAAGGCCAACCTGACCTCTGGCGGGTGGGGGCGGGGTTCCCCAGTCCAGGGCTCATTCTCTGGAGGGTCAAGTGCTCTGGAGTAAGCCCTCCTGTATTTTTCCCTCTGTACTTTGGTCACACCACCAAAAATGAGCAGCTCCTGTTGACTCTGGGTCAAAAGGTCCCTTGTGCCTGGGCCCTCAGCTGTGAAACCCTCTTTGGCCCCACCCGGGGAGGGGGCTTGTGCAAGACAGGGCAGCTGCCCAAGCCATGCAAGCCACTGTAGGCTGTGACCAAGCAGCCCCAGGGATCCACCCCTGCAGGCTACACCTTGTCCAGTGTGGAGGCTCCCTGGACCCAGCCCCAGAAAGGCCTGAGCAAAGGAAACACACAGGGCCCTCCAGGCCACAGTCGCTTCTGATGTAAAATGAGGTCTTTGAACTTGGGGGCCTGGAAGTGGCCCTCCAGTACTAGCGGTCCATGATTGTCTGAAACCCATCAGCTTTTTCTTCTTCACCCCACAACTCAATTTTCCCTGCCTCCTGCATGTCAATGACGCAGGCGGGAGTCCCCCACGAGGTGGCCCAGTGCCATGTCCTGGGGATTATATCCTGATTGTGTTCAACATCTGCCTGAATAGAAACCAGGTGACAGCACTCTGGAAGGACCCCCGCTCCGAAGGCGCTTCCACCCCTAAGCATGGATCAAATGCATCTGGTGGGTACAGGACACCAGGAACATGTGGCAGACCCCACCTCCAGATGCCCACGGCTCAGTAGGAGGAGATGGACCAACAAATAAACAAGAAAATCTAAACTATGTAGCCTTTCCTGGTGGGTCCGAGCCAGCCCAAGGCCCTGCCTTCTCCCCGGTTAGCATGAGATGATGGACTTTTGAATCAGGCAGTGGGGAGAGAGGGTAATAATGTTACTCCCAATTCAACCCCGTAGCCCCAACACCCTTTTAGCTTTTGCTTTATGCTTTGGCACTTTCTTTGTTTTTGGTTTGCAGGTGATTAGGATCTTGACTATTAAGAAACTTTTATAAATTTGGCTGATGTACACGGATTCTTTCTTCCTGGAACCTAGAGTCTCCGCCCATTTCCTGATGGGCACTGTCACCTGGGAGCCCCAACTCCAGATGAGACAGGAAATCTTGGAGTATCGATGATGGTGCTCTCAGCACTGGGAAAATGGAGGGACACCAGAGATGGTGGCAGAAACTGTCACCAGCCCTCACCCCAGGACCCCCCAAAGGAGCACCCATTACCCCTTTATTCTTTGCCCTTCTCTTCAGCCAGGTTCCTTCTGAAACAAATGACTAGCTTATATGTTTGGGTGACGTTTTTAAGCCATGGCAACTGTCCCCCAGGTTGGCCCAAACTCTCCTGGGGCCTGGGAGACCCCCACCTTTCTTTCTGTCCATTTTTCCCCAGTCAATCATCACAAGGAAGGCCTAGAAGTATTACAGTCTGAAACTAGCTTAGAAGTATGTCAGTGGGGCCAATGCAGAGTCAGTGGGGGGCGGTGGTGGGGGGATCTTTTCTACAGTAGCTTTGAAGCTGCCATTGAGCACATGTCCCCTGACTCTAAGCAGCATCCCAACTCAAAACAAAGTGGCCCCAATAGCCCCAGATACCACCTCCTACTCTGTGCCTGGATACTGACAGGTGGTCACGTCCCCAAAAGTTTGTGTGGACACTTCCACCTCCTTGCCTTCGTAAAGATTAAAAAGTGTCTAGCAGACAGACAGGATCTCTGCCCCCAGGAAAACAGTGATCTAGAACAATGAGACAGATATTAATCAAATGATGACCCAAGTTTGTACTTACAATTCTAAGAGCAGGGAGAAAATGCCCAGGGTGCCGTAAGCATAGTGGAGGTTAGAGAACAGGCCTCTAGAAATTTCTAGTTCCCTCTTGCCCCAGCTGAATCTGACTTCCGAACAGATGATGGTTTCTTCCCAACTTCCTTCCAAATGGTGAGATAAAAGAGCTCCTCTCCTGCAGGTAACTCCCATGTGGATGCCAGCCAGAAGCCGCCCTGAGGGTCTCAATGGTTACTGGGGCTCCCAGAGACCTGCTCCCACAGGCCTCAGGCTGGAGAGACATGGCAATCACATGACAACCTTGCACATGCAGTAAGGCCGAGTGGCTAGATTGCGATTTTAGCTTATTTTTGGTCCTTCTCTGTTCCATATCTCTATCCTTTGGTTTTAAAAAGGCCAGATCGATTTTGAGCCTGGTTCTAAACATGGAAACTTAACTCACTTTGTACCTGCTCCTGGTGCCTTCGCCGTGGAGAGGCCCTGCTGCCTTGGGTCATTTGCCCCAAGAAGCTTGGGTCCTTTGTCTCCCAAGTAGGGGGTGCTCAGAAATCCTTCCAGAGACTCAAGTTGCATCGCAGTGTCCAGTTTGCAGCCCGTACCACTTACCTGTGGCTGAACACTGAGAAGTAGACCAATCTCCTTGTTTGTAATCACAGGTGAATTCACAGCAGGAAGGCGATGCTCCCGGGGGCGGATCTAAATGGGCATTTGCCCCCAGATAACCCTCAGCCAAATCTGGTGTGCAGCCTGCCTAGACCCCGGTTGGTTTATTACCTCTCAGAGTGGGCAAAGCTTAATATTGGTCTTCACTTCTTGCTCAACACCCTTTCTCCAGAGAGAGTCCTTGGAAGGCACCTCCTTGGACAGGAAAGGAGGAGGCCAGAAATCTGGCTTCCAGAAATTCTGGGATTCAACAGGTGCCACTCTGGCTTGCCCTTCCCTGGCTCCTTGGGATCCTATGTGAGTGCTGTGTGACTCTCAAATGTCTCAGGGAAAGAAAGGTAGAGTCTGGCCAGTTCTTCTCGCTGTCAGGCGTGACTGCCACATGGTGTCACCATTGAACACTGACCCTGTGGAGGGTCCCCGGACTTGAGCTGGTCCAGCTGTGACAATGCCCTGAACAGGCTGTAGACTTCTTCAAGAGAAGGTGACCCCACTTCCATGATGTTAAACTCAACCTAGGCCCCACCTTTGAGCATGCCTATGAGTATGCACGGGTGTGTACACACACACACACACACACACACACTCGGTGGCTATTTCCAAAGCACGTCCAGCGTGCCTGAGTGACTGGGTCAAGGATTGCTTCCATCCCCACAGAGTGTGCTAGAATTCCATCCCTTCCCCCAACTGACCTCCTCCTTGTGGCCTTACATTGAGCCTGGGCCAGTAGTCAAGGTAGTATTTTATGCCTGAGTGTGGTGCACCTTTATCCATCCCAAAAGACTTCAGGACTTTGAATATCAGGAATTAGAGGTTGGAGTCTTTGCCAGAAGGTCCTAGCTCTTATGCAAGTAGATTTACTTCCTCACCTAATTAGCTCTGTATTCAGGAGACTTCTGAGGGCAAGTCAAGGAAGGTTCTATAACAGTCTAAATCCATAAAAAAGCAACTGCTTGCTCTCACTGCTCTCTCTACATAACAAAGAGGGACGTTCAAGTGGGTTTTTCAAAGAGGAGAGATTAGCTTCTCTCAATTAAAAAAAAATTAAGGCAGCTACATTTACATTCCTTCTGTATGTGTGGTCCTTTCTGTCTGCTTGGGGACTATGGTCTCCTCTAATGATCTTTGATTCTGTTTACTCCACTAAAGAGTTATCAAAACCTAAATTCTAAGACTTTTTTAGCCCAGGCAATGGGCCTTCCCTGTTTAGACATGGAAAAGAGAATATTTTCCCATGAGCTGTTCCTCTAGAAACAGATTATTAATCTAAGCAGAAAATCTCCCTGACTTATAAATAGCACGGGTAGTGTTCAATGTGGTCTATAGTATACATCTGAAAAAACAAAATCTAACTTCGTTTCTACCAGGGGCCAGCACCATGGATTATATCACATCGGGCTATGTTTATCACCCTTCTTTAAACTTTTAAGATATCTAACTGGGATGATTAGAAACCAAAATATGCAAGCCTGTATTGGACACATGCTGCTTTGTAGCAGAGCTGTGCGAGTCTGTCCAGCAGACAACTAAGAGAGGGTTTCTTACCTCGCTGCCTATCAAGTGATGGCTCCTCGAACTGAACTCTTTGGGGTCGGCTTTGGACGAACTGTCGAGCCTGCAGCCAGGAAAAAAATAAAAAATCTTCCTAGTCAGAAACCACATCTAATCTTCACAAATTATTATCAATTTCTCTTTGCCATAAAAAAAAAAAATCTCAGATAATATACGTCCTTGATGGAGGGCCAGCATATCTGTCCATGAGATCCAGGGAGCGGTTGGGGGGGTGGGGTGTACTGGGGAGAGGAAGGAAGAAAGCAGGTAAATTAGAACACTCATTTATTACATATAGTGTCAGATTATTTGACATTTTTACAGTAAGCAGTCGCTTTCATGCTTTTATAATTCTTAATTTTTTTTTAAAGTTCCAATGTCAGTTCTTTCTTGATTAAACCCAACTATAGCTGTCTTTGGCTACTATTGTACCCAAGAAACAAGGATTTAAGCACAGTGGTCTAGAGACAAATTAGCTTGCTGATTATCACCCCAAGGAGACATCTCGTAGGAACAACATAAGGCTGTAGCTCGTGTGGATTTTTGGCTCCGTTGATTAAAAAAAAAAAAAAAAGGCTTTGAAATACACTAAATGAGATCAGTTCAGATCCCTGTACTGATGCATGTAGGAAGTCTGTATTCTAGCATCAAAACAAGGCATATAGAAACTGTCGTTCTCAGATAAGAATTTCCAGTTCAAGAATATGGGATATAGTCTGAATTTCCATTCATATTTGTAAGTAACTTGGACCCACTTTTAGGTGAACCAGATACAAGTCCCCCACTGTAGCTGAGCTCTTCTTCATGCAAATAACATGACCTCATTGCCAAGATTAGAAATACCTTGATAGACAACTGGCCCTACTTTCAATCAGCTATTACAAGTTCTGCCCCCACTCTCTAATATCCTCATGCCTCATGTCGACACTATCATTTACTGGGGTGACATTTTGAAAACGTGGATTTCTTTTTTATTTATTTTCTTGTTTTAGAAAACATCCATTTCTTGCAGATATAGGAAACTACTTTGCTCAAAGTTAGTTGAGCATTTTAGAGTAATTTCAGAAATGTGTTTATAGGCTAAGGAGGGCATCTGGTTACACCTGTTCTCAGAATGATACTGGCTAAAAGAAAAAGCACAGTCAACAAGTATGTTTCAACCTCTATTGTGTTTGGTTTGGAGAAATCAAAAAATAGAACACAAATTGAAATTTAACTACCCATGGCAGTCTGAAAAAGAGATCAAAGCTGCAGAAAGATATAATTTTTTTAATTACGTGAATTTGCTGTCGTGATTTTTATCTTTTGTTTCTGAAGGGTAGAGAACGATCACACCTATTCCACACTTCCACATACATCACACTGCAGCAAACGAAGGCTTTTATTTCTGCCTCCCTGAAATGCACATTCATTTTCCTTTTGAACAATGGTGTTTGAGGAATCGGAGGCCTCTCGGTGCAAGAGTCCTTCAAAATGCTGCTCAAACTGAGGATTTTGAGGAGATGATTACCACTTGGGGACCTGGAAAGGGTTATCCTGCAGCACGTCTATAGAATTATTTCCATGTTTGTGCTCTGCAGTAACTTGTAATTCAGCACCAGGATTCCCTTTGCTCCCCATTTTTAACTAACAAGGCCAAAGCAGGTCTAAAGCAAATAACGAAGGACTAAGGGAAAAAACTGAGACTGTTTGGTGGTCAGAAAGCATCATGGCAGCTGGCAGTGAGAGCCAGGCCACCCAAGGATGGCATAAGTTTTTTTGTTTGTTTGTTTGTTGTTTTGTTTTTTTTTTTAATTTTTTTTTCAACGTTTTTTATTTATTTTTGGGACAGAGAGAGACAGAGCATGAATGGGGGAGGGGCAGAGAGAGAGGGAGACACAGAATCGGAAACAGGCTCCAGGCTCCGAGCCATCAGCCCAGAGCCCGACGCGGGGCTCGAACTCACGGACTGCGAGATCGTGACCTGGCTGAAGTTGGACGCTTAACCGACTGCGCCACCCAGGCGCCCCAGGATGGCATAAGTTTTAAAGATGCTCAGAGAGTCTCCCCAAGCTACCCCACAGATGTGACCAATACACATACATAGCACCCACACTTGGCCTTAAAGGGGAATTGTTCAAAAACACTTAACTTATAGGGTTTGAAAATTGGATATTTATCTTCTTTAATTCCTCCATGCGCCTCTCAGAGTTCATGAACCAACGGTCAGGAAACATCCTCTGGAACAGCTGATGGAAAGGCACAAGGATTAGAACTTTGAAAAGCATCTAAAGGGCTTGTTTGGGGTTGGTTTTTGCTGGTTGGCTCGTTTGAGGGGAAACCTTGGTCCTGTTGGCTCGTGTGTGCGTTCGCAACCCCACATTCTTCCAACCCGTGGCCTTGTTGGGATTCTCAGCTTTCCTAGAAGATCTCAATCCCACTGCCTCTCCAAGCACCTAGCCAGCATCCTGGAGTAAGCATACTCCTAGCATTCAGCAGGGATATCAGTTGGGCACAGTAAGGGGACTGTCCTGAAATAGAGCCCATCCTGTCCATCTGGCACTCCAGAACAGCACTGTTCAAGTTTTTTAAACCCACTCGGCATTTTGACAACCCCCAACCCCAAATCACGGCCATCCTTTATACAGTTACTTGAAATTCCAAACTAAATTCAACCCCATAACCTGGAAATTCAAACATCAAGGCAAGAGGACAACACTCCAACTTGTCTTCACACTCTACAATAGCCACACACCTGTTAGAAAGGCGGAAACTCCTTTCTATAGTACTGTAGACTATAATATGATTATTCATCAAGATACTATAAGAGCATCAATTGGAAGATTCTTCGTATTAATAAGACATTAAGGAATATATACCAAAATCTACCCAAATATACCAAAATCTCCCAAATTGATTTCTTTCCTCTATTCCAACAACAAACAGAAAATATAGGAGTATATTGGGAGGATTGAAAAAACTCAGAAACCACACTAATGACAAATGTCAAAGACCTATATTAAAAACACAAACCTTTTACAGAGATTGATAAAAGAGAAAAGTTAATGGAAAGACGTAACCTTGGATTGAAACATTCAATATATTAATGCTGGTAATCCTCACCAAAGTAATTGTTAGGTGAAATGCAAGCCTAACTAAATCCCAGTGGGATTTTTTTTTTTTTACCTTGATGAAAGATTCTAAAGCTGATCTGGAAGGGGAAAAAATGATGAGAGGAGAATAGTTAAAAGTTGTTTAAAGAATATCAAGGAAGTACTTTCCCTAAGAGATACCCAACTATATTATTATTGATACAGTCATTAAAATAGTGTGTTACTGATGCAAGACTCAAATCAATTGAAGAAGTGGAACCACACAGTCCTGAAACCTATTATATGGGTTTTTTTTAAACTGAAATCTGAGAAATGAAATACCAGAAAGCAATGGTTAATGTTTGAATTATCTAAAAGGGGAATTGGAAAATATGGCCGTTTGGGAAGGGGAAGGAATCAAATTTGATTCTTATCTCATAACATACATTCAAAAACATTTGAGTGTATTAAATGTAAAAAAAAAATGAATCCAAAAATATCTAAAAGGAAATATTGGTGTATATTTAACTAAAGCCTAGGTGAGGAAAGGCTTTTTAAAAAAAATTTTTAATGTTTTATTTATTTTTGAGAGAGAGAGAGAGAGAGACAGAGCACAAGCATGGAAGGGGCAGAGAGAGAGGGAGACACAGAATGTGAAGCAGGCTCTAGGCTCCGAGCTGCCAGCACAGAGCCGGATGCAGGGCTCAAACTCGTGAACCATGAGATCGTGACCTGAGCTGAAGTGGGATGCTTAGCAGACTGAGCCACCCAGGTGCCCCTAGCAAAAGCTTTTTGATCATGAAGTAAATGAAAGTGATGATCAGAACAGAAGGAGTTATCTAAAAACATATCAAAAACAACCTGCACAAAACATAAAAGGAAATGATACAGCGATTAAAAATATTTGAAGGAAATGAACAAAGAGCTAAAAGGTTTAATACAGCAAATACTTTAATTCAGCAAATACATCAATAAGGAAGACAATCCTGGGCAGACAGAGAATCCCAAGCATACAATTTTTAGAAGAAATACAAGTGTAACTAAATTCATGATAAATGTGGGGCGCCTGGGTGGCGCAGTCGGTTAAGCGTCCGACTTCAGCCAGGTCACGATCTCGCGGTCCGTGAGTTCGAGCCCCGCATCAGGGTCTGGGCTGATGGCTCGGAGCCTGGAGCCTGTTTCCGATTCTGTGTCTCCCTCTCTCTCTGCCCCTCCCCCGTTCATGCTCTGTCTCTCTCTGTCCCAAAAATAAATAAAATTCATGATAAATGTTTGATCTCAAGGTTAATCAGAAAAAGGCACATCAGAAAAATGAGATCTTTTTTGCAGTTAATAACTGTGTATTTTAATTATATTCACAGCTGACGAGGTGGCGGGAGGTGGGGCTGTTCAGGTCCCCTTCCAGGGAGCCTGCCTGGGAAGCCTGGGAAGCAGAATTGACTGACAGCTCTAGCTGCCTGCCCCCTGGTGACCCCTAAGGGTCCCAACCACAGCTTGAGAGTGACAAGGGTCCTCAGACCAGCCCATTCTTGCAAGAAACTTTGGTTTGGGGGTTCCCTACCTCTGCTCAAAACTTTCTTAGAATCATGCCACAGTCTGAGCCACTTCTACACTACCCTTTCCTCTCTCGCCTTCCCAAATTTCCATCGGAAGGCTCTTCTGCTGGCCCTGCCCCCCTCCCCACCTTCCCCTTCACACTGGCATCACCCCCATCCAAATGCATCTGCGTGCCTGCTTCTCAAGACACTATAGTGACACAGGAAGTGATGTGGGCACCGTCCTACTCTGCTAATGGGACTGTCAATGAGCACAACCTTTTTGGAGACTACCAACGATGGAATTAACGGTGTTTCCTCGTTGAATAGGACATTGTGTGGTTGTGAACCATCAGGTTTGGAAAGAACCCTGATGGGAAAATATTTGTGTTATAATCTTAACTGGCTAAAGCGAGAAACTACATTGACAGCATGACATGAGTTTCAAAGAACCATCACATAATAATAGATGGACACATAGAAAAAAGACGGGCAACAAACCCACCCTGATGTACAGGGTGGCTATGTCAGAGGAAGGGGCTGTGGATAACTTTTTCCTCTTTATACGTTTCTGCATTTTTTGTATTTTCTGCAGAAAGTAGGTATTATTTCATAGTCAGGAGCTTTAAACGACAAGATTTAAATGCAGGCCAGAACAAGAGGGGGCAATGGAACAGGAGCCCAGTGTAATTGTACAGGATCCGCTGTGATGGACTGGGAAGGGGAAGAGGGCCCCTGGCCCCAGGCCAGATGGAAAGGCCGCAACAGACATTCAGATGACTGGAGTGGCCATGGCCACAGGCAGGAGTTGCATGGTCTGAACCATCAGTGGGAAGTGGGAACAGCATTGGTTTTTTTTTAATGAGAAAAACAATAGGAAAGATTGAGAAGCTCAAGTCAGAACAGGAAAGAGTCTTCAAGTGCTAAGCCAGTCCGTGGAAAGCCTTGGAAGTTTCTTTGGCATTGCCAGCTGACTGATACTCCCTTCTCCCTGCCATTCCTCTGAATCCCCAGATTAAACCCAGAGAAAGCACCCACAGCGAGAAGCAGCTAGAAGGAGTTTGAGGCTTAGTCGTCATGTGCTCATCTACCTGAGTGCATGCAGCCTAGGCAGCCACGGGCCCCCGGGGGGAACTGTCCCCACCCCTAAGGGAGGGCAGCCTTCCCTTGAAGTGGCTCTTCCTCAGGAGGTGTTTTTCTTCTCTTTTGCTTCATCTGCCTCTCCCTCACATGGGCGAGGGGGCGGAGATCCATGCCTCTCAGTCTGGACTCTTAGAGAAACCCCTAGAATCCCCCTCCCTTGAGGACCCGTCTCTGGCCACTTCGCCTTTCTGCTTTTTTACTCCTGTATCTGCGGCTAGCCACAGCTGTCTCTCTCAGACAGAAACCATGAACTCTGGTCCTGGATGACTCCTTCCACCCCCAACGCTGTTCCCAGCCCCAGTAGGATATTTCTGGGCCCCTGGGGGCCTCACCTACCCGGAGGAGGGTTCCAGCTCCCCAAAGGCTGCCCTGTTCCAATCTGCCCCTGCCTGTGGAGGGAGAAAGGAGGGAGGCTTGGGGCGGTGGGGGCAGGGGCAGGAGGCGGGCAGGCCAACCCCCTCCTCCTCTTTCTTCCAAGCGGCAGCAGGCAAACCCCTCTTCTTCCAGTCTGGGCATCTCAGAAATGCACAGGATTCTAGAGATGAAGAAAAACCCGGACATGTCGTTTACACTTTCACAGCTAACTGCCGAATCCCTTTCAGTCAAATGCCCAAGTATACGTGGCAAGACTTGCTCCAAGCAGTGATGGGGCCTGAGGCTCAGGGCGGTCCCTCGGGCCCAGAAAGGCTGGGTCCAGCGACCTTAGATGTTTGAGGGGTGAGGGGGCACTGGTGGGAGGGGGGGGGCATTCCACAGCTAGCCCAGGAAGCAGATGGAAAGGCTCCCCCCTTCCTCTGGGACCTTCCCCACACGCCATTCTGGGCTCACTCTGCACGACTCCAGGATTAGTCGGGGTCAGCTGAGATTCACTCCGGGAGTGACCCCGGACCACAGTAAGAAGCGCCTATGACGTGGGTACCCATCACACCCATGGGTGCACTCCAAGAGGAAGCGTAAGTTTCACAAAACAGTACTTACCCCAGTACGTGTAGTACATACTGATATTTTCTCTTACGGTTTTGATGTTGTTCAAGACCCACTAAAGCATTTCATGGCTCACTGTTGGCTGGCAGCTGGCAGTTTAAGGCCCCCGGGCACCCTGACAGCCTCCCATCAGGTGTTGGAGAGGAACCATCAGAATTGGAAGGCTTTGGTGACGGGCCTCCCCTCCTTCTCTATTTCTCCGTGCTAGGTCATAGTAAGCACCTGGCACTTTTAGGTTAAGGGGGGCCCTGGGGTGGGGGGGTGACGGGCTGGTGCCTGTAGGAAAGATGCCAGGAGTGGAGAGGGAATCTCGGAGGGAAACTGCTTCGAGGTATGTCTCATATCCAGGTCAGGGCTCAATCTGCACGGCAGAAGCATAGGCACCTGTATTTTCTAGGCTTTTCCCATTCTCGATGCCGGGCACCCCTCCTCCTCCCTGCTGGGGAAAGACAAAGACTATTTACCCCGCGGGATATCCCTCGGGGAATCCTGGGCTCCCAGGCTCTGATCTCAAATAGAGCCAAGCTCCATTCACCCGTCCCTAAATGACCAGAGTTTAGGAGCAGCTGGGACTCCTTTAAACTCCAGCTGGGAGAGGGCAAGATTGAGCTCACCTGTTATCTTTTCACAAGGGATACAAGAGATAAGTGATTCCCTCTCCCTGTACCCCTACAAGCATCTTCGGAAAGGTCCCTGGGGGACTGAAGCAGGGAAGGTGGGTGAAGTGCCCCAAAGCCCTCCCACACAAAGCCCTGCTTTCGGCTGCGGTCCATTCTCAGTATCCTTGCCTTCCCTCACATCCCCAGCTCTGGGAAGCTATTGTCCTAACCATTGAACCTAGTGTTTCCAGGAACATGGTAGTCAAGTCTCCAGCGGCATCCCTCAGACCGCCAGCACCCTGGCATGGTCCAGACGGCCCCGAGCCTCAGGGCGCTGCCCACTAGGATCTGACCCTGCCAGAGCTGGGTTCACTGCTGCTGAGCCAAGTCAGAAGCCTTTCCTTTTGTTGTTCTCTCCTCTTCTGCTCCAAGCCACCAGGGTCTGGGCCGCAGGAGGGGTGTGGTCCATCCCTGACATCCAAGAGTCACTTTCATCTCCATCCGACTCAAGTCACTGCAGCGTGTCCCCCAAGTTCTTATAAACGCCACTGCCTACAAGTGTTTACAGAATACTCCCTACACTGCACTCAAGCCCAAGGAAACAAGGAAACAAGACAGATTCCAAACGCTCACGGAGCTTACAATGCCACTGGGAAGACAGCAGTCCAAGCCATGTATGAGGGCCCGCAAGAGGCCAAGCTAGGCGTCTAGGGGGTGGGAGCTGGGCAGGATGACTGGGGTGCTGTGACAGGGGGCGGTGTGAGGGGAGAAGGAATTTGAGGGGAAGAGAGGGCGGCCGCACCAAAGGGAAAGACTATATGGCACCATCCCAGTCCCCCAGGGCCACAAAAGATGGGCTCCCCGTGCAAGTCGCTTCTCCCTCCTCGGTGTCATATTTTTGTCAAGTGACAAAAGCCTGTGTCTGAAAGAGACCCTTCCTGTTTTCTTCCTGTAGACTCGATGTCTAGCGTTCCTCAACGTCCTAGATCAGAAAGTCAGCTTAGATACATGACGGCGGCACAGCTCTGCAAGCGGGGAGATTCATGCTTGTGCTGGGTTGGCCATCAGACAAGGAGATCCCAACGATCTCTTCCAGATCCCAGATTGATGAATCTCTCTACTCCCTCCCAAATCCATCCTCCATTTCCAAGACTGTCAGGTGTCTGGTTGACCAGCTGTCACCGTTTCCCTGTCATGGTCGATAGGCACAGCCACGGGGCTGCATTCTTTCCAGTGTGGAAAGAAGGTGTGGATGACTTCCAGGTAGCCCAGAAAAGCATTATACGCTCCCACATCCCATGAGCTGGAGTGATGATGACCAGAATAGCAACCCTGGAAGCCACTTGTTGAAAATGGCAGAGCCACTCTCCGTGTGAGTCCTATAGGAATGCACAGAGCAGTATACTTTCTGCCCCATCTCCAACCATCCAGGACATGTGCCTGGACTATTAGGTGAGAAAGAAAGAAACGTCTCTTGCCCTTGAGCTCTATTGTATCTTGGGTCTATTTGTTAAGAGCACTTTGGCCTACCCTAACATAATCTCAAAGACCTGAGTTTTCCTTTATCAGTCAAACAAGTGACTCAAGAATGGTTAATGAAACTCAATTACTTACAATTCTGGGTATTGATAACTTAGGGAAAGAGAAAATTAGGTGGCAATTTAAATGAAGGGTTACACATTCATAAACTTGCCCTAAAACATTTTGGAGATGTCAACTTTAGCTTTGTATATCTCCATTTGAATTTGAAGACAGAGTTGGCAGCCAGTTCCAAGGAGGTATCTAATTGAGGATTGCTTTTCAATTCAACAAACATACCCCGAGAGTCCCCCCTGCCAGGTAAACCCAACTCTAGAAAGGGAGCTGGATACAAAATGGAAGAAGTGGCCTCCTAGAAACAACGGTACCCTTTACTGGGCTCCAGAAAAGCAATCAAATACAGCGACCCAATGTGTTCTCACCTACCGAGCTCTTTCTGCAGGCCTGAGGATACTGACATCATGCAAATGTTGTGTCTAAAAGAGAAAAACCAAGGTGTTCTGCAAGGAGGGACGGTGCTTTCCCTCCACCCTTAGAATTGTCCTTTAGAGGAGAATTGTGTCTTAGGAAGAAAACTACTGCTGTCAGCACAGCACCAATCATGACCAGTGGGAACCTAAGGCGGTACCTGGGCTGGGGACGGAGGCTAGGCTGTCAGTGGCTAAGATGTCTTCCTGAACCCTCCAGGATGCTCTTAGAGTTTATGTTTTTAAGCACACGCAAAGTGCGTTGTTGACATGTTGCACGGCAGAACCTGATATATACTCTCTCCCCAATTCCCAATTAAAATATCCCAAAATGTGCTCGCAATGGGGAAGGCCCTCAACTAACCGCTGTATTCATGGTGGCAGCCTGCTGGTGACTTGCGTGTCGTAGGGGAGCTCGGTCACGTACATGTTTTGAGAAGTGCTAAATTGCAATCATGCAAATATGTTATATATCCCATTTCTTAATCCATGTAATGGAAAGAAAATGCAAATGAAAGTATCCAGAAGATACCGTAACTGGATCAAGTCTTTTTTCAATTGCTACAGTCTTCTGAAGATAGACCTCAAAACCCCAGCAATGCCACGACCTGGGGTCCTGACATTCAAGCTTAAAGCTTCTGCCGTCACTCCCTTAGCTGACCTCTGAGTCCCAGGCAATGTGCCACGGGCTGCATCTGGCCCCCTCACAGCCCACCCCCCAGCTTGAATTCCTCCTTTGGCAAAAGCCTGCTGGTGCCAGCATGGAGCTCTGCTCTGCCCACGGAGGGAACTACCCAGCCCCAAAAGGTTAGTGATGGAAGTTCAAGAAACTCCATGCACCTGGGCTGACAAATACAAGTCCTAGAGCGGGGACCGTGCTGGTTCAGGAACAAATAAATCTGGGGGTGCGGGGGGTGACTTAGAGGAGAGGGATTCTAGAACATTCCTGAGAATGTGAAGCCTACACAGGTGTAGGGTTTTTGGTGTGTTTTGTAGATCAGTGTGTCCCCAGTGCCCAAAATTGGATTTGGCACATGGTAGGTGCTCAGTAAATATTTGTGGAATGAATGAATGAATGAATGAATGAATGAATCAAGATGGGTTCCTTACTGACCAAAAGTAGACATGTGGAATTATGTAGTTGAAGAGAGCCCCTGCCAGCTAGGCTGCCCAAGCTGGATGCCAGAAAGGCCAGCTGGCTCACCACCAAGGTGCACGTTTCTCCCTAGAGACCACGGGAGGACAGCAGGAAAGTGGAGGACCTCCCTCCACCCAGCCCCTGCAAGCTCAGAAGCCTGGTTTTCCTGGGTATCCAAAACAGATAAACGCCAAGGCCAAGGGTGATCATTAGAAAAAAAGAGAAAGACTTCTGTCCCAGGGGACACCAGCAGGTCCTGCAGACACACCTCCCTGGATCTGCCCCCTCCTCTCCGATCCTCTGAGGTCTAGAGTCTCCTCCATCACCCTGGACCTCTCCTCTCTCCTCCTGGGCTGTCTCCAGGATGCATCTGGAGTTTACCTTAGGGCTGGGAAGTGTGGAATCAGGACAAGGCACATTAACAGGGGCGGGGGGTGGGACCACTTGGGCAAGATTTACATCATCATATGTGGCTTCTTGAGGTACTGACTGGTAGCAACTCCTGGTAAAGGCAAAAACAACTATCAAATATACCAAGAATCTTTGCCCTCCGTGACCCACTTCCAGGAATCAACCCTTAGAAGTGATGACAGGAGGCGTTGAAATACACCTGAAAAAGGATGTTCTTGAACGCATTAATAATGATGGGAACTTGGAAGCTACATACACGTCCTGGAGAGAAGGGTTAAATGAGAGTGTGGTCCTCAGGAAACCCACTTATGCCCCCAGCATGCCGCAGGACCAAGAGATGACAGGAGCCTCCAAATGTAATTAAACCATGCCTGCAAAGGATTTTAGAAATATGCACGAAGGGTAGGGGTTTGCAGAGATGGCTTACCGTTGCAGCGCGCATGGCACTTCACTCCAAACAGAAGGAAAAAAAAACCCTAGGGGCGCCTGGGTGGCGCAGTCGGTTAAGCGTCCGACTTCAGCCAGGTCACGATCTCGCGGTCCGTGAGTTCGAGCCCCGCGTCAGGCTCTGGGCTGATGGCTCGGAGCCTGGAGCCTGTTTCCGATTCTGTGTCTCCCTCTCTCTCTGCCCCTCCCCCGTTCATGCTCTGTCTCTCTCTGTCCCAAAAATAAATAAAAAACGTTGAAAAAAAAAATTAAAAAAAACAAAAAAACAAAAAAAACCTACACTCAGCTCCTGTCCCCGGGGCTCCCTGGGTATGTCCAGCCCCTGAGCACCCAGCTGTCAGCCAGACCCTCTGGATCCAGCATCCCCCATGGCCTCTGTCTTCTTCCTTATTAGATATTTATAAAAAGAGAGATGTAAATGCGATGGGCTCCAGGCCAAATAGGGGGTCACTGGCACAGGCACCCATGAGCACGGCAGAAGCGGGCCACTGTCAGAAGGCGCTGTATATACATATGTATGTATGTACTTTTATCTATGTAAAATACATACACGGATGAAAAAAGAATCGAGGCGAATGTGAAGAAATGTAAATGTCATTTGATTTCCACTTGGGCCTCTTTTTCTATACCAATGCCTAAGTTCAGAAAAAACGTGGACTATCCTACCGAACGGCCTCAGCAGGGGTCCCCTACAAGTATGCCGGCTCTTTGTATCTGCACGAAATTTGATCTCTCTTCTCTCATCCTCCCAAGGTCTGCAGGCTTATCCAGCACTCCTGCCTCCTCTCTCCTTGTGGGTGGTCCTCATGCCCAAAACCCCTTAGAGAAACACAGACTTGCCAGCTGGTGAACAAAGGTGCCGGTTCTGGAGGCTCCCTTCGGGTGGCTCAGATGCCGGACCCTCCAAGCCTTCCTGGGAGTTTCGGACGGGAGGCTGTGCCTCTGAGCTCTTCCTGCTCCAAAGGCCCGGATGCGTCTGCCTGCCCTAGAGCCCAGCCGGCCTTTCTCTGCCTTTTCCCACTCCCCATCCCCGACTCCCACCTCCCCCCCCCCACCCCCCCATCCCCCCCCCCCCCCCCCCCCGGCACCCACCCCACAAAGAGCTCTGCTGCATGAAACTTTGAAACTTCCCGCCGGCAAAGAGGAGCCTAGAGAAGTAACTAAGACTTCTGTTTCTGGAAATGGCCCATCAGGTCACTGAAACCATACCCCCCCCCAAAAAAAGTTATTATTTTTTTAATTAAAAAACAGATGGGATATTATAAGAGAAAGACTCTTTTTAAAGGCATCAAAGAGATGACAAGCTAGTGAGGAACTGATGAGCAGAGTCGCAGAGAAGAAAACCCAGAACGGAAAACCCAGCTCTCAAATCTGCTCTTGCCTCGAGGGCACTGGGATCCAGATGAATCTGCTTAGAAACTAAGCTGTGATTTCAATGGGCTCATGGGCAAAAGTCACCGCCCAGCGCCCACCACAGTCTGGGGCCCTACTGAGCACCCCCCCCCCACCTTTTGCCAACCACTACCCCGAAGGCGTACATCCCCAGAGCAAAGGAAAACCAGAACTGAGCCAGCCCTCCGTGGGCCTGTGGCTTCACTCCACGCCCTCTGGTTGACTCAGGGAACCCCAGGCCTCGAGCCTGCATGATGGTGGCCCCGGCCCTCGTACTGCCAGCAAGCGTCTGTCAGAAAAGCAGGGAAAGTCTTCTCTGGAAGAAGGTTAACGTCACCCTAGGCCTCAAATCGTTCATACACAGGAAGAGCCATCCTTGAAATCCGGGAACTCCTGGCAGGCCACCTCCCTGAGAAGGACACGGAGGTCACCTCACAAGGACACTGGAGTGCCCGCCCCACGGGGCAGAAACATACCTGACCGCTCCCCATGCTGTCACGAGCCCTCACTGCGCCCTTTTCTGGGATGAAGCTGGACCCAGATGCAGGTTCTCTGTGACAGCAGAGCTGCGTGCATGAAGGAGGCCCCTTCTCCATAAGAGAAATGCAAAAACTTAGAAAACTGAAACCACTAAAACCCATCACCATCTTTTCCCCCAGTCTTCTTTGCAAGGAGCCAGGAGGGTTTCTTGGGAAGCAGGTGGCCCTGCCGGGGGAGGGTGTCTAACACTGGGAAAAGGGCTCGGCCTCTTTGAGAGGAAAGTACCCCTCTTCGATGGGCTCAGGACACATCCCACCCCTTGGCCATTTCTCCTGAGGCTCACTCCCAGGCCTCCCTTGTCCCATCCCCATCCCTTCCTGTCCCTTCGGATCCAATTGAGGGCCACCACCGCTCCCACCCCTTAGAACTCTCCCAACAATGGGGGACTTTCATCCGCTTGACGTCTGACTTCTCTTAGTACGAATTCCACAGACACCAAAGCCAAGACTGTTATGTCCACGAGGGTGTTCACAGTTCCCAGAACACTGCCTAGCACAGAGGAGGGCTCAGCCATTTGGTTTTTTGTTGTTGTTTTGGTGGGGTTTTTTTTATTTTAATTTTTTCCCCAAGCCAATGAATGAAATCACAGCATTTCCTGTGAAGCCCAGAGACTCTGAACAGCCAGCTACAGGCCTTCCCCCGGCCTTTGCTTCAGGGGGACTTCCTCCTCCTCCTCCAGGAATACTGGGAGCCCTTCTCCTTATCTCCCTTCATTTTCCTCTTCTTTTGTCTCCTCCTTTTGTACGAGACTTTTCAGGAGCCTGTGTCCTCCGGCGCTTTTAGAGTAGGACCCTTCTAGGACAGTGCTGCTCGACTCTTTTCCATTTTAAAAACACTCCCAAATTCATTTACCGGCAATGTCCTCATACTACCGTCATTGTCGCTATCAAAAGTGGTCACTGCCTCACTGGTCCCAGTGGGAGACCCCGTACTGAGCACAAAGAGAATTAACAGTCTGTGTCCACCTGGAAGCTGGAGGGAGCCTCACGGGGAAGGCTGGGCCAGTGAGTGTTCTCTGATGATGTCACAGATACATCAACAAGTGCCTGGGGAGGGAAGAGTGGGGAGGAGGGCAGGAATAGCTGTGACACCTTCCTAGAGAAGTAATGATATGGGCGGGGGGAGGGGCACGTGGGAAAGGGTTTGATCAGTCCTTGTGGTAGAAGGTGAGGGCCCCAGAGCCTGAGGGCACAGGGAACAGGGTGAACCCACTACTGCACGGGACGAGCAGGGGGATTTGGGATTTTTTGGTTGGGGGTTGTGGGGGGGGTGATGGGAGCAGGGCGAGGCAAGAGGGCAAGTAAAAAGAGTGTCGTTGGCAAGAGTAGGAGGCTGGACACCGCTGGCCTGGGGCCAAGGGAACATTCCAGTGGCAGGGATGGGGGACAGAAAGAACGCCTACAGGCAGGAACGTCCAAGGCACCCTTGTAAAAGTGTGTGCATGTGTTTGCGGTGCACAAGGTAAGGCCTCTCAGGAACATGCCCACGGCCTCCAGAAAACCCAAACACTGCCTCCACGTCTCTTATGTGATAGAGTTTTGATTGCACCTGGCACCCAGGGTGATGTGGCGAGGGGAGCGCAGATGTACAGAAGGCAAAAATCAGGAGGCAAAGACGACCCCATGGTCATAGGCCCCCAGGCCTCCAAAGAAAGCCCACGACGGTGGGATTGTGCCTGCCTGAGCTCCTTAGATCTTAAATCTCACCGGGGCCTGGACACCTCAGAGAATAAAGCTCTGGGGAGACAGGGCTGTGGGTTGGTAGGCCACGGCACCACGTAAAAGTGGGGCTGGAACTGGACCTTGACTGGGGGGCGGTGCGGTGCAGGTGACATGTCGCGGAACCGCTGAGGACACAGGTGCACACGGGCACTGACAAAAGGGCTGTTCAGGGACAGGCAGGGGGCGGGGGCGGGGAGGGTCACGGTAGAAGACGGAGCAGCCTTCCGAGAGACTCCTAAGCTAAGTTAAAGAGTTTGGACTTTTAATCTGTTGGCAATGGGGAGGCAGTGAAGCTTTATTGACCACAGAAGCACTTGGGTCAGAGAGTGCTTGAGACCACCCCCCAAGGGTGGTGTTTGGGCTTCACCCCCCAGGCTCTGCCCCAGGGTCTCTCAGAGAGCAGCTAGGAGACTCCACAGGAGCTCAGACTGTGGGAAGGAGGGCCTAGAGGGGAGGAGGGCCACCAAGGCCAACAATGGCAGGGGAGGTGAGGAAGTGACGAGAACCTGAGAACCCACAGCAAGCAGCTGGTCAGAAGCAGGGAGGGGAGAGGAGGGGAGGAGGGCAGACATTGAACCAAAGATGATGCGGACGACCTTGATGCTGGGGAGAGGTCCGGAACCCCGGGGGACCCTGGCGAGACGCGGGTGGGGCTTGGGGAGCACCGGCTGGCAAATGCTCCAGGTGAGCACACACGGGAGGGAGGGAGGGAGGCAAGAAAACCTTGACTCGCACTGCTTTTCTCAAATGCAGACTTCCATAACACATGTTCTCTGTCTTCTCAAGTGCACAGAGGCTTCAGGCCATCTTCCTGCCCTAGGAAAGGCATCTGCGTCTCACTGGACAGAGACATGCGCTGCCCCAAAATGCCCACTGGGCACCACTCACACACCCAGCCTGCAGCACCGACAGGTGAAACAGGCAGCCCTCCCCTCCTCGTCGCTCACTTCTTCTGGGGGTCAGGCCGGGGGCCCAACACCCTGCTGTCCTCCTGACCCCACTGTCTGCCCATTTGCCTTTTCTCTGACACTCAGGTGCAAAGGAAGCCCTGAACATATCTGCAGTACCCCAGCGGCAAACGTCTGAAATTCTCACCACGACCCGCCCCCCCCCCCCCCCCCCCCGCCACCAAAACGCTGAAAATGTTGACGATCTCCCAAAGAGACAAGTTTGCCAGCCTCTGGCACGAGCCTCCTGACCCTCTACCTCTACTTACAAAGTTCGAACCTGTAACCTTTTATCTACTGCAACTGAAGTTTTCCGGGCACTTTCTCTTTCTCTTTCCTCTGCATCTATTTCTTCCTCGGGCCACTTTGTGTCACCGCCTGGTTAGTTTCCAAATACTCTGCTCTATTCCTCCTCTCCATGCTCATCATTTCCCTGGACAGTGGGAAACTGCCCCATTCGCCATCCTTCTCTCCCAAAAGTGAGCTCTTCGGCCACCCAGGCGAGCGAGCGTCTGGCAACGTCTTTTTACGTTTGAATCCTCCCCTGCCCCCAGCCCAGCCTCCCCCGCAGTGCTGACAGATTCCCCGCCCCCCCCCCCAAAAGCGCTGATCTGTCCCTGCCATACCCGATGACTGCAGGTCCCAGCCATGGCCCGTTTTGCCTGACACCTGCCTGTGTCACACTTGGGAGGGTGCTGGGACCCGGCTGGGACGCCAAGGTGAGATCTTCTCTGTGACAACCCAGCCTTCAGTGTCCAATGGGCTCTCAAGGGCTTAGACCTTCTCGTTTCCAAATGGAAGCTTTTTTTTTTTTTTCACTTGTAGGTTGCTGAGAAGGAAAGGAAACTGTAGTATAGTGGCTTTGTTTTGTTTCTTAAGTCTTTTCTGCTCACGAAAAAAAGCCACATGTTCATGTGCTTTGGCACCCAACCCTCCTACTGGGCTGCTTCTCAGACATCAGGGCCATCTTCCTGGCACCAGCCATCCAGGATGGTTTCCATCCTGGAAACCCCGTTCCTCCAAACAAGGTGGCCCTCGTGGGCATGGGAAGGAAGCCATCACCCCATTCAAGTCCCTGCTCCCGGCCCTCCTGCAGGGCGCCGGGCCTCGGTATCAGGGATGGTCTGTGGAGTCGGCACATGGGACCGTCTGGCTGGGACCTCCGTGAGATTCTAATACAGAGGGCATCATTGTCTCTGGGGACCATTGTGGAAGAGGGGGCAGGTCAGAGGTGACCTCAGAAAGCCGACGAGTAACAATGAAGCAGGGTACAGGAAAAAAGCAAGCTAAACCCTTGCTCTTCAGGATGTGGTTCCCTGGACCGGGATCTCTGGCCTCCCCGGGGTGCTTATCGGAAATGCAGAGTCAGGCCACAGGCCTGCGAGTTCTCATGCGTCTTCAAGGCTGTGTGGCCTTGGCCTTGGTGGACCTCACAGTGGTCCCCAAGTGGGCCTCCTGTGGGGCCCGCTGGCCCGGCTGTTGGCAGTCCAGGGCCCGGCTGCCATCTCCCCGCTCTGGGGAATCTGGCACCCCCACACAGAGCACCCAGCTCCAGCACTGCCTCCTCCCAGGGCAGGCACGTTCCGGCACAGCCCCCAGACTGAGAGATCATACCGCCAAGCCCCAGCAGCCACAGCCATGGTTGGTCACAGCCAGTGAGGTGGGGCCACCGCTCTCCCCAGTCCTTCTCTGTCCCCCTGAGGACGAAGTTCAAGGCTCTCAGACTCCTGAGTCCCTTGGGTCACTGAGCTGCTTTCAGGAAGCACCTTATGGTGCTTCCCTTTGGTAGCCCCACATTGTGAATCTGAGGTTCTTTATAGATGGGCCCATATCCACTCTCTGCCCCGAGTGCAGTGGCCACACCCTTCCCCGTCGGGACATGGGTCAGGTGTACTGTGACCGCCCCCCCCCCCCCACACACACACCCTGGCACCCTTGCCTGGACAGGGTGGGAAAACAATGAGGCACAGGTGTAGAAGAAAGAACTGGAAGAAGAGGAGGGGCCTCCTGCTGAGTCTTGCTTAGGGCTCTGGGTGCAGGTAGCCGGGCCTCAGAGGGAGCCTGCCCTCCTGTGGAGGCAAGAGTTGGAATTCCCATAAACTCTAGGACCCCAAGTCTCCTCAAGTGTACATAGCACGAGGACACTGGACTCCATGACCCCAACTGACAAATCCCCCCATGTCCTCCTGTTCCGCAGTGCAGGACCCTCTGGCACAGACTTCAGGTGGGACCTAGGACCTAGTACCAGGACACTTACCAACACCATGGAGCTAAGCTAAGCAAAAGCTTTCAACAGAAAACTTTGACATAGAACTTAGTATATACTACCACAGAGGTGACTGTCTCAAGTCAGTGGCTGAGGGACAACTAGATGGAAAACCGGTAAGACGGAATCCAAACCTCACACAACGGCTGTTTTCAGGCCCAGGCAGAGCCCAAGAAGACTGGTGGTTCTGAACCCAGCGTGCACATCAGAACCACCGGGGGCTCCTCGTGGGGCGATACCTATAGGGGGACAAGGCTGGTGGAGCTCTGAGGGGTTGGGGGGGCTTCAGCTCACTTTGGCCACAGAGCCCTCCCTGGGCAGGCTCCACGTGGCCAGCAGCTGACCCTCCACGGGCTCCGGTCAGTGAGGCACAGATGGCCACTGAGTGGCCGTCCACCAGGGGAAGGACAGAAGAGGGTCAGGACCACACACAACCCAGTGGTGACTGTGGGCCCGGCAGCGAGCCAAAGCCCCCTGGTCACGCAGAGGTAAGGACAGACAGCGGTGGGCCAAGTTTCGCGCTCACACAGGCTTCAGCCTCCTCTTTGCCAGGCTGAAATAGTTGGAAGGGGCATAAAGGGGAGGAAAGAGGAGGAGGAAAGGAAACTAGCCATTATCTGGGCTCCACTTGGGGGCCAGTGCAGACCCCAGAGGCCTCGCTCCCTGTACTTGGTGCTGGGGCCTCTCCCCTCCTCAGCCAATGGAGATTAGGGACAGGGTCACTCGGTGGCAATCCTACAAAATCCAATTCTAAGGCTCCCATTTAAAGAATTGTCTTAACTATTTACGGACGCACCGGAAACACTCATCATATTGAGTCTAGGGGCGCCTGGGTGGCTCAGTCGGTTGAGCGTCCAACTTCAGCTCAGGTCACGATCTCACAGGCAAGTGAGTTCAAGCCCTGCATCGGGCTCTGTACTGACAGCTCGGAGCCTGGAGCTGCTTCAGATTCTATGTCTCCCTCTCTCTCTCTGCCCCTCTCCCATTCTTGCGCACTTGCTCTCTCTCTTTCTCAAAAATAAACATTAACATTTTTTAAATAAATAATTGTCTTAAATATTTACGGATGCCAGAAATGCTCATAATAGCAGCACCAAAAATGCTCATAATACTGAGTGCAAAAATCCAGTGCTATGCCACAATGTTGTAAAGAAGAATGTGAAGGTCACCCCCACACAAGTCCAGAGGTCACTCATCATCCAAGCAGAGCTGGTCCCTCCCTTGTCAGGGCTTCTGAGTCCCCACCCCAGCCCCCAGTGCCTGTCACAGCCCTTTCTTCTCCATCATCCCCGAAGTCCTACATCTGGTCTTTTTCTAGACTCAACTTCTTGAACCTCCCAACTAACACAGAGCCTGGCATAAGTGGGCATTCAATAAATGTTTGCAAATGATGAGTGGATAAATGATGGATGGAGGGAAGGAAGGAAGGAAGGGAAAGGGAAGAGGGGAGTGAGGAGGGAGGGAGGGGAGAGGAGGAGCCGGAAAGGAATGAAGAGGAGGGTAGAGGAAGGGATGGAAGGGAGAAGGAGGGGAAGGGAAGGAAGGGAAGGGAAAGAGAGAAGGGAAGAAGTAGGGGAGGGCCGGAGACAGGGGTAAATTCAGAGGAAAACACAACCAAAATGTGGAGGGTTACTATTCTCTGGCTAACTTATTTTACCTCCTTTTCAATTACTTCCAAAATGTCACCAATTTTTTTTTTAAAAAATCACTTTTATAATAAATCCACTTTTTATCAAAATTCTATTTAAGTCGTTCTGAAATGTTTTCTCATAACATTCCAAGTCCTATTTTAGGTGAGTCGAGAAGACACTGGCACTAGGTGATGTCTATATGGTGGCCACATGTTCCAGAGCCAATACTGGAACACATGAGCCACAAGTTCCCAAATGCTCAGAAAAGATATGGAACAGAGTAGCTGGATTCTGGGCAAGACCCCCACATCTGAGGAATAGGCATGCCCCTCGAGAAAGAAAGTAGTACCCCCTGGGGGCTGTGGGATCCCTTGGGATAATGGGCCAGTCTCACCCTGAGGTCGGCTGCTCTGAAAGGCCCATGGCAAGGATGGAAAGAGGGAGACGTTAAGGAAGAAGACACCCTACCCGGGTCCGATCTTCCTTCCAACCTACTTTGCGTCCCCAAGGCTGAACTCATTCTGCTTTTAGGAAATCACTCTCATCCCACAGGAGGAGCTGGATTTTCCAAGTAAAGACAGACCCTCCAGTCCCCACCCCACCCTCCCTTCTCCCCTCTGCCCAGGTGCTACACCTGTGGACCCCACTGTCCCAAGCACGAGCACCTGTGGCCACTAACGCCCTGCCCAGGGGGAAAGAAAGTGGCCTCAGGAGAGCCCTAGAGGCCCGCACCCTCTCTGGGCCTCTGGAACTGTGTGGCTGCAGCAGGACCTCCAGGCAGCGGGCCCTGGTTGGAACGTGGCCTCCCGGGCTGGGACCAAGACCCAGCACCGGGTAGCGACACAGCACTGTGCACAGCACTCGGGGCTTTGGACCTGGGCATGTCCACTACCATACCTCGGGTTCCTAGCTTGTAGAGCAGAAAGGATACCAGAAGCTACTTGAGTGGTGCCGGACACACGAACACATTAGTGCTGATGACACGCCCACTTTGCTGCGCCCCGATGAGGCGGGTGTTACTGCGCCCCTTTTACAGATGAGCAGAGGGGCTCGTGGGGAGGTCAGAGCAGGGCCCCCGAGGTCCCGAGTCTGGCTCCAGAGCCTGAGCTCGCAAGACAGCGTCTAGAAGCTGTTTAAAGCACGACCAATAGTATCTGATGCTCTGGTGTTGCAGATGTCTTAGTAAAGCAGAGGGTGGCCAAGGTGGGGCTCTGTGTGCCAACCGCTTCCTTCTAATCTACCAGCCTTCCAAGACAGAAGCATGTCTGGACCGTTCACCTCCGTGGCCCAGCAGACCCCCCATCGTGCCTTGTGGCTCCCTGAACACCTGTTGCACAGGTAATACAAGGACACATTTATCGGGCACCCACCACGTGCACCTTATCTCATTCAAATCTCTCTCTCCCTCCCTCCCCCACCCCTCACACACACACACACACACACACACACACACACACACACACACGGTGTGGGCAGCTGAGAACTGCCTCAGCCAAAGGGTCCAAGCTAGGTGCTGGGCATCCCCAGGCTGGCCTGCCTGACCTTGCAGCCTCTCCACGAGCGAGGGGTGAATGTGGAGGGATTCTCGAGGCAGAGCAATGTGCCCCTGGGGTAGCTTTCAAATGAAAATGAGATGATCCCATTTCTATAGCATACAATTCCGTTGTTCTTCACTTTCTATTCCAGAACGTGCCCAGCAATTATTTCCACGGATAGTGATTCCAAGTAAAATAAGGAGAGAAAAGTACACAGCTGCCCTCCAAGACCTCGAGGGACTTGGGAGGGAGAGTGAGGGCATCAGAAAACAAGGGCTGATGTCAAGGCCAGCTGAATCAATAATGGTCTCACATCTTATAGTGAGAGAGTCATTATAAAGAAAAACAACGCTATCTCAAAACAGTGGCAATGTCAAAGCACAACCCTACTACATCTTTGATTTCCAAAAAAAAAAAGGAGACTGGGAAGATCCCTTGTGAACCTGACTCCAATCTAGCAAATGGTCCATCCTAACGGCACAGGCACCCAGAGCGGGCTCGTCATCACGTGTGGACGTCCGCTGGTCTCCCCGCCATTGGTTCTCACGTTGCACAACAAGGCTCACAACAAGGATGGAGACCACACACACAGTTTTCCCCGATGCGCAGGCGGTGTCAGTCCCCAGACTGGGCCCACCCGCTGCCGACGTCTGCTGCGTCCAGGTCAGGATTTCAGCAGAGGGTCCCGGCCCGCAGCCTGTTCCCCTTCTCTTGCATCCCCACGTGATCCGCATCGTGAGGGGCCCCGTGCACGCCTGTGGACACCGCAGCCTGCACACCCCCATCCCTAGCTGCTCAGCCAAGGTGTAGGCACACCAGGGGCCCAGGCAGGACTCCCGGAAGCCAGGGACATTCAGGCAGAGAATTCAACCGTGAGATCTGAAAAGGGAAGGTCATGGGCCCGTGAAGAGGCCACAGACAGAAGGGGGCCTTCCAGAGTGTGGGGTGCCTATTGGGCCGTGTGCCTTTCAGTGTCCTTGACCCAGAGCTCAGACGTCTTAGGCCATCCCGCAAGTAAGCTGCAATGGCCTCTGAAGAGAAGCTCCCTGCCTCCTTCCCTCAGGGGAAAGTGCTAGAGAGCCCAGGAGACTCACAGCCCAAGATCTGTCCCCTTTAACCAGCAGACCCCGCAGTGACAAGACCTTCCTGATCCCGGTCCTCTAGAAGACCAAGACCATCCCCAGGCTCCCCACGTGGTTGGCCGCACTCCCAGGCTGTTAAGGCACTAGGCCAATAGGAGACTTGTTTTCCAATGGGGATCCCGGGAGGAGGAGGTGTGGCTCTCAATGGGAACAGCCCAGGGTCCATGGGAAGGACAGCGGAACCCCGAGTGGGTTCCAGGAAGGACACCTGCAGAAAGGACTCTCCAAAGAACTGAACAAGAGAGTGGATGCAAACACACCTGGCCCACAGGAGGGACTCGAACGCCTCTGGTGACGTGGCTGGCAGCAGCGACATTGTCTTGAGTGACTCTGTGCCAGGCACCTGCAGCGTGCGCTTTGCTAGATCATTCCTTTGATCACAACAATCAGCGGAGCTTTGCTCTCATATGGCCGTTGAGAGGAGTGAGGCCAGGATCCCCCAGCTGGTCAGCAGCCAGGCCAGGAATCGCACGCGGGTCCGTCCATCTGCCTCCCAATCCTCCTTCCCAGTCCCCACCCCCCGCCACACCATGCTCAACGCCTCAGCTGGTCTTCCTGCAGACTCTGAGGAGAACCCCCCACACGCCTACCTGCCCCCAGCTCCCAGGACAGGCTGGAGGTTAAACAACGCGGCCAAGACTCCAGGCCCCCTGCTTTGCCAACACCCTAGAGCTCTCTGTGTTCCTGTCCTGTGTGCAAAGCTCCTGGAAAACCCATCCCCAGGAGGACAAGCTTGCAGATAAGCCAACCAACCACACCCAGAAAAGTGTCTCACCTCAGCACATTTTTTTTAAGTTTATTTATTTTGAGAGATACGGAGACCGCGCTAGTGGGGGAGGGCAGAGAGAGAGGAGAGAGAGAGTCCCAAGCAGGCTCCACGCGGTCAGTACAGAGCCAGACGCGGGGCTCGAACCCATGAACCTGTGAGATCACGACCTGAGCCGAAACCAAGAGTCTGATGCTTAACCGACTGAGCCACCCAGGCGCCCTTCACCTCCGCACATTTTGAGTACACTTTACAAGGAGACCCACAGCCAGCTACTTGGTGGACCAAAGACTCGGGTAGCAATATAGGGTACGGCTCACAACCACCTGAGTCTGTCTGGTTCCCAAAAATCATGCAAAATAGACCCTGTTTTCACTACTGTGTGTGTGTGCCCTTGAGTCCACATCAAGTGCTCTTGAATTCACTCATAAAATCACAAGAACGTTTCAAGATGCCAGCACTACCAGGCCCAAGGTCAGCCCTGGCCTCCACCTGTCTCAGCAGGAGCCATCTGGGGGGCTTCCTGGGGGAGACCCTTTGTCTGCACTGGGGGAGGGGGGGCTGCAGCAGACACCTCCCCAGGCCCCAGAGCTCACTCACCCCTGGCCCTGGCGGTTTCAGAGGATGAAACCACCTGATTGCCTACGACAAGACCTAACCCCGAGCTCTCAGAAGACCCAGGGAACTGTTAGTGGGGAGAAATGTACGGAATACCGGGTCTTGCAAATACATGGTTCCGGGGCCCTGGGAAGAGGTGTGCAGGGGGGAGGTGGCTGCAGGCGGCTCTGTCAGGGAGGACTGCCCGGTGCCGAGTCCCCTCCCCTGCCCTGCCCTCCCCTTCTCTCCAACTCCTTTCCCTCCCCTTCTCTCCTCCCCTCCCCTTCCCTCTTCAGGAAATGACACCACCAATGTCCACTCTGCTGACATGGTTGCCACAGTCTCACCGGCAGGTCTGGGGCATGGGCACACCCTATTCCCTCGGATCTTGCTCTTCTGGATCCTCTCCCCCTGATTGCACTTAAATGGTATCCAAACACAGGAATCCCACTGAACAGGGCAGGGAGGGGAGACAAGACTTTCAGGGACGATGTGCCAATTCCTTACAACACGTCATTTTGCAACAACGCCCCAAACTTTCCCGCATACCCCCCCCCCCACCTGCCCCGGCCACAACGTGAGAACAGCCATATAATGAATACGTTCAGGACAGCACACATGGACGGTAGAGGGAAGGGGTTGATAATTATGAGTCTCCTTTCCCTTCATGCTTTCTGTAGGTACCGACAGCACACCGGGAAGGGCGGGTTTTCTTTGTGTAGAAGGGGGTGCACTGCGGGGGTTGATCCCCAACTGAATCCCCCAAAATAGGTTAGGTGAGGTATCGGCCAACCCTGGGGGCCTCCTGCCGACTCTGGAACACACCTCCTCTCTGCACCCCTAGCCCGGCCCCTCCCTGGGTGCCCACAGGACCCTACCCCACAGGAGACCGTACGCCACGGCACCTTCCCTGTAGCCCTGCTGGGAGAAAGAACCGCCCCGGACAACTGCAGCTGCAAGAGACGTGAAGAGCAGGGCAGACGCCCCCCCACCCCGCCCCCGCCCCCGCCCCCGCCCCCGCCCAGCTTCTCCAGAACGTCTAATGACACCACGTGAGGACGGAAGCAAATAGCCAGCTTTCCTTCCTGGCGCTCACTCCGGCGGGCAGACCCAGCCTGGACTTGGCCTGTTCCTGCCCCTCCAAGCCAGGTAGGTAGGAGGCAATAACAAGCCAGCACGTTCTGACACTCTCTTCCCTGGAGACACCCCCAAGATTCTCCAAAATCCCCGCGGCAGCTCCCAGGAAATGACCAGATGTGCCTAACACCGCACAAACACGTGCACAAACACCGCACGCCCGCCTCTCCCCCAGCACCATTCCCGTTCTCAGCTTTTCCCTAAACCACCAGGACCAGGTGCCTCCCCCTTAACCCCCTGCCTCTGCCCTCCTCCAGGCCTTGTGCCTGCACCCCTGATCACCAGAAGGCACCTCGCTGGCCTCAGGCTTAGAAAACATCCAAACCGACGCATGCATGGGTCATGCCAAAAGGGTCGTTTTTTTGGTTGTTGTTTTTTTTTTAATTTTTTTTATTTAAGAGCCCGGAAGCGCTGCAGCTCTGGAATTTGGAAGGTCATTCCTGGCGGCCACGCCTGCCAGGCCCGGCGGAAGGCACCTGGAAGGCGGCACCGGGGTTTCTGTGTAAGGCGGAAGAATCCGGCTTCCCCGCACAGGGTTCCAGTCCCAAGGTTCAGAGGGCACACAGCTGCTAGGCGCCGGTCCCACTGAGTCACCGCTCTGGCCCGCGAGTACCCTGTGGGGGGAGAGGTAAAGCAGGCCCGCCCCAGGGACAAACAGGGCGGAGAAGAGCAGGAGGAAAGTCAACAAAGGACGTGCGACAGAGGGAACAGAGGCACAGCTGGTTGTACAGGCAGGCTCTGCACCACGCCCTTGCCCCAGCAGTCTCCCCAGACACCCCCCTCTCTCCTGCAGAGGCCATCGCACCGTCCCCATAGCCAGGGACTGGGGAACCCGTGGACCCCGCAGCACTGACGGCCCTTCTCCGGAAACTGAATAACCTGAGAACAGGCGAGTCAGAAACGGCTACGGAGTTTTCACCCACAGCGGTGGTACAGGCCATAAGCAGGCAAAGTGCACGAACCCTGCAGAATGCCAGAAGAGAGGGGATAAAAAACGCAAAACCCCTCTCCAGAGAGAACAGAATCCCAGAGCCCCAAAGGCACTGCTCAAGCAGCTAATCTCAACCTCGGGAAAAGAGCAAGACGGAAGGTCTCCATCCACCAGAGAGGTCAGCCCAAGGCCCTGTTTCCGGAAGCCAGCACATGTCTCAGCACACAGCTCTGAAACGAGCCAGCCCCCCCCAAAACCCCTGATCCACACCTTCAGGAGGGGCCTTCCTGCTGTCACCTCCTGGGTCCCGGTGGGTGTCCGGTCCAGCCTGGCCTAGAACAACTTCAAACGTGGTCCCCGACACTGTGCCTTTTTCAGGCAACCAAATCCCCATCCCTCCGAATCACCACGGTGATTTTCTAAAATTACATTTCCAAGCCCCAACAGTGTAGAACAGGGCAGAGAAACACACGGAGGATGTTACTAACCAAAGGCTGCCTCGTGCTGTCTTTTCCTCCCAGAAAGGGAGAAGTTATTTCACATGTGCACACGCGTGTGCACACACATGTATGCATACACGCACATACATATAGGCTTTTCCCTGATACACAAAATTCTTTGTGAACTAGCTATGTCTAATTCTGCTGGACCCTTTTTTTGAAAAAGGAGAGAAAAGGAGCCACAAACACCAGTATATTTCTGCTAGGGCTGGCTGGCTCTAAACATTTCAACTTTGAACTTTCACATAGCTGTCACCAAAGGCCAGAACTTGGCCAAGCCCAAAAGACCACTGAAGGGTCAGACGTCTAGAATGTCGTAGATCCAGGAGAGCAGAATATCAGAAATTAGAAGCTGAAATATCCTCTAGGCTTTTTTTTTTTTTTTTTTAGGTTCCTGTTAACTTCTGATCTCTTTACTTTTGTGAACAGTTGCCTTAAAGTTACTTTTTTTAAGTCAAAATGTTTCTATCCCTTGCCCCATAGCAAGACAAAAACCCTCTTGAGGAAGACAGGGTGACATTTTAAAGGGGCATCCAGAGGGTAGCAGAGGCGACTCTCCTGCAGTGATATTCTGAGCTGATGTGCGACACACACAACTGTGCCAGAGTTTCATAGTGTTTGTTTTGGTTTCAACATCTCAGACAAGACAGCTTCCAGATCCTTCACATCCCAGGCTGCAGCTGACCAACGTTCCACAGGATGCCAACATGCTGGATATAGATTTTACCTAAAAGAAAAAGAAGAACCAGTCAATGCCCTCGGCAGAACCCTGCATCCATTCTGACCCTCACAGTCTCTACCCTATAGGTCACACTCACCCAACCACAGGACCTTTGAACATGCTATCTGGAAGGTAACTCCTTCCGTTCCTTCAGCTCCTCGCTCAGGATCCTAGCTCCCCATGCAGAACCCCTAGTACAGAGCTGCTTTTCTCCTTGTACTTCTCCTTCCTAGCAGTGCTACTGGTGTTTACTCCAGGGCTCCACAAAATTTTTCTGTCGAAGTCCAGACAGTAAACATTTTCGACTTTGTGGGCCCTACATTCTCTGTGGCAACTACTCAACTCCACCCCTGTGGAACAAAAGCCGCTGTGGATAATAGGAACATGCTTGAGCATGGCTGTGTTCCAATAAAACTTTATTTGTGGCCACTGAGATTTTATTTGCAAATTTTTACAGGTCATGAAACGGTAGCCTTCTTTCAATTCTTTTTCAATCATAAAAAATCATTCTTGGCTCACGAGCTGTACCAAAACCAGGCAGACAGCCATATTTAGCCCATGGGCCATAGTTTGCAAATCCCTGGTTTATGCGATTATCTGATTCATGTCTGGCTCTTGCTTAGGCTGGGGGCTCCTTGTAGGCAAGACCCATGTCTGAGCTCACTCACCTTTAAACCCCCGGCACCAACCACAGTACCAGGAGTGAAAGAAAGCCTGGAACCTAAATCCACTCAAGACATCATCCGAAGAGACTCAGGAGAGGAGGGAAAATCTGTGAGGTCAGAGCCACCAATGTCCTCTGCTCATGTTTGATCATGGGCATCAAAAAATCATACATGTAAAAATAGTGGGGATTTAGGAGAATTTACAAAATAATGAATTTCTTTTCATAATGTTACATGACCCCAAATATAAATATTATCATCATCATCAGGTAACTATTTTCTAAAAGATAACAAACATCCTATTTTTAGGAAATACACACTTAAGTATTTGCCAGAAAGGAACATGATATATGTAACTTACCCTCAAATGGTTCAGGAAAAAAAAAAAAAAAATCTGTATGTACACACACACAGAGCCATCATAAGGTGACTGAGGTGAAACATTATACCAGGAAAATTTGGGTAAAGAGTATACTATTTTGGGGAGCACCTGGGTGGCTCAGCCGTTTGAGCATCCAACTTCGGCTCAGGTGATGATCTCACAGAGACTTCAAGTCCCGCATTGGGCTCTGTGCTGACAGCTCAGAGCCTGGAGCCTGCTTCAGATTCTCTGTCTCCCTTGCTCTCTGCCCCTCCCCCACTTGAGTTCTGTCTCTCTCTCCAAAATAAACATTAACAAAAAAATGTTTTAAAAAAGAGTATACTATTTTTGTTTTTGCAACTTTTTTTAGGCTTGAAATTATTTAACAAAAACTTTCAAGAAAAAAAAAAAAAAGCAGGGGCTCCTGGGTGGCTAAGTCAGTTAAGCATCTGAGTCTTGATTTCAGCTCAGGTTGTGATCTCACAGTTCACGACTTTGAGCCCCACACTGGGCTCTGTACTGACAGCACAGAGCCTGCTTGGGATTCTCCCTCTCCTCTCTCTCTCTACCTCACCCCCACTGTCTCTCTCAAATAAAAAATACGCTTTTAAAAAAAGAAAAAACACAAAGATACACTCATATTGGCCACTAGGATACCCTACGCAGCAGACTGGTGGGCGGAAAAGACAAGTTGCCACAGCCGTGTCCAATCTGTGCAGGGTGGCTTTTTTCCAGCATCCACATGCGCCCTCCTCCCTTGGGCTGGGGAGTGGGGGCTAATCTCCCCCAACTGACATCCACGGAGCCCAGATGCTCACCCCCACTCTACAGATGCAGCCTGAGGACCTCAGATGTAAAGACTCCCACCAGGGCTGCCCCCTCCCACAAGAGTCAGGCTACATCCACTGCAGGTTCAATGTAGGGGGACCAAGGGACTGGGGACCGAGCTTTCAAAGCTTCCAAAGACCAAGAACGGGACCCGAGTGAAGGGACTGGATTCCCAATGGCTCCACCGAAGCGGCCGTGCCTAGGAAGGGGAGCAGACTTGGGCGCTGGCCTGCTGAATCTGGGAGGAGCAGAGCATGAGGAGTCACAGAGGCACGGACTTCACGTAGGGGACACAGGCCGGAGACTCACCTTCTGATCCGGGGACATACATCTCAGGGATGCCGTGAGACCACACCCAGGGTCGTCCGCCAGGCCCCTGTCTGTGCCCACGGCCCCGGGCAGCCGCGAACACCCCTGTGCTTATAGAATAAATGTGCTCGAAGGACGGAGTGGGACGGGGCGGGCGCAGGGGGCCCCCCATGAATCACCACGCCTGCACAACTACTCAGCTCCTCCACAGCACAGTGGGACGGGGGGAAAGGAAACAACAGAGTTTACACACACCTCCCGAGGGGAGCAGTCACCCTGGGTGCCTGCGATCGCCCTCAGGGGGGTCACCAGCTCTCCAGAAGGAGGCGAGCCCCATCACAAGTCTGGGCCGTGGGGTTGGCTTCAGACTCTCCGGTGACACTGTGACTCAGGAAGCTCCAGGGGACCGTGGACACAGACACTAGGGCTCTCTGTTTCATCTCCCTGCCTCCCCAAGGCCATGCAGATTTGGGGTTCTCCCCCGGAGGGCCCCGTGGGGTGGGGGACAGACTCACGGCTGCGGCTCCCCCGGCTCTCCCTCCACTCACTCAAACCTGCACAAATCACACATGCTGTCAACTCTCCCCCTCACTCCTCCCCACCCCTCAGTCCGCCTTGGGGTGCTTCCTTTCAAACCCACCATGAGTTTCACCTCCTCTGGAAAGAGCTTCCTGCCCCGGCGAGGTAACCCTCCTGGCTGTCCACAGCACCCCGTTCTTTCCTCCCAGCGGTTCCCAGGTTTCTGGCTGTCGCTCCCCAACCCCTGCCCCAGTCTCAGCACAAGCTCCCGGGGCACAGGCCAGGTTCACCCAACCTCACTCACAGTGAATGGAATTAGCAGGCTCGCGAGCCGGACACACAGAGGTGGGGGACGCGCAGAGATTTCTAGAAGGACTCTCTCAGCCTCTTTCTCTCCCCCAGCACAGCCAAACTGCTAACAACACTCCTGCTTCATCAAGAAGGGAAACCCGAGAGAGTCTCAGAGCTGAGCTCCCCGCCCTCCCTGGCAGCTCCCTGAGAAGTGAAGACACATTTGGGCTCCATACCCCATGCTTATTCCTTTCAAACCTCCAAACATCCTGTGCAACGACACTGGGTTGTAACCATGTAACCATCCCGGAGAAGGAGAAGGGCGTGTCCCAACCTGTCTGTGTCCAGTGCTTTGTCTGTCAGCAGAAAAAAGCCCTTGGGGCACCTGGGTGGCTCAGCCAGTGAAGCATCCGGCTTACGGCTCAGGTCATGACCTCAGGGTTTGTGGGTTCGAGTCCCGCATGGGGCTCCGTGCTGACAGCTCAGGGCCTGGAGCCTGCTTCGGACTCTGTGTCTCCCTCTCTCACTGCCCCCCCCCCTCAAGAATAAATAAACATTTTAAAGAAGAAGAGCCCTCAACACACAGGGTGTTGCATCTCTGCACCTGTGAGCACCCTAGCAGCCGACCTCTCCGTACAGCGGTCCAGGACACCTCAGGGAGGTGAGGCGAGGACCACCACTGCATGCCAACCGTGCTCCCGCTTTCATCCAGGACACCAACCACAGTAAGGAGCAACCAAACAACGTGGCCAGCTTTTGCAAAAGCATTGCTAAGATTATTTGTGCTAGGTTTTGGGTTGTTTAGTGGGTTTTTTTTTTTCCTTTGTTCTTTTCACTTGATTCTTCTGTAGCCCTATAAGCTCTGGTGTGTGTGTGTGCGCACGTGTGTGCGCGCACATGTGTGTAGGCAGGAGACAAGTCACATTCACTTAGTGGTAAATTTTCATCGCCACGCAAATTCCTGTTGGTATAGGTTCTCTGCTCAGAGACCTAAAACTCCAGTCTTTTTACGGTGCATGATACCTTAGCGGAGGACTGCCCCCAGATGGCCAATACTGCTCTTCAAAGAAACAGAAACGTCCCCTGACATGCCCGTCTTTCAGACAGAAGCTCAGCCTATACAGAACAGGGCTGGCAGAGCATCGTCCAAACAGGTAGGGGGGGGACCCCCTGCTGTTGTCTGAGGTCCAGGTAGGTTACTCCGGCATCCTCAGGGGAACCTGTGGGTCGCTGATTCCTTCCCGGCCTCAGAAGCTCACCATACCCCATCGTCCCTACAGCTGCCCACATGTTGACGCTCCTAACAGCTTCGTTCCTCACTCTAGAACCTTCGTTCCAGAAGACGAGGAAGCAGGGAACAGAAGGGCCATTTGAGCCCAACCTTCAAGAAGTCACTGCTCTGGAGCACCTGGGTGGTTCAGTCCATTAAGCATCTGACTTCGGCTCAGGCCACGATCTTACGGTCCATGAGTTTAAGCCCCGTATCGGGCTCTGTGCTGACAGCTAGGAGCCTGGGGCCTGCTTCAGATTCTGTCTCCCTCCCTCTCTCTGTCTTTCCCCAACTCTCTCTCTCTCTCTCTCTCAAAAATAAGTAAACATTAAAAAAAAATTTTTTTTTAAGTCACTACTCTCTGCTTAGCAACTTCCATAAGGTGTCCAGGACTCTGAGCCCCAGGCTCAGTCTAGCACAAGTAAGTCAATCTGCTTTCTCCTGCTCCCAGCCTTGCCTCCAGGGGCCTCTTGCTGCAAACAGCCACCTAATGTCCTTTGTTCCAAAGACAAGATGCCAGGCACAGCGCCTGGCATCCCAGCGGAAAGCTTATGGCTTTCTAATGAGATTCCCACAGGAAGCTCTATTCACAAGAGGGTGGGAGGCGGGCACTTGTAGAATGCATGGCTGGATTCCCACAGGCCACATCTTTTCCAAACCTAAGAAGCAGAGGGACGTGGCACGCAAGCTTGGGCGGGAGGAGCAGTGGGTCTCCCCAGCTCCCAGCACCCACCTTTGCACCCCACGTGTCACAGCCGCCACTACCACCTACAGACAACGGGGAGGAAGGGTGGCACCTGCCTCGCCACCGGGGGACACGCCCAACGGGTGTCACAGGGGTCTCCTGTAGGAAAGTGGGGATGCACGAAGACCCAGAACATCAGCCACAGCCGCACGCCAGGCCAACCAAGCTCAAAGCACACACAGCCGGGGTTCAAACGCCTTTGGAAACATGGAACCATTCCAAAACCCCAGGGTTCTCTGTACTCCGGTTAGCCGTCATTTATTTCTTCTAATTAGCCTTTTTAAGGACAGAACAGGGAATGCATTTCCACAGACTTTGTTTCCGTCCACGCCCCCGCCCCATCTGGCCCTAAACACTGGAGGTCTTATCTCATGGACTTGAGCATCCCAGTTGCCCAGGAGCCTAAAAAGAGGGCTACGCACAGAAGTCAGGAAGCCCTGGCCACCTTCTCTCCATTTCCTGCCTGGCTGATGCGGCCAGGCTCTGCGTCCCAAAATGTCATCAAAGAACAGCACGTGTAATAGTATGGACTAAGTTACTGCCTCACTGCCCTGGGCACCGACAACACGATTTTCCTCTTTGCAGTCACTCATAAAATAACCCAAGGTCATAATTCAGCTGCATCGATTTAAATGCAGTCTGTTTCCCAGAGGGAACCCCAATATTTCGCTGAGCTAGGTCTAAACAGGAAAGACAAGTACCTGTGAAGAGATTATCAGGGGCAGACAGAGAAGTTCTCAAAAAACACTAACCCGAACATAAAACTGGTCTTAAAATTCGTGTTCTTTCAAACTTATTGACCTATAAAGTTGTTTGCAACATTCCGTCCAGGTGGAAAACTGTTCCAAAGCAGCACGTGTAACACGGTCCAACTTCTACAAAAAAAGAAAATTCACAGATACGTACTCACACACACTCTAGTGGTTACCGTTAAGTAGTGAGATTACAGAAATTTTATTTTTCCTTTCTCTTCTCTGTAATGTCCATAGCATACATGACATCTGTAATAAGGAAAGCTGTCACTCTCAGTCTTCCTAAATGGTCGGTCATCTCTGGGCCTGAGGGCTAGAGCAGTCTTGTGTCTGGTGACCCAGCTCCAAGTTCGCTCACATCCTGGTATCATTTCAACCACAGACAACACAACCAGGAGCTGCTTGAAGTTGGACAGACAGGAGGATAGTGCCTGGTGATGAGGAAAGCCTGTGGGAGGCAGCTAAAGTAGATTGTTACAGAATAAACACTGGGGCGCCGGGGTGGCTCAGTTGGTTACATGTCTGACTCTTGATCTCAGCTAAGATCTTGATCTCAGGGTCATGTGTTCAAGCCCCATGTTGGGCTGAAAAACACAAAAAAAAGAAAGAAAGAAAAGAATGAAAAGGGGACCATGTCTACATGATTCAAAGATTAAAAAGATAGTAAGAGAATGCTGTGAGCAACGTTAGGACAATAATTTGAAAACTTGGATGAAGTGGAAAAAATCCCAGAAATACGACCCATATCAAAACTAACCCAAGAGGAAACAAAGACTATGTAGTCCTATCACTGTTCAAAGAACTGAACATCAATAGGTTTTGTTTTTTTTCTTTTTTTTTTTTTTTACTCTTTGCACACAGAAAACATCAGGATCCGGTGAGTTTCAGCATGTTCTACTAAACATTTAGGAAACAAATATTTCTAATCTGATACAAACTGTTCCAGAGACACAGCAAATAAGGAACCTACCCTACCTTGCTTTATAAGGAAAATGTGTCTTAATAGTAAAACATTTACCAAAGCCTGACAAAGATATCACAAAGTAGGAAAAGGACAAAGCAATCTTGGTCACTCAGACAACCAAAGAAAGCCCTAAATAACTATCATCAAAGCGACGTGCATGACAGGATAACACAATGACAATCAAGCTCCTTTTGTTGCACAGACGCAAAGTTGGTTTAGTATCAGAAAAATCTAACACAATTTCACCACCTTAACAGATGGAAGGTTAATAAACAGTATGACTGACCCTCTCAACAGAGCTAGAAAAGGCATTAAAATAAAATTTGACATTAGCAAACTAGGGACAGAGGGAACCTTTGCAGGAAAGAAATTCTACGAAACCCCACAGCTGCCACCACTCTTAGTGGTCAGCATGGAAAGCACACACTTTAAGGTCAAGAATAATGCAGAACGTCTATCGCTTCTATTTAACAATGATTTAGAGGCAGAGGCGCCTGGGCGGCTCAGTCCGTTAAGCGTGTGACTCTTGATTTTGGCTCAGGTCGTGATCTCACAGTTCAGCAGACCAAGCCCCGAGTGGCGTCTGCGCTTGGGATTCTCTCTCTCCCTCTCTCTCTCTGCCCCTCCCCTGCTCATGCTCTCTCTCTCTCAAAATAAATAAATATCTTTTTAAAAAGTCACCACGTGTTGAGGGGCCCCATGTACTGCTGTGTCATGTGGAGCTGGAGCCACCCACTATGAAAGTGGCCAATGACCTACTCCAGAGCATATGCTCTGAGACCCTGTTTCTTTTTTTTCTTTTTTTTTTTTTTTATGTTTGTTTATTTTTGAGAGAGAGAGAGAGAGCACGAGCTGGGGAGGGGCAGAGAGAGAGGGAGACACAGAATCCGAAGCAGGCTCCAGGCTCCGAGCTGTCAGCACAGAGCCCAACATGGGGCTCGAACTCAGGAACAAGGAGATCATGACCCGAGCCGAAGTCGGATGCTCAACCGACTGAGCCATCCAGGCGCCCCTCAGACCCAGTTTTTTACCTGTTCTTGCCCTTGAAACAAACCAGGGAGCATACTCAGACTTTCGTAAAAGCAAACGTGAGGCTCCCGGGTGGCTCAGTCGGTTGAGCATCCGACTTCGGCTCAGGTCATGATCTCATAGTTCATGAGTTCGAACCTCGAGTCGGGCTCTGTGCACACAGCTTGGAGCCTGGAGTCTGCTTCAAGTTCTGTGTGTGTGTCTCTCTCTGCCCCTCTCCCCTGCTCACACGTGCTCTTTCTCTCAAAAATAAACATTAAAAAAAAATGTATTACCTGTTACCTAACACCTACCAGGGGGTTCAATTTAATCATCTGCTTTTAGAAACAAAACCACTATGCCGAAGACATACCTGCCTTCCTACGTTTACTGCAGCATTATTTATGACAGCCGAGACATGGAAACAACCAAAGTGTCCATGGACAGATGAAAAGATAAAGAAAATGTAGTGGGTATATATATATATGTAATGGAATATTATTCAGCATAAAAAGGAAGGAAATCCTGCCATTTGCAACAACATGGATGGACCTTGAGGGCGTTATGCTAAGTGAAATATGCCAGACAGCGAAAGACGAATACAACATGATCTTCCTCATATGTGGAATCTCAAAAAAAAACACCATACTCATAAGAAAAAGAGACCAGATTTGTAGTTAGCAGAGGTGGAGGGTTGGGTGTGGGGGACTCGGGAGGAGATGGTCAAAGGTGCAAGCATCCAGTTAAGAGATAATACATACTGGGGATGGCTGTGGCTAACACTGCCTTATGGTGTACCTGGAAATTGCTAACGAAGTACCAATGTCAATTCAGCACGTACGGTCAGCCTAGAAGAGGCACTTGCTCCATTGTTTGAAGTACTAAGATGAGCCGTGGAATTTTCTTAATCTGACAGTGGTTTCAATACTTCTTTTCATGATACCAGACACAATACCAATCCAGCAGTCTTTAAGCCACAATAATACTTGTGTCCATGTGCTCAGGAAAGGGCCCCTTTGGGGATGCCTGGGTGGCTCAGTGGTGAAGCATCCTACTCTTGGTTTCAGCTCAGGTCATGATGTCTCAGTTCATGGGTTCGAGCCCCACATTGGGCTCTGCGCTTAAGAATGCAGAGCCTGCTTGGGATTCTCTGTCTCTCCTTCTCTCTCTGCCCCTCCCCCGCTCACCCTCTCCTCCTCTCTCTCTCAAAATAAACATTTAAAAAAATGTTAAAAAAAAATAAAAGAAAGAAAGGGCCCCTTTTCCTACCTTACACTAAAGTACAAGCCTAAAGATAGACTATCTGGACAGATTGATTGATGTATTTCTTTGTTAGGGTCTTTTCCTATTTAGTGAGATGCAAGGCTTCCACAGCTAGTTCAGTCATGAAGTATGGATGAGATTCTATTTAAGTGTCTCAGCACCAAAACAGTACATTGAGCCCCGTAAGCCCACAAGGGCTCCCTACTGTATAATTCTTCCAGGCCTGCAGGACACAGCAAACCCTCTTCATTGTGGCTAATAACGAGGACAGAGTTTTCTTCACGTTATGTTTTATTTCTGTGCATTGAACATGAGACAGATGAAATGGCTAAGCAATAAAACCAGTACGACCACGAACTTTCTTACGTGTATATTATGTGATAGTATTGATGAATATCATTGATTGTTCCCATTCTACTCAAAGGGCTACTATTTACCTAACATGCAAATTATAGCTAATGGGTTTGCTCTGCTATCTACTATAATCAATCCATGCTTTAATGTTTGTGTATTCTTAAAATGTAGGTGTGATTTTTTTTTAATGGTTATTTATTTGGGGGGGTGGGAAATGTGAGCATGAGTGGGGGAGGGGCAGAAAGAAAGAGGGAGACAGGATCTGAAGCAGGATCCATGCTGACGGCAGACAGCCTGATGCAGGAGTCAAACTCACAAACCACGATATCGTGACCTGAGCCAAAGTCAGAGCCAAAGTTAAGAAACCGGCTGAGCCACCCAAGCACCCCCAAGAAAATAGCATTTTTTTAAGTTAAAAATACATACGAATATTTGTAAAACACCTGGCAATATACGTAACAGAAACTTATAAAACATTTATGGAGACATTTTTGAAAGTACTGAAAGACATTTTTTTTTTTTAAATACCTAAGTAAATGGAAAGTCATCCCATATTCATGGATTGGAAGGATTCTCACAAAGGGGCTGATTTCCCCCTAAACTGATGCATGGAGTCAAAATCCCAAACATGCTTTTGTTGAACCTGACAACTGATTTATAAAGAAGGGCCAAGAACAGCCGTGCTGACAAAGAACAAGTCAGGAGAGGCTGTGGAACTGGCCTTCTCAGGAATGGAAACGCTGCATGTGCTGGTTAATCTGACGTGTCAACTTGACAAGAGTCACAAGGTGCCCTGACATTTGGTCAAACATTCTGAGTGTGTCTGTGAGGGTGTTTCTAGAGATTAACAATTTTATCAGTAGACCAAATGAAGTAGATTGCCTTGTCTGATGTGGGTGGGCCTCGTCCAATCAGTTGGAGGCCAGAATAGAACAAAAGGCGGGTAAGAGGGAATTCACTCTCCCCGCTGACTGTTTTCAAGCTGGGCCACTGGTCTCCTCCCTCACTTGGAACAGGACTTACATCCCTGGCTCTCCTGGTTCTCAGACCTTCAGACTTGGACCTTTATAATAAATCTTTCTTTATGTAGATACATATCCTATTGGTTCTGTTTCTGTGGAGAGCTGTCCAGGGAAAACTCAGGATTGGGTCCAGCCTGGACCTGTAGTTCCCCTTTGTCGGCAATAACTGGAAACTTAAGCAAACAACTTCCTCTTCTCTGAGGCTTTGAGCCCTCATCTCTTATCTACACTCACCCCCGTCCCTACATTGAGAATCTCATACATCCAAAGAGCACGCTCTAAAAGAATCCAAAACGCAAACTACAATCCTGAAGTCACAAAGTCATGCTGACTTTCCTACAGGCTCCCTTTCTCATCGGTAAATTCCAGCCAAGGAGTAACCCTCGCCCCACTCCACGCGCTCAGCCATCAGTTTTAGAGTGGCTGAAAGAGAAGTGTCCATTTGTGGGCAGTCTGTGGCACAGGCAGCTGCCAGAACCAGATCCCCGCAGGCAGTGCGCAAGCAGCTCGTCGTCTGATATTCAGTCCCCCTTCTCTTCACGCAAAGCTGATTCCTCCAGCGTTCGCATTTGGGGAAAGTGGGAATAACCGTTTCTCTGCCAGCTTTCTGGGTGCTGTGCATTCTAGGAAGGGATCGAAGCGGTTCCCCCCATAAGCAGAACGCCCCGAGGTCAAACACATCACCAAAGAACAAGGACACATGGACGCCACCCCTGGCCTTGCGCTGTTTTCCAAGGTGAACCGTCCCACCACGCCAACACCCGAGGGCCCAAGGACGAAGCCGCTGCCCCCCCAACCCCCGGACCTGTATTTGATGTCAAATACTGTGGAGTCCTCATCCTCATCCTCTTCTTCGTTCAGCGGGGCCATTTCCACTCGCTCGGCTGGAGTAGTGATGATGTCATACTTGCGGGTCTTCTTCAACCTCTTTCCCGACCTGGAGGAAGGGAGGCACGTTCCTGAGAACTCTATGACGCCCAGAGGTAAGTGGCGTTGCCCCCTCCCGCTTGCTCCGGGCAGCCCTGGCAGACGGCCCAGCTCCCTCCCTCTCGGCCATGGGAACTCTTACAGATTCCGGACCTCGCCAATCCTCTTGGTCCTCACCTGCAAAGTGGAGATGATCGTGCCTGCCCTGAGCACTGAAGAGCCCAGTGAGCAAATAAATAGCACCCCAATGCAATATTTTTAAAAGGGCAAAATTAATGCAAAGAAAATCTGCGATGAGCCAAAGATGAAAATGTTCAATGAAGACAGGATCCAGCCCTGGGTTTGCATGGGCGTGACACATCTGTCCCCTTGCCCCCTCCCCCGCCCCCCCCCCCCCAAGCATAGATGTCACAGGTGGCACTGACAGGCCAACCAGGTGGGATCTGGGTCAAGGCTCAGGCACTCTCCACCTGTGTGATCTCAGGCAAGTCGGTTAATCTCCCTAAGCCTCAGTTTCCTCCTAAATAAAATAGGATACGGACAGTATTTGCCCCTCACAGGCAAGAGAGAATTAAATGAGATGGTGAATTCAAGGAGCCTACACACAGGAGGCTCTCAGCAAAAATTACTGTTAGTAAAAATAATAAACAAACAGAAGTGCTATAGCCTCTCTCAGATGACAAGGACTTGTAAAAAAAAAACAAGTCAATATCATTTCCAGCATGAGGATTTATGGGGACAGTGAGTTATAACACGAAGCTTTTACCTCTGGGATGGTAAAGGGTCACCGCGAGCCACCGGGAAAGTGCTAAGACACGTCCTTCGGTCTCTGGCGTTAGTCACTCTGCACGAAGGATGCTACATTTATCAGGGCAGGGCTGAAAGTTTATAATGCCACTGGGAATAATACTATTATCATGACTACTGATGCTCTTTGCATTTATTTCTCCACTATCTTGACTATTTTCCCAAATGCCTTGTATTCTACAGTGTCTCTCCGTTTTGACTACATTTGATACTGTCTGTGAGAAGCCAGACAACCTCCTCCCTGCAAATAATCATAAATGGGGCACTGAAGAATCGTACACTCTGCACATTCCTCCTGCAGACTGTCAGCTCTTCCCAGCTGGTGACCACATCCAGGATACACGCAAGACCTCTTTGTCCCCCACATGCAGAAATTCTTTGGTCAGTTTGTAAAATGATGAAATAAGAAATTCACTTTAGGGTTTCTTTTTTGTATATCATTTTTTAAGTTAATTTCTTTATTACTGAGAGAGACAGAGCACGAGCAGGGGAGGGGCAAGAGAGAGAGGGGGAGACACAGAATCCGAAGCAGGCTCCAGGCCGTCAGCGGTCAGCACAGAGCCCGACGCGAGGCTTGAACCCACGAACCATGAGATCATGACCTGAGCCGAAGTCAGATGCTTAACTGACTGAACCCCCCCAGGCGCCCCAACAGTCAGGTTTCTCATAATTTCTTAGCAACAGCAAATTGTTCTTGTCTTACCTGGTATGATTTACCAAAAACATGAAAGTGTCACTTACGTAGAAAAAGTAGATATTTACCTGTATGTGTACCTGTATCTTCGGCATAAAGCACCCTATACAACCTCTAGTACCTGCTCCTTGTGGTTTTTCAGGGAGAGACTTCGAGAGACAGGGGGAAACCAGCTATAAATTCTGATGACTGGGGCACCTAGGTGGCTCAGTCGGTTAAGCATCCAACTTTGGCTCAGGTCATGATCTCGCAGTTCATGAGTTTGAGTCCCACATCGGGCCCACTGCTGTCAGCCTGCCAGCACAGAGCCCACTTGGAATCCTCTGTCCCCACCCCTCTCTGCCCCTCCCCCATTTGCCCTCTCTCAAAAAGATATGGAACATTAAAAATAAAAAGTCTGCTGATCACCACACCCTACCATAAAGCTATCTGCCCTACCTGGACAGACATACACACACACAGAGGCATGGGTGTGACTGCTTGTATTTCAAACGTGAGATGAGGCATGGTACCAGTACCAAGCTTGGGGGGTAAGAGGGGCACAGCCAGTTGCCTCCCCCGTGGTCCTGGACAATGGCATTTTAGAAGGAGGCTTTATGCAGGAGCATAAACACTAACCTTGTAAACACCACCAGTCCTACATTCTCAACCCTCAACAGACTCTTCTTTTCTATCCACCTCCCCCCAAAGGAGTAAAATAAGTCTCTGCCTTCTGCCCTAGCTGACTCATAATCCTTGACCAACTCCATCTCCGATACTGGACAGAGGAGATTAGAAACAGCTCCAGATGCCACAAGCCACCCAAGACAAAGGCACAAGGAACCACCCATCCCCAAGCCCTGAAGACGGGTCAACATCCCCATCTACGCAGACCCTCACACCACACCTTTGTCAGGAAAACAGCCCCACATCTCCACCCAGATGACTCACAGCTGTTCAGAGCTCTCTGCAAAGCCTGGCTTTGCAAAGGTTTTTGCCCAAAGAGACTGACAGCCTGATGGTTTCGAGCTGAGGAATCACAGTGCTGTTTGTAGCTCTTTTTCAGGTACAAGGAAGCCTAGAAAATGTGAAATCTGATCTGAAAACCTCGTTGTACACTCAGAACTTGAAACCTGGGGCGCCTGGGTGGCGCAGTCGGTTAAGCGTCCGACTTCAGCCAGGTCACGATCTCGCGGTCCGTGAGTTCGAGCCCCGCGTCAGGCTCTGGGCTGATGGCTCGGAGCCTGGAGCCTGTTTCCGATTCTGTGTCTCCCTCTCTCTCTGCCTCTCCCCCGTTCATGCTCTGTCTCTCTCTGTCCCAAAAATAAAAATTAAAAAAAAAAAAATGTTGAAAAAAAAAAAGAACTTGAAACCTAATTTAGTCATTGGCCCTGGAGCAGGACTGACTGCTGACTCTGGAAGAAGGTTCTGGAGGCTCTGACTTTAGCTCTGCTTCATGGGAGTGGATCCCTATCACCCCTAAAATCACCTCCCTTCTTCCTGATGGTTTATAGAGTCTCATCATGAGAAAATTAACTTAGCTAGTTTAAAATAAGACCCTTGAACAGTTACGCAGGGGAGAAACTGGAAAACACCACCAGCTTCTACAATGTCACGGCCTACTTGGTTTAATGCCACCCATTCCAGCCATGTGACCTCAGAAAATAATTTTAAACCCCAAGATTACACCAAAGGTGTAATGGTTAATTCTATATGTTAATTCTGTATGTCAACTGCCACAAGGCGTTCAGGCATTTCATCAAACATTACTTCTGGGTGTTTCTGTGAGGGTATTTCTGGATAAGATTAACATCTGAATTGACAGACTAAGTAACAGACTGCTCTCCTTGGTGTGGTGGGCCTCATCCAATCAGCTGAAGGTCTGACCAAAACATAAAGACTGACCTCCCTGCCTGACTGCCTTTGAGGTGGGACATTGTTTTTTGTTTGTTTCTTCCCTATGTTGACAATTAAGCTGAAAAGCTAGCTTTTCTTGGGTTTCAGGCCTGCCATCCTTGGGATGGGAACTTACACCATTGCAAGCTCTTGGGTTTCTAGATTGCACGTTCTCCTTGCAAATCTTGGAACTTGTCAGCCTCCTTAATCTTGTAAGCCAATTACTTAAAAAAAAAAAAAAAATATATATATATATATATATATATATGTATATACATGTGTGTGTGTGTGTATATATATGTATACATGTATATATACATATATATATAAATCTATTGACTGATTATATACAAGTGACTAATGTTTTAATAATATAATTCATGTGTTACATATTGATATATGTTCCATGGCTCTTAGAAAGATAGAAAGATAGATCAGTCGATCCATCCATCCATCGACCTTCTTGGTCCTGTTTCACTAGGAGGACCCTGACTAGGGACAAGAGGCCATTAACAAGGGCCCTCGTGCATGCTTTAAATGCCAGTTCTGACGTAATGAGCTGAAGAAATTACATTTCAAATGATCAGCTCTCTGAGACACAGAAACATCACAAAGAAGGAGCGATGTCACTGTTCCACAGCTGGACGTGTTAACAGGGAAACTGGGACCCAGTGAGAGGCTGAAGAGACCCAGACGCATGGACAGCGGCCTCCAGGGACAAGTGCCTTCGGTGGAGGGGGGCGGTCACGGTCAATGCACAAGCTACGCACGCATTCAGGTGGGGCGGGATGGGAGGCTCCCCACATATTTGTCACAAGAGGAAGCGAACCCCTCCTTTCCTAGCAGTGCCCAAGTCAGAAGCAGGGAAACGCGTGAACAGTCAGTGAGCATTTCCCGCAGATTCCAAGGGTCCTGGGGCTGGAGAACAGTGTCATCCTGCTTCAGGGAGGGAGAATGGGAGAAAACAGAAAACGGATAGTTCTCCAGCCCGAATAACTTCACCCAGTCCTGCTCTGTCTTCTCTGAGTGTGGACACTCTAACGTGTCTTTTCTAATTAATACCAGTCTACAACAGGTGAGCTCTTGCTGGGCTAAGTCATTTACACATACTGATCACATGTGATCACATGTCACAGCTCATCAAGCACTCTACAAGGTGCCGCCGCCTGCCTCACAACTGAGGAAAAGGGGGCTCAGAGAGGTTGATGTTCCCACGGCCAAGGCCAAAGGCTGCCCCAGAACAAAGCTCCCTGGCGGTCACCTTGAACCACCCGTGCCTGCCAAGAGGCAAGGTGCCAGCTGTCTCTAGATACTTCCTGCTCACTCTCAAACGCAAGCCCACTCTGCACCCCCACCAGACTCCACCCCCACTCCACGTTAACACCAAGAAACTCTCTGCCCTTCTAGAACCTGCCACTTAACAGAGCTCGCACATTCCTACTCCAAATTGATCTGCGCACACTTCTAATGAACTTGCTCTAAATCGTGGACCCTCAGGACACGAGTCGGTTCGAAGCAGGCCAGTTTCCATTTCCTCCCTCCTTTCGGCGTCTACATCTTCAGGGGCCTGGGTGAGTCCCCTTCCCACGTAGTCCCCGCGGTTGAGGGGGCCTGGTCACCTACCACACCCCCAGTTCCAGGAGTAGCTGTGGGACTGAAGCCCGAGCCAATCAGTGTGTTGCAATCCCCAGGCCACAGCAAGAGGGGCGGGACTGGGGACCAATCAGAGCCAATGGCCTTTTGCTAGGAAGGCTGGACCGGGGGCAGTAAATGCTCCATCCACTGGTCTTGAGACCCAAATGAAGCAAGCCATCTTGCCACCTTCTGGAAATGGAAAGTAAAGGGGTGCCTGAGCAGCTCAGTTGGTTAAGTGTCAGAGTTTGGCTCAGGTCATGATCTCACAATTCAGGGGTCAAGCCCCACGTCAGGATCTGTACTTAGAGTGTGGAGCCTGCTTGGGATTCTCTCTCTCTCTCTCTCTCTCTCTCTCTCTCTTTCTCTCTCTGCCCCTCCCCCATTCATGCTTTTATTCTGTCTCTCTCTCAAAATAAACAAATAAACTTAAAAAGAAAAAAAAGAAATGGAAAATAAAGCCCATATGGCAGAAGGCAGATTGGGAGGGAGAGAGATCAAGTTCCAAATCTACTATAAAGCCAGCCCTCCTTGGGGCGCCTGGGTGGGTCAGTTGGTTGAGCGTCTAACTTCAGCTCAAGTAACAATCTCACCATTCATGAGTTCGAGCCCCATGTCGGACTCTGTGCTGACAGCTCAGAGCCTGGTGCTTGCTTCGGATTCTGTGTCTCCCTCTCTCTCTGGCCCTCCCCCACTTGCACTCTCTCTCTCTCTCTCTGTCTCTCTCTCAATCTCTCTCTCAAAAATACACATTAAAAAAAATTAAAAATAAATGAATAAATAAATAAAATAAAGCCAGCCCTCCTTGACAGCTACCAAAGCCAGCCTGGGCTGAGGTTTCTGTCACACACCACATGGAGAATCCAGTCACAGGATCCTGATGGAACGAAGGCAGGCACAGCATGAAGTGAAACCATCGCTGTAACAATACAAACCATCTTGGGATTTTCCTACCTGCTATCGGTAAAACTTCCACATGTACATACAATTTTATTTCGTCTAACCCTTCAAAACCCCAGGACTCATCCCTGCTCTAGAAAGAAAGAACCCATACATACAAAGTGCCTCCGTGACAACATCCTAAACATTTCTGCTTAGAGCCACCGGGGAACAGGTTTTCCAAGAACACAAACATCCTGGTGACTCCTTCCCACAGGGATGTTTATAAGCACACTGGCCTGCGAAAAAGGCCAAGGCCACATGGCCACAAAGACTCTGAAGTCCCCTGAGTCTCTCCAGGGGACAGTGCGTCAGCTTGTGGGCACAGCCCTCATCTCGGTCACCAACCTGAGGAAGAAAGTTCTAGACACCTGGTTCTAGAGCCCAGGTGCAGAGTAAGATCTGAGTTCATAACCCCGCAATTCTATACACAGGCCTGTTTCCACAGTCATACACGGGGGGGGGGGGGGGGGGGGGGGGGGGCAGGCAGGGGAGGAGCCTGCCAAAACTGTCAGGCATACAGCTTCCAGCTAAAGAAGATTCGAGAATCAAAGAAGGGAAAAGATATAGCTGGCCTGTGCTCTACAGCATGGCCCCGGTGACACCATTTCTCTTCAGTGAATAAGGTCCCTTTATTTTTTTATTTATCCATTTTTTGAGAGAGAAAGAGAGAGAGAGACAGAGTGCTTGGAGGAGGGGCAGAGAGAGGGGGGCAGAGAAAATCCCAAGCAGGCTCCGTGCTGTCAGTGCAGAGCCCGACCCGAGGCTTGGAACCATGAGATCATGACCTGAGCTGAAATCAGGAGTTCGACACTTAACTGACTAAGCCACCCAGGCACCCGTGGAACAAGGTCCCTTTGAACCAGATGGCCTCAACGAAGAGATGGCAAGCGGTGGCTTTAAGTAAATGTTCACATTGTGTTTCACAGGAAGAGGCAAGACCAGAGAAGTTCTAAGAGACAAAGGATCCTTCCACAGGAGCCAAAACACACATTTCTAACAAGGCAGAGGAGAAGTTCAAGATTCTTTTACTCTGAAATGTGATCCTAAAGCCAGGGGATTTGTTTACACAGAGGCCCTGTCAGCAGCTGCCCAGAAGCGGGTTTCCCAGTGAGGGGAGGCTGTTCTGCTTATGCAAACACAAAGGCCGGGGAGCAGAGCATCGGGGCTCAGCGGGCCAACGTGGAGGGGGGCCTTCCGTCCCTGCCCTTCCCCGCGAGGAGGAACAAAACTAAACCAACCCTTAAGGGTTAGTTTGTTATGAGAAATCCAGCTGGGGGTGCAGCAGTCAGACCCATAGACTGCACTTCCAGAGATGGGGTTTGGACCTCGGCTCCCCAATTCCTCTGTTATGTGCCTCCGGATGACTCACTCCCCTGAATCTTTAAAAAAAAAAAAATTTAAACTTTAATGTTTATTTATTTTTGGGAGACAGAGAGAAACAGAGTGCAAGCAGGAGAGGGGCAGAGAGAGAGGGAGACACAGAATCCACAGCAGGCTCCAGGCCCCGGGCCGTCAGCACAGAGCCCGACGCGGGGCTCGAACTCATGAACGGAGAGATCATGACCTGAGCCGAAGTCAGATGCTTTAGCAAGAATCCAATTGCAAATTCTTGTGGTCGCCCCCTGCCTCCTCCACCACCGAAAAACAACCGACGGAGGACCGTGCCAGCAAAGGGAGGGCGCGCCGTGCTTCCGACTACAAAGCGTCCACGCCAATGTCACGCCTCTTATATTAATCTACAAGTTTAACGAAATCCAATAAAATACGGACAGATTTTTGTTGGGGGATCTAGATGAGTTAGTCCCAAAGCTCAGAGAAGGGGGGAAAAAATGGATAACAAGAATAGCTAGGAAAATTCTGGAAAAGAGGAGTTTGAAGGGAAACTGATCCTAAATAGGGTTTACCTAAGCCTGGGGGTTGGGAGGGAGATGGGGGTTCTGCTAATGGGCTCAGAGTTTCTTTCTGGGGTGATGAAAATCTTCTAAATTGATTGAGGTAATGGTGCGCAAGTCTGTGCATGCACTAAAAACCACGAATTGGACACTTTAAATGGGTGAATTGTGGGATATGAGAATTATCTTATAAAGCTGTTACTAACAACAGGGAAAGACAGGGGCGCCTGGGTGGCTCAGTAGGTTAAGAGTCTGACTTCAGCTCAGGTTATAATCTTGCGGTTCATGAGTTCAAGCCCCACGTCTGGCTCTGTGCTGACAGCTTGGGGCCTGGAGCCTGCTTCAGATTCTGTGTCTCCCTCTCTCTCTGCCCCTCCCTGGTTCGCACATTCTCTGTCTCTCTCAAAAATAAACATTAAAAAAAAATTCTTTTAACGTAAATATGGGGTGCCTGGGTGGGTCAGTCAGTTAAGCATCTGACTGCTGATTTCAGCTCAGGTCTTGATCTCACAGATTGTGGGTTTGAGCCCCACATCAGGCTCTGAGCTGACAGCACGGAGCCCGCTTGGGATTCTCTCTCTCCCTCTCTCTCTCTGTCCCTCCCCCACCGCACACACACACCCTCTCTCTCAAAAAATAAATAAACATTTTTAAAAAATAGGGAAAGATATGTATTTATTTATATGTGTCTGTACATACGTTACGCTCATTTCTCTACTTTTAAAACCTCTCGGGAAAGAGACACAGGAAATTGATGGCAAGCAGAGAAGAAAGTGTGGTGGCTGAGGGGACAAGAGGTAAGAAGGACATTATTCACAATATATTCTTTGGCTCCTCAGGAATTTTGAACCATGTGAACATACGATCTATTTTTAAAAGAAACAAACGAGGAAGTAAAATTCAAAGTCAGTAATTAAAAAAATACTTTAAATGCATCAGGCCTGCTCTCCCCTTGGAGCTGGCCCAGGGGCCCCTCTGCTCCGCCCAGAGGCCTCATGTTGCCTCCCCTCATCTGGGGACTTTAGGAGCCAAACCCAGCAACCAAACCTTTCCTCCACCCTGGCTGATTTCATTTTTAAGCCCATTAAAGTAGGTCTGTAGCTCGAGGACCAGCTTGCTGCAGAAACCACACTACTTGTCACAAAGAGCATGTCACCTCTGACATTGAGAAAAATTAACAGGGGCCCCTGGGTGGCTCAGCTGTTGAGCATCCGACTTTGGCTCAGGTCATGATCTCACGGTTCATGGTTTCAAGTCCCATGTGGAGTGAGCACGAGCCCCGCCTCAGGTGAGCTCAAGCCCCATTTTGGGTGAACTCCACTTCTCTCTCCCTCTCTCCTTGCCTCTCTCCCTCTCTCTCTACTCCCCCTCCCCGGCCATCATAGGATTCTCTCTCTCTCTCTCTCCACCCTCACCCACCTGCGCCCTCTCTCCCTCAATAAAAATAAAATATTTAAAAACAAAAAAATTAATAAAGAAAATAAGAACGAAATGGGGTGGGGGACACAGAACCCAGAAGCTGCTGGGAGCTGGCTGAGATGCCACATGGCCTTAACGCCTGGTGGGGCTTCTGCTCTGGGGTCAGGGGCTTTTCCCATTTTTCCCTCTGACCTTGACCCTGCACCTCCAACCTCAGAGCGTAAGACATAACTACTGAGGCTTCCCTAGAAAACTAAGTAACCTCGGGGTGCCTAGGTGGCTCAGTCAGTTGAGCGTCTGACTCTTGATTTCGGTTCAGGTCATGATTCCAGGGTCACGGGATCAAGTCCTGCATCAGGAAGATTATCTCTGCCCCTCTCCCCTTCTCTCTCTCTCTCTCTCAAAATAAATAAATAAATAAATAAATAAATAAATAAATAAATAAATAATTTTTTTTTTTTTTAATTAAAATAAAACTAAGGCGCCTGGGTGGCTCAGGTGATTAAGCCTCCAACTTTGGCTCAGGTCTTGATCTTGCAGTTCACAAGTTCAAGCCCCACGTCGGGCTCTGTGCTGACAGCTCAGAGCCTGGAACCTGCTTCGGATTCTGTGTCTCCCTCTCTCTCTGCCCCTCCCCCGCTCACGCACGTACATGTGCTCTCTCTCTCTCAAAAATAAATAAAAACATTTTTAAAAAATTAAAAAAAAAAGAAAACTAAGTATATCTGAAGAAAGAACCCAATTCCAAAACCCACCATCAAGCTTCCCTGCAGGAAGGAACAACAGTGCTGTCCCTGGAGAATAGGTCTAGGATTAGCCCCCAGCTCAGGAGGCAAGGCCAGCGCCACTGCTCACCAAGGCCAGTGGCCAGGATACAATTCCCAAGTACAACCCTCCTTCCTGGGGCCCGGCCCCTGCACCCCACCCAAAACCTTCCTTTTAAAGCAGTTGAAACAAGCCACTGAAGGAGGTAAACACGCTAAGCTCCAACAGGAACCTCATCGCGCTAAGCTCCGGGTGGGCACCTGGGGACTGATGGTCAGGTCCATGAGACAAAGCTTCTCCTCCAGCACAGTGTGAGCTTCAAGGTCTCCAGCGGCCCAGCTCTACCATGGCTCCAGTCAGGCCCTCCTGAACACTGGTGCTCGAGAGCCTTCCAGATGCACCCAGAAGCAAGCACCTCCACGCCTTTCTCTGTCCTTGGGCTGCACCCTCCCCACCATGCCAGGGCTCCTCGGTTTCGGCACCCGGCTCCCGGTCAAGTGCAGTGACCCAAAGCACCGCGTCAAAAACGCAAATGCCACAGAGCCCCGCAGGCACAGGAAACCAGTGAAGCAGGCCTGGTGCGACACGAACGTCGGAACGAACGGGATGACAAACGGCGACCAATGCTCTCTGACTCAGAGACGCAAGGTGTTCACAGCCCCGGCCGAGAGCGATGGCTGCGACCCAGCGCCTACCCGCGACTGTCACCTGGAACAGAGGCCCTATGTTTCCAGGGATTCTTGTCTGTCGAGAAAAGCAGACCTCGATTCTCACATGAAGACTTCCAATTTGTAAGTGTCCTCAACCATCTCAGTTGTCAAAAACACTGCGCAGATCAAAACAAAACAAAACAAAACAAAAAACGTATCTGCGGACCATCAGTTTGCAACCTCTAGTTCCTGGCCATGGTCATGGATGCCAAGCAGGAGTGATACTCAACAACTCAACGAAAAAATCATGAGCCCAGAAAGATGGAATGACTCGCATGTTCAACCAAGGCCTTCCTCATAGCTGCTCCCCAGAAGTTCAGTTGTTATTCACACAACCTAGCTGCCTCCCTCCCTCTTGGGCACCATCCCCTTGGGGTTCACGGAAGTGGTGTCATTTCTGACGGAGCCCAATGCCTACATCCGGCACACAATGCGCGTTGTGCCCTGGGGGTGCGTACAGTTCATATAAACACGGATCATACAAAACGGGCCACAGGACCCCAGAGAGCTTGATCACAAGCCTTAGGGCTTTTCTTCGTAACACCACAGCTTCTGGCCTCCGTCTGCTCTCCACACTTGTTTGTCTGTCGCTCCCTGGGGACTGTCTCCAACTTTCATTCTTCGAAGACAAAAAATAAGCACACCAACGGCTTTAACCAGTTGGGGGAGTCACGTGTGGTATGGCAACAGCCAACGCACCAAGCAAGACCTGTTCCTCCAGCTGCCAGGTGTGTTTGCAAAGGGTTGGGTCCGCCTTGTTTTAAAAAATTTTTTTTTAACGTTTATTTATTTTTGAGAGACAGAAAGAGACAGAGAATGAGCAGGGGAGGAACAGAGAGAGAGGGAGACACAGAATCTGAAGCAGGCTCCAGGCTCGGAGCTGTCAGCACAGAGCCCAATGCGGGGCTCGAACCCATGAGCCGTGAGATCATGACCTGAGCCGAAGTCAGTTGCTTAGCCGACTGAGCCACCCAGGTGCCCCTAGGTCCGCCTTGTTTTCATACGAGGTACCAGGTGAGGGAGGCGAGGCATAAACGCGACGCAGGCAGCCTCCAGGGGCGGCTCCATGGGTTTACAAGGGCAGTGGCGAGATGACGGAGAGGGACTCTTTTGACGGACCCGGCGGACCCAACTACAGCCTGGAAACTCTGAAGTCACTGTGCTTTGGGACGCATGTCATAAGTGACCCTTTCAGCACCCACTTGTCCCTGCCACGTGGTAGGGGAGGCGTGGGAACGTCACTCCTTGCCACCCGCACCTCACTTCAGGGGCAGTCACTTCTCACAGAAGCTCAGCCCAGATGTCCAGATGTGTGGGATGGAATTTCTGTGAGCAAGTGTCACCTATACAGCACTTTCTTCTTTTTTTTTTTTAAAGTTTATTTATTTGAGAGAAAGAGTGTGTGTGTGTGTGTGTGTGTGTGTGTGTGTGTGCAAGTAGGGTAGGGGCAGAGAGAGAGGGAAAGAGAGTTCCAAGCAGGCTCCACACTGACACAGCGCAAAGCCCGACACAGGGTTCAAACCCACAAACCGTGAGACCGTGACCTGAGCCGGAAATCAAGAGTCAAATGCTTAACCGACTGAGCCACCCAGGTGCCCCTGCATCATCTTCTTTCTCCCCTTCTCCCCTGCCTGACCCCGCCGTGACCCCTTTCTCCAGGTCCTTCAGGGCCTCCTGACACTCTCCTCCCCCTCTTCCTCTTCATAGGCTCAGACCTCCAGCCCTCCCTACTGGTCCTTCCAGCCCCTTCCACAGGTCTCCACAACCATCCTGAGTCCCCACTGTAGCCACATCACTATTCACTCAGTCACTCAGCAAATACTTACTAAGCACCTAGCATGGGTCAGCATTAAAGCAGCACTTTATTTCACTCCATACGATTCTCCCATCCACTACAATTCCCCAAATCCTCCAGCTAGAATTGGTGTCTTCCAAAATCTGGCTTCGAGAAGGGAAGGGCAGAGAACCCTGGCTCGGAAGTCAGATTCCAGCCCTTCACCAGCGGCATGGCCGTGAGCAAGACTACATCACTCTGTGCCTTGATTTACTCATCTGGAAACTGGGCGCTCCGGCCGCACACCGATCGGAGGAATGAGGAAACACAGAAAACGTTTAGCACAGAGCCTGGCACACAGTGAGGGCTTCATGGATATTAGTTGCTACTATTATTGTCATCATCATGATTTCCAAGTGATCGTTTTCGCACACACCCCCCCACGGCAAAATCCTCTTCCTCCCCACTTGCCTTCCCAGACCATTCAGTCTGGGGCCAAAGCCCCTGGGGCCAACCTTCTGTAGTGTATGCTTTTGCTTGTGAGTGTGGCTTTTGTTATATCATTCCTCCGTTGAACTGCATTCTTTCTTCTCTACCCAGTAGAATCCTCCAGGGGCATCAGCCTATCTCCTGGATTGCACTAGAAGCTCCTTGGACAGCACAGTCCCCCCTAGGCTGACAGTGGGCCTCGGTAAATACACTGGGAAGAAGAATGCTCCATCCATTCAACCATGGTTTCTCCTGGGCCCTTGGCCGAATATGCTGGGGAGACACAGCGGGACCAGACCAAAACCCAGCCCACCACAGATTGGAGGCCCAGAAAGGACCAAGCTGAGCATCAGAACTCCTTGCACTTAAGTTCTATTTTTCCTACAGACTCACTGGATGACCTCAATAAACCCTCCCCTCTTGTGGCCCTCAGTTTTCTCATCCGTATGAAGGGAGGGAGGTCAAGGGAGCTCTCTGTTGCCACAGCCTCTCCCCTGCGCCACACCTGGCAATAAACGTGGATTTCCTGTCCCCTGCACCGTGAGGAAAATAAAGTCTGGGCTCCTGGCAGATCACCCTTAGATTAAGTATGGATTTTTTTAAGTGAAACCATGACAACATGATTCCAAATGCATGGTTGCAGAAATTACCTCTGCAAATAGTTAGCACCAAAGCATCGGCCATAAAACTAAAATACCGGCTCAACCCCTCAAGCGTCCTCTGCTTAAAGCGAGGAGGGTGCTACACAGACACTAACACTGGAGACCCCACCCCTGGACGTGCCTCAGGTGTCAGGAGGGACCTGAGTTTGCAAAGCCCACCCCCCCAACCAATGCATACGTGCGCATGAAAGTTTATAGGTAAAGTTATACAAGGCAAAGGGCTCAGGGTTAAATTAAAGAGGGATTTTTCTCCCTTTCGGATTTGAGAGAAGAAATCATTGGCAGGTGCCCAGTCCTCACAGACACATTGGATAAGCAGCCATGAGACACTTCCTCCACTCAGGGTCTTGTGTGTCCAGGGAGGCTCACGCACGTTAGAGTCACCAATTGCATCTGAAAGAGGCTCTCAGAGACAGATGCACCTGCCTGATTACTTTGGCCATATGGCTGTGTCCTCATTGACGGGCAGAAGCAGGACCAAAAGGCTGGATATAAATTACATCTGTTTTCAGAATCGGATTTTTAAATACAAGAGGATACTTTGCTATTGAAAGGGGAGCCAGGGACTTGGTCGACTTGATGTCATTCTAAATATCCCCACAGGCCTTGGAGGCATGTACTCCAATGAATGCCCAGAAAGGCCCAGTAAACCGCTCACGTGAGGCGACCAACAGCCTCCCAGCCCAGACTGTCAGGGAACCTCAGCACTACCGAAGTCTCAGGCTATCCTTTGTTAAGGAGCTGTCCTGTGCTATAGGAGGATTCTGGGACATCCTTGGACTCGAAATACCACAGGACACTAGCATCCCTCTCCCCAAGTCATGACAATCAAAAATATCTCCAGGGGCACCTGGGTGGCTCAGATGGTTAAGTGCCAGACTTCAGCTCAGCTCATGATCTCACGGTTCATGGGTTCAAGCCCCGCATCAGGCTCTGTGCTGACAGCTCAGAGCCTGGAGCCTGCTTCAGATTCTGTGTCTCCCTCTCTCTCTGCTCCTCCCCCGCTCACACTATCTGTGTGTGTGTGTGTGTGTGTGTGTGTGTGTGTGTGTGTGTGTGTGTTTGTGTCTCTCTCTCAAAAATAAACATTTAAAAAAATTTAATCTGAATTTTTGCTGTATTATTTAACACTCTTTCTTCACTGTGGTATATAAAATTAAACGGGAGAAGGGGGGAGCGGGGGATTGGATGAAAATGGCCCAAGGATGCAAACTTCCAGTTAGAAGACAAGTTCTGGAAGGTATAATGTTAACCTGATGATGACCGTGGCTCACACTGTGGTACAGTGCATCTGAGAATGGCTAAGCAAGCAGATCCCAAAAGTTCTCGTCATAAAGAAGAAAACAAAAACCTTTTTTTTTTTCTTTTTTTTTTTTGTTTGGTATCTGTGTGAGGTGATAGATAGTAAGTAAACTTATTGTGCTAATCATTTCACGATATACGTAATCCAAACCATTCGGCTGTATACCCTCAGCTTACAGTGCTGTATGTCGGTTTTATCACAATGAAACTGAAAAGGAAACAGAAAATCCAGTAAAAAATTAAGATTAAGTTAGGATAAATATGTTTCACTTCTATAGCTTTTCCCCCCAATTCAAAAACTTTGGTCAAACAATCAAAAATTACCTGATGTTGGGGCGCCTGGGTGGCGCAGTCGGTTAAGTGTCCGACTTCAGCCAGGTCACGATCTCGCGGTCCGTGAGTTCGAGCCCCGCGTCAGGCTCTGGGCTGATGGCTCGGAGCCTGGAGCCTGTTTCCGATTCTGTGTCTCCCTCTCTCTCTGCCCCTCCCCCGTTCATGCTCTGTCTCTCTCTGTCCCAAAAAATAAATAAAAAATGTTGAAAAAAAAAAAAAATTTAAAAAAAAAAAAAAAAAATAACCTGATGCAAAACAAACTGCATGATCTCTCTCAAAGTCATAAAAAGGGGCTTAACTTTCTAACCATGTTCTGCCTACAGCCCCAGTTTATTAAAAGAATATTCCTACGCTAACAAGCAATAACTAAAAACATGTCAGAACGGTTAAGTTTCCCCAAATCCCAAAAGTATGAAGCTGTTATGTTTTCTCTTAAATAACATTTGTTCTTATTATAAATGTAAATACACAGACGATGGGAAATTTGGGGAATCTGGGGTAAGCAGAAAAGTCTTCATTCCTTTTCAAAGACCTGGGTTAGATTTTTTTTTTAATTTTTTAATGTTTATTTATTTTTGAGAGAGAGTGTGTGATTGCGGCGGGGTCGGGGCGGGGGGGGGGGCGGGACACAGAATCCGAAGCAGGCTCCGGGCTCCCAGCTGCCAGCACAGAGCCTGATGCGAGGCTTGAACCCACGAACTGTGAGATCATGACATGAGCTGAAGTTGGACCCTCAACCGACTAAGCCACCCAGGCACCCCTACCTGGGTTAGTAAATTCACGGAGCTTCTGGGGTCCCAACGTCTTCAGGACGTGGCGGCATGCACCTCTGCCACTGTGGCAAATGTGACAGCCGGGCAGTGTCAGACCACCGAGGATTCATCTTCCTCCCCCGTCCTCCAGGAAGCACCAAAACCCTCCTTCCAACATAAGAGGATTTTGCAAAGCTTTTGAAATAAGAAATGGCTGGGAATGCAGCCAGCAGAGATCTGGGAGAAATGTGGCCTGGGCAGTGGAGCTCGGAGACTCGCCAAGATGGGGAAAGGATCCCCATGAGGAGAGGAAAGTCGTGGCTGAGGTGGTAGTTTCTCTGCCTCGTCTCCACCCCGGTCATAAGACACCGGAGAGGAGAGCCGGATTCCTCCCAGATTGCAAAGGGTAAATGTCAGACCTGAGAGAGCATGTGGGGCACAATACTGGCTTAAGTTGTGTTATCCCTGACTCCATGCAACCCACCAGATATTTCCAAACATCCAAAAGTTAGAGGAATTGCCGTTTTCTACTTCCTAGACAGCCTCCTTGTTGCTTCTCTTCTAGCTCTCAGAAACAGATCAAGTAAGAGACCTGGGGAGGCAGCCCCACTACCAGCTGGGCAGAACTGCACGTGTGGACACACACACACACACACACACACACACACACACACACACACACACAGTGAAGGTACCCTGCATCCACACTGCCTTTCTCTCCTTCCAATTTTGTCTCCTCTTAAAACAGTGTTGCTTAATGATTCAAACACATGAACAAGGTGTCAATGATTCTGCAGATGGCAGGATCGGCTCGATTCATAAGTCCGGGAAGAGGGAGCTGTTCAACCTCAGGAGAAAATGGAAAAATGCAAAACAAACCAATGAGATTCCAATTACACCCACCTAATTGGAACAGTGAGAAAGCCAAATGGTACTAATACTCGACAGGATCGCAGAACCCTCAGGCACTACAGGAGGAAGGGCAAACCGGTACATACTCCAGAGAATCATGTATGAGTCACCCTGGGGCCCAGAAACCCCACATGTACACCCCAGGTGCCCCCACACAGGTCCCCGAGAAGACATGTCCCAAGCCACAGCAATGAGCTGAGTGCACAGACAAGGGACAGCTGAAAAGAACATATGTCTGTTGTAAGGAAACTCAGAGCATGTAAAAATTTTTATTTTTCAGGTTATATAAAAACATAACCTGAAAAATAATAATCACCCACATCCATAAATGTGCACACACACAGATTTCCTTGCATACTCATTGTATGTATATAATTTATGATTTAAATGCCATTGTACTATCCATACTATTTCGTAACCCGTCCCACTCGATAATAGCTGTTAGATCAATGCCATCATTTTTAACAGCTGTACCGTATTCCACATGTTCCATAAGTTATTTAACCAAGACCCAGTTGTTAAATACTGAGGTTATTTAAATCCTTTTACTACCAAACAGAACTGCTCTGAACCTTCCTGCCCATGGACCTTTGCTGCTTCTTCTAATTAATAAAATTGGAAGAAAGATGGATCACAGTGAAAAACGTGTGTACCCTGGGAATGGAATTGCTTCATTAAAGGTATCTATATATTTCACTACAATATACATTCTGTGCTTTCCTTTCCTTTTTTAAAATTTTTTTAATGTTTATTCATTTTTGAGAGACAGCATAAGTAAGCAGGGGAGGGGCAGAGAGAGAGGAGACACAGAATCCAAAGCAGGCTCCGGGCTCTGAGCTGTCAGCACAGAGCCTGAGGCAGGGCTCGAACTCACGAACCACGAGATCATGACCTGAGCCGAAGTCAGATGCTTAATAGACTGAGCCACCCAGGTGCCCCTCTGTGCTTTCCATTTTAACAGTTTCCTTGGCTCCACATTTTTCCTGCTGTCTGGCCAGGTGGCTCCTTCAGGGAAAACACACAAAGGGGCTAGCATCGCTGCTTGGTAAGCAATACCCTGACTATACTCTTCCTCCCTTGTCTGCGTTGTTAAGGAAATGGAGAGTCTCCATCCAAATATATTCCTACCTCGCAGACTTCTGGCATGAGCCAGGCATCTGGGCACAGAGGACATTTTGAGAAACAGCAGTAATATAAAATACTTAGAGGAGTTCAACATTCATTTGCTAACAACATCTTCATTAGATGCCAGCTTTGTGCTTGGAGGCTACCTGGTGCCAGAGAGGCACAGACGATCAAGGGCCAGCCTTGCTCTTGGGAGTCCCCAGGCTGGAAAGCAGAGGGACACGTTCAGTGACTGTCTCGACTCCATGTAGGAATTTCCAAACTCCAAAGGGGCTCAGGGAGCCCTGGAGGGCCCTGCTGGAGGAGGTTTCTCAGAGGAGGCAACAGAGGAGGGCAAAGAGCCATGAGCTGGCCGTGTAGTCTCGGTGGCAGAGGGGACTCCAGGCAGAGGGTCAGAGCGGAGCAAGGCATGCAGGTCCCAGGCCACGTGGCACCTCTGGAGAACCTCTGGGAGCCCCGCGGGGCTGGAGCGGTGGGCAGAGCTGACACAGGGACTCGAGAGAGAGGCAGAGCCCTGTTCATGAAGAGCCAACATAGTCTGCAGCCTAAGGAGCTTGTTTGGGGGTGGGGGGAAACAGGTGGGCAGAGGAAGGACAAGACCAGAGTGGGAGGATGGACGGGGCGGGGACAAGGCTGGCAGCAGGGGCACCAGTGTGAAGGCTACTGCTGTGACTTAGAGACAAGGTAGGGAGGCAAGCCCAGCAGAAGTGCTGGCAGGAAGGGGAGCCTGGGTGGCTCAGTCGGTTAAGCATTAGACTTCAGGTCATGAAGCTCGGGTCAGAATCTCACAGTTGGTGAGTTCAATCCCCACATCGAGCTGTCTGCTGTCAGCACAGAACCTGCTTTGGATCCTTTGTCCCCCTCTCTCTGCCCTTACCCTGCTTGCTCTGTCTCTCTCTCTCATTCTCTCTCTCAAAAATAAACATTAAAAAAAGAAGAAGAGGAAGGAGAAGGAGAAGGAGAAGGAGAAGGAGAAGGAGAAGGAGAAGGAGAAGGAGAAGGAGAAGTACTGGCAGGTGGAGAAGCCTCCATGGGGGAAGAAGGGATGTGGGCCCAGGCGAGAGAGCCTCAGGGTCACTCGAAGGGTGGAATGGCCAGGACTCAGTGACTACACGCTAAGGATCTGAGAGAGGGAGCGCATAAAGCATGACACCCGGCCGGGACAGCAGGTGGTCCGGGAGGCCCGACGAACCGAGCCTGCCAAGGGCTGTGGAGAGGAGGAAAGCTCACGGTATAGACCACGAGCAAGATGGGGCGCTGGCGCTGCCTCAGCCACAGATTTATAGCACATTCTAGAATCTAGTGGGCAACTCACTCTACTCCCTGGAATGTGACTTTCTCCTCTGCAAAGGACCACATGGGGACTGTGTACCACTAAGGCCCTTCCCAGCTGTAAAATGCTTTAAGCTCCTGTCGGCATCAGAAACCGGGATGCCAGTGGTCCACCTGCAAACTCACCCCAAGAAAGACACCTTCCATGGGCGAAGAGGCAAGTCATATATGACCAGCTTCTATAAAATCAGAACCTTCCTCCTACACGAAGCAAACAAGCAGACCAGGCCTGAGCAACAGGCAGCTCACATCTGGCCACATGCTGACTGCCTTTCTCCCCCACCCCTTGGTAATAAGGAGCAGACTAGCAAAATAGTTCAAATGCCTTCTTAAAAAGCACACTGCCTTGTAGGCTCAGAGGCCTATTTTGAGCAAAATGTTTCAAACCTCTGTGCTCAGAGCCAGTCTAGGCATCAACAGCTCACTCCAGCTGAACCATCAGGGAGTCAGTGAAGGACTCTGGTGCATCCGCTGGATGCCAGGCCAGCATCCGGCACTGAGATACGAGGGGGGACTGGACATCCCTGTCTCCCAGGCCTGTCTGCTCAGAATGGGAGCTTGACAGCAAACCCAGCCACCCAGCCCTGCGCAAGAAGGCTTGTACGGAGGATGCGCAAGGCTAGCGCTGGGGGAAGCCAGAAAAGGAAGTGGACCTCACTCGAATGTCCAGAAAACTACTCAGAGGAAGGGGCATGGGAGCTTGATGCAGACCTGGAAGGTGTGCCGCAGGAGCTGGCCCAGCAGTGGGAAGGCACAGGCCAACCATGGAGCATAAGGAAATAAGCAAGGGATGGAGAGAAGCTCAGAAGGGCTGGCTGATGGCCACAGGATGGGCTGGGGCCAGTCTGTAAGAGCCCTGAAGGCCACACCCAGGTAGCAGTACAGGGAGCCACCGAAGTTTGCGAGCAGAGGAGCGAAGGCAGTAGAAAGGATGGGGTGAAGAGGGGCAATTCAATGACCAAAGTACATCAAGGGGACCAGCACAGTTAGGAACAACATGGCCGGGACCAGGGCAGGGGACAGAGTGGGGGGTGGATGTGGGAACACTATTCCCCTTTCTCCATTTTCTCAGGATCACTGGCATTTAATCCTACAGACCCGCAAGGAAACACTTGGACACAGAGTTGCACAGCACCAACAGCAAACCTCAACAGACAGCCCGACCCTGCCTTTCCAGGTCTGGTTTCCACTCCTGTGCTGAAAATGCTCCCCCGAGGAGAGCCCCAAAGAGCCCCCCGAAGAGGGCCCCTGGCCCCAACCCTCCAACAGCTGATCAAACAGCAAAGCACACTGTGTACACTTCAAGGGGGGTGGGGTGGGCACGGAATAACTCACACACACACACACCCAGATTTCCAGGTGGCCCGTCTGAGCAACAGGACACATTTGCATCATTTCCTGCAAAAACAGGATTTCCCAGGCATTCAGAGAAAATGTCCCCCTTGCATTCCCTGTGGTCTTCTCCATCTCTGCTCCAAGGACCCAGGGTCCTCCTTCCTTATTTCCCATACACTTTCCCCCTGAACTTGAGCAACCTACAAAAGCCTCCCCCAGACCCTCACGCCCTAGTAAGTCTTCACTGGGGCAGCCCCGTCAGGCAGGAGCACAGGAGAGCCATTTGTAGCCCCCAACAGTCCCTCAGACCACCAAGGGTCGCCAAGCACCCACCCTGGTGCCCAGCTCCAATTCCTGGTGCAAAGTCACCTCCAACACACGCCCTGGGCGCATTCCATCCTCGATGCTTTTGTTGTTGTTGTTGTTGTTGTTGTTGTTTTTGGTAGCACAAGGAAGGAAAAGGAAAAGGGCAGGTGGGGCACTGGGGAACCTTCGAAGCAAAAAAAGGAAAGAACAGCAAGATGGGTAAAGTTGAAGGCAGACGGACTTGGGCTCAAATTCTACCTCCACCACTGAGTTTACTTGGATAAACTACCCCGCTTTTCTGGAGGTTTTTTCCCCCATCTGTGAAATGGGTGTAAAAATAAATTCCGTGTAAAAATAAATACTGAATTAATTACCAGAATTGGAGCGCTACTGTTAGCTTAAGCGCTAGCAGAGGGTTCAAAGGAATCCAGTATTCACGACAGCTATCGTTAAAGGGGGGAGAAAATTTATAAAACGTTTGGGGGGTGCGGGGCGGTCGGCAGAGCGCACGCCCTCCGGGTAGGGCCGGAGACGCTCGGCTGGGCTGGCTGGAGCGCACCGGGGCCCCGAGCGGAGCCGCGCGCCCGGAGCAGCCGTGCGCGCGGGGGTGGCGGGCGCGCGGTGACAGCAGGTTGGCGGGGCAGGTTGGCCCGCGGGGGAACGGCAGCGAGCGTGCGGACCCACCTGAAGACGCGCAGCAGCAGGCAGGCGATGAGCAGCGCGGTGAAGGCGCACGCCACTATCACGGCCGCCTTCAGGGTGGGCAGGTCGCGGAGCAGGCTGGAGATGCGGGTCACCAGGGCGTCGCCGCTGCTGTTGGAGCTGCCGCCGCCGCCGCCCGCCGCCGCCGCCGCCGCGGCCCCAGACCCCGTCCGGGTGGCGTTGCCGGGCCCCGGGCCGGGCGACGGCCGCGGCTGGCGCTCGGCTTGGGGCTGCGGCGCCGGGGCGGACTCGGCTGTGCGGGCGCGGGCGGCGGGCGCGGCCAGGAGCGCGAGCAGCAGCAGCAGCAGCGGCAGGAGCGGCGCGGGCGGCGGCGCGGCGCGCATCGTGCGGTCGGGCGGCGCCGGGCCCCGCGGGGCGCGCGCGCGGCGGAGCCCCGGTCCCGCACCGGCGCCGAGGCCTGCACCCGGGGCTTCCGCGGCGGAGGCGGCTGCGCGGTGCTCGGCAGGAAGCTGCGGCGCCCGGAAGAGCCCGAGCCGCAGCCGCCGCCGCTGCCACCAACACGTTGCACGGAGTCATTCGACGGGCCGCGGCCCCACGTGGGCGGAGCAGGCCACCCGGGCCCCGGTGCGGGCTGCGCCCCGCTCACCGGCCGCTTCATTCCACCCCCCCCCCAACCCCACCCCGGGGAGCCCGGGACCCCTGCGTGGAAGCAATCACGGTCAGGCTCACTATTGCGCCGGCTCTGTGCTTCGGGGTTTACGTTTTATTTATTTCATTTAATCCTAAAGCCCCTTTAGGAGGCAGGTAATTCTTTATCCTCATTTAATCGTTGATTTAGGACCCAGAGAGCCAGCTCACAGTAACCCACATTCTGTCAGACTAAGAACCAAAGCCTATGGGACGTAGAGGTAAACCCCCATTTTACAGATGAGGAAACAGACCTCCAGGGTGAAGGGTTTGCCCCATGCCCTATACGTTGCAATATATTTTAGTATCTCCCCAATTTCCCTCTGTGTCTCGTTTCTTATGTTATCAGTTTTCAGACATTTTGCACCTCTGCTTATGAACTGGATTGGGAAGTGCGTTCCTGCCTTGAAAACTTTGCTGTGGAACAGTAGTTGGGGGCATTAACAGGCTTCCTCCGAGACCAAAGTTTTAGGCTCCAAAAGTAATTGGCTGCCTCTGGTTTGGAAGCTACATGATGCGGAAGTGGAGAAAGATCATTGTGGAGGGTCCAGTGTGAGGCCCAAAGGTGGGAACTGAGGGCTTTCCTGGAGCATTAGAAATTACACTGAGGACCTGCCACCTTTCACTTTGAGGACCAAATGTGG